>NC_092828.1:76600814-76905678 GCF_039878825.1 Excalfactoria chinensis | reverse complement strand
TGGAAGGATCTCCACTGCCTACAATGACATTAAGTCACGTCAGGCGCTGGCTTCACCTCTAATTCTGACCCAGCTCAAGCAGGACTCGCAAAAAACGTCCTGGTTGCCCCAGTTCCTCAGCTTCCTGCTATGTGTGCACAGAGCAAGACTGACCGTGAACGTTTAAAACGGAAGAAGAACAGATATAATGAGTTATCCCTTGTTTATTGTTAGGGCACAAGAACTACTTTGAGATAAACGACTATCTGAAGAACTACGGACAAATACCAATATCATATATATTGATAAAAAACTCTATATTGGTTAAAGGAGGAAAAAAAAAAAGGGAAAAAAAAAAACTTAACATGTGCATGTCATGTACATAGCAGCAGGATCATTAAAAAACGATAGCCTACATTTTTCACCCTGTTTTTTCGTGAAGTCACCACAGAAGTGAGAGAATGATATCACAGAAGAAATGCAGAAGGATTTTTTTCCCTGAGAGTGGTCTTTGTCTGCCTACTTCTGAGTGAAGATGAATTACCTGCTAGCAGTAACATGGCCTACAGAACGATGAACAGTCGTCATGCTCTCACTTCAGGGTGGAGTGTGCGTTTCATTTTAAGGGAAATCTGCTAAACACAGCCTTTATGTAAGGGAGATGTTTGCTTTGGTGGCTGCACAGAAATACCACAGGACAACAGACTCAACAGTGTCACTGTTAAAATGAGCCAGCATGCTAAACAAATAAATAGAGGAAGGACTGTGGAAGGACTTTCTGAGAAGCCTGTAAGACTCATCAGAGGGGAGACACGGGCAGCGACCGCAGCCTGCAGGACAGCAGCCCCACACTTATCTCCATTATCACACACGGTTGTGCTGGCTCTGCTGGCACACTGCCACACACATCCCGGCACGCTGCTGCCCACCCCGGGCCGTGGGAATGGCCCCACAATGTGTGCCAGCTTTGCTGCCCTGCTCTGCTCCTTGCACACACACCATGGAACAGGGCAGAGCCAGGATGTTAGCGAGCCATGGCACTCGTGGAAGGGCAGCCCATCAGTTTGCAGCACAAAACGCAGGTAAAAAAGACAGGGAAGATTAGGAAGGACAACAAAAGCTGGGGGGAAAAAAAGGATGGTGTAAATTGTCTGGAAGACATGTAGCTCTTTGAATGGAAACAAGAGGTGATGGATCTCTTGGCTTTCTAACAACTCCATTAGGCAGCTGCTGGCAGTACAGAAGTGACACCTGGCCTTTTTTTTTTAGGCAGTGCTAAGCTGGAGGGACTCCGGGTATTTCTCTCATCTCCAGGAACAAACCACCAGGGCTCAGTAAGCAGTTACTTGCATTTCCTGTGCTCACTTCTGAACATCTCTTAATTTTGTTTAGCATTAATGTTGGAACTTGGTATTCAAACACCTTTCCAAATCTCTCTTCATGGCATGTAATGGAGTCTTGCTGCCACGGCCTTCTCTTGCTGGCACACAGGTTGATCCCAGACAACTTTCACTTTATCTAGCAACACAAGGTTTTTAACTACAGTAATAATGTAATACTACGGTATTACAGCCATCCTGTAAATACCAACTGCAGCATCTGCAAATCAGTTCCTCCTCCATGGCACAGGCAGTCAGGTTGATTTGACATAATGTCATTTCCAGATGGATACCAAAAGTCAGAGCAACTGCAAGAAGCACGGGGTACAAAGTCACTTAAGCAAAGGTTATCTTCATCAGCTCATATTGCAAGCTGTAGCAAATAATATGAGAATCCAGCAGTGTACAACTGCATTAATTTTCCTCCTGTTTAAAACTCATCTTTTCCCCCTAGGACAAATCTGAGCAACTAACAGCCACACAGACTGTTTCTGCCAAAACAACAATCTAGCAGGTTAGGTAAGCAGCAGTGTCTGTAACTGCTGTGGAGACAAGTGACCTGATTCGTTATGGCACCAGCTGCATTTCCCGGACCTCAAATGTAAGAGGAAATGCAAAGTCTTTCCTGCACGCCTTCTCTCTCTTTGGTTCTATTTTGCTCACTCTTTAGTGCAACACTGTGCAGATGTTCTGAGAAATAAACAGGATTTAAGCACCCACTGCACTGTGTAAGCTGGCCTTCTGAAGCCAGAAATGCACCATCACAGTACATATCACAGGGTTTGCTCCTGAAACATCATGCAAGGCAGAGCTTTTCCTCACCACACCGCTCATTAGTGGAATTAACCCTAGAAATTAGTTTGGTGCCCCAAACTGTCTCAGTCTGACCTGCAAGTTCTAATGCTTAATACTAACTGATCGTCATCCTCTTTTAAAATTAGGTCTCTGAGTGATGCACACAGTGTGACCTTCAACTCTTACATGAATAAAGTTGAAAGGAAACGGCGTGTTTACCCATTGGAACAAGAAAGCTGGAAGTGACCTGGAGGATCCTGCTGCCCTCCAGTGAAACGTATAAAGCAGGCTTGTCCTATCCTATCAAAATCAAAAGGAGAATTCCAGCCCACTGAATCGGCAAAGCAGCAGCCTGGTTTGTAATTGGCAAGGAAAACAAGGCTTCAGATAACGAGCTGGAGGAAAAACTGTTCTGAAGTAAGCAGTGATTCTGGTTTCATGGTATTTCCTCAAACAAAGCTTCACATGATTTAGGTGTTCATTTGTTTATTTTACATTGAATTAATCCTTTGTTTTTTGGTTGGTTTTGGCTTGTTTGTTTGCTTGTTTGCTTGTTTTGTGGCAGCATCTTTTCACCCAGATTGCATGTGCATTCCTCAGTGCAAACAGTAGCTGTGCAGTTTGGCAAAAAGTCCCACGGTAAGAGACAGTGATACTGCTGCACAACTCTACCAAGCTCTTATTTTGTTTTTTTTCCAAAGCAACAAAAGTTTTTCCATTACGTTGGAAAAGAGCAGGGAAGCTCCATGCTGAGGATACCAAAAGGACACCCTGGAGGTGTTCAAGGCCAGGCTGGATGGGGCCCTGGGCAACCTGATCTAGTAATTGTGGAAGCTTGGTGGCCCTGCCAGGCAGGGGGATTGGAGCTTCATGATCCTTGAGGTCCCTTCCAATGCGGGTCATTCTGTGATTCTGTGATTTGACGTCAGTACTGAACACAGATTTTCTGGCAGAAGGAGGAGAAAGAAGATACCTCCAGAGAACACAGCACTCTCCAAATCAAGCAGCATATAATGACAGTGTTGCTGTGATGTTAAAGCCTGAAAGCCAGTCTGTACACACACTGAATGTCAGTCCAGTATGTAGATCCATTGGGACACCCTCAGAACATGCAAAATATCCTGCCGTGAGCAGAAAAGAACAAAGTATAAAATATAGGTTGTGGTAAATGTACACACCTACCTTTGAACCAGGTGGCGCAGTCAAGCCTAAAAATGCATATACTGCATTGTTCTCTCGAGCTTCGAAGAAAGCTTCATAATCCTTCACAACGGGATTGAGGGGAAAACGAAACAAAGTAATTATTACTTTTCAAAAGTAATCATAGTTCAGTTTGGGGTGTTACCCAACCTGCACTGAGCAAATTGCTTCCTGCGGCCTAATGCAGACCTCAGCGTGTCATCTCCTACCTGTATCACTGGCACTGATGCTGCAGGGTTTGTACTGTCTGAAAAGTGACAGACTGGGAATTTGGGGTTCTGTAGTAACAGATTCTGCTTCAGCCTTTCCCAAAGGGACAACCTCCATAGCTGCTGTCACAGGTCTGTCTCCTCCAGGACCAGGCTAAGCCCACTCTTCATTGGCATCAGAAGTACTGATGCTCATAGCTGCCGCTATTAATTACTCATCAGTAATGACAAATGGGCAGCTATGGACATTAACTCTCATACCTGTCAAAAGTTAAATTTAAACCCATAAATTGAGACTACATCTTTTGTCCCCACATTTCACCTTTAGTGATTAGCCTACACAAATAAATGAAGCCAGGTGAGACTGATGTAAAACCAACTGACTTGCATGCAGACAGACGCTGCTTCAGCACAGGCCCTGTTAGTGCATGTGCCTAGTAAAAAAGCACACGTCCCAGCGCTGTACTGTTTGGCGCTGTGTTAAGAAGTGCATTGCAGTTGCTCTAAATAAGCACGCAGCCACCTCCCAAGAAAATTAAGGTAAAAACAATGAAGCAATCCAAAAGTACCCACGCTTCCTTCTTTGCCTTTCTTCATGTTTGAGATAGAATGCAGTTCTGTGTGGATTACAAACACAGCTCAGTTGTCTGCTAGGTGAGGAAACAGCAAGCAAAAACCCCACACTGTGGCTCAGCAAGAGCTGTTGCCAAACACCAAGCAAAGGAACCCAGAATATTTGTGCAAGCTCACCGCTGTCCAAGTTACCACACACTTCCCTGATTTCCAAAGGCAGCACGTTGAACTATGCCTCGCCTTTTCTCCCTTTCTAACAGAAACAACAGTACTGACTCTCTCCTGCTTTACTGGGGAATGTTTTGCTGCAGGAGTCCTGGCAGAGAATTCCACAGAGAGGCAGCAGCTCAGAGCAGGCTCAGTCATGGGCTGAAGTCAGGCAGAGAGCTGCCATTAAGGGCATGGGGCTCAGCACGCCTGCCTGGTCAAAGCCCGAGAAACAGCAAATGCTGCAGGACCTGCATTGTGCTCAGAGCTGGGCTGCTTCTCACCAGAGGCTGCAAGCTGGAAGAGAGGAACTACAGGGAACAGAGGGTTTGAAAAGCCTAGAGATCAGGGATGTCAAGTTATTGCTCGATTTGTACACACGGCACTCAGGTGCTAGTTTGATAAAAACGTGTACAAGTATGTTACATCCTCCTGAGGCCCTTCTGTCGACAGCACTTGTTATGCGCTGGGGCTGCTTGATAACAAAGCTGTTTATCTTGCCTGTGCATAGTTCAGCAGGCTGCTCTGGAGCATCCACTAGGAAAGGAATGCCTGCGCATAAGGAGCAGGGTTTGTGCCAGCCTGGTGATACACAGCACCTACTACTATAGCCACCCTGCCATGCATGGGCCGGTAAAGGTCAGCTTGCTCATACTGCTGCCAGTTATACTGCATTCGATGAAACAAACAGAGAAGTTCATGCTTGAGGATAGTCAGATAAAGGCATAAGGGTATTCAAATGTGTGTGCACAGAATTCACTTCTGCCTTTCTGAGAGCTAAACTAATAACTCGAAACCAGCTACACAAATTCACTGAACTTCAAAGGTTCAAAGTGACATCAACCAGAATTTTAGGAATGAAATAAGGTTCAGCACTGGCAGATGTGAATGACAGATGCTGCAGCTCAGGACCAGGCAGCAAAATGACTTAGAAGTGAACACGCAGCAGAAAGCAATGCATACTGTGAGCTCTTTTCAGAAGATATTAGGTTTTAAAAATAAAATTAACAGTTAATCTAATAAGCATTCAAGCATGGCCTGCTGAGTAGAAGTGCCGCAGGGCAGCATACTTTTGATCAAGCATTAAAATAATTACAAGGAGGTATTCTATTCTCAACGTGATTTTTAATCTTTCAAAGCATTGGAGAAGTGGACGGTTAACCCGTGACAAGCTGCATTCATTTTGTGCAAGCAGCACAAAACCTCATCCCAAGGATCACAAAACATCCCAAGGATCACAAAACTCGTGTACTGACATGGGATGCATCACCCCATAAGTATTTTGGAGAGGAACAGACTGGAGCTATCTGAAATCTACATGCAAAACCCACGTGGACAGCTCTCTGAACTTGCTGCAGCTCAATGTATCACTACTAGACTTCTGCCAAGTGTTAGATTGGTGAGAATTAAGCACTGCTGATGACAACAGCAGGGCAAGAGCACAGCAGTGAGCACAAGGAGGGGCACCAGAGGCTGTCCCTTACCCCGAGGTAGCGGCTGTCGTTGAAGAGCCGTGGTGGCAGCGGGTTCCCGCTGGCTGGCCGGCTGTCTTCAGGGACGTTCTCCCGCATCCACTTCCGATTCTCCTCGTTGGCAGCGATATCCTTTTCCTCAAATTCTATTTTGTTGGCTTCCAGGAAGCCTAGAACATCTTGTTGTTGCTTTTTGATCTGTCACAAAGAAAGGAAGGGAGGAAGAGTAAAATCAGTCAAGTGATTTCTGCTGCTGATTATGCAGTACCTGGGTTCGACACAAGAAAGAGGGAGTGCAAAACAGATCGAAAATGAAAACTGTGCAAAAATTCTTAGGAAAAAAAAAAAAAAAAAAATTAAAGGTTTCTTTTCATTACTTCTCAACATCAGCAAAATTCAGAGAGTGGGTTTCTTTACAAGCAGTCCCTCAGCTTGGCTCCTGTATAACCAAACAGGCTGGAGTACAAAGGCTGCCTCTATACACACGAGTGCTGCCAATGTTAAGTTTCCACCACACCAAAGGTGCAAGCAGTCCCTGTGCAGCCTGGCAGCTAACTCAGGAATACTGCAGAACAGGAGCAGTGAAATTTGCTGGAGGGATATGCCAGGTGCAGCCTGCACCCTCCATGCCCCCAGCCCACATATGAACTTCCTGACAGAGATCTCATCCCATCCCCATTAACAGAGAGATCCCAGCGCAGCTCTGGCTCACATTTCTCTAGTCAGAAGGCCTCTCCTGCAATGCTCCAACACAGAGAGTTCTGACCCTGCATTCTGGCCAGAGAGCCCACATGGATGTAGTAGAACCTCAGCAAAAAGCAGGATTTCTGCAGCAAAGGCTGTGCTGGCTATTTACAGGAGAAGTGTTTTTTATTACTGTCATGCTTGAATTATTAACTTCCTGATGCAGAGATGTTCTGTTGTGCTCTGTTCTTCCTCTACATGACTTTACCACCAAAAAGGAAATTATAACCATGTGCATCCTGGCAAACAATGAAAAAATAAGGATTAATGGGAAATCTGTACCCTTCACATTTCACCCTTCACTGCAAACAGAGCTTTATCCCAGCACGGCCCCTGGGCAGCACCCCACACTGATGCTGTGCCACTGCCAGCTCTGGCCACCAGCTGCTCTGCATCCTGCATATGGGAGATGGCTGCAGGGAGGGAGCAGCACGCAGGAGCAGAACCCTGCGACCCCTAAGAGGATGCACAGTGGCACTGCTTGGCATCCAGCATCCCTTTCTATGTACTTCTTCAGCAGAGTGATGACTCATCCTGCAAGAGCCCACACAGCTCCTCCCAGAGGGGTCAGTGCACCCAATGTGAGTGCAGACCCTCAAGCAACATAGTTGTGCGTTAGCAAATTTTCATCATGGCTAAAAATAAATAAAATGGACAAGTTAATACAGCCCCAAGGAGGTCATTCATGTTACAGGCGATATTTAAGAACATTTCTCAGCACACACAGATTTACTGGTAAGAGATTTCCTCATTTGCCTTTAATAACAAGGGTCATAGCAGGGGGGAGCCGTCAGGGAAAGTTTTCCTCCATCATGTTACAAAGGTCAAAGAAAAAAGAGCCAGCACTTCCTCCATAAACTCTTCTACAGGACTAGAATATGGGAAAGGTCTCTGTAATTGTAAACTGCTCTGCCAGTACTCAGTTTTTAAGGCCACATGCTGACCTGGGAATAAATGGAGGGTTTTTTTCTCCCTAATTACATTTCAATTAACCATTTCCCACCAGTTGTGTATTACAGATCCAGCCAACTCTCATTACTCTCAGTTCCTTCACTTGTGAACTATCTACCTCTGTTCATCCCCTGGCTTTGTGCTGCTCTGGAAGGCTCGGGGCTGTTTCCAGCCACAGGTAGCACAGCAGGGCCCAAGCTTAGGGCTTAGAAGACTGCTCAGCAGGTGACCCTCCCTGCTGGTCTGAGAGCAGCTAGTGGAGCTGGCTGTGCATTTATTCTGCTAGTAGCACTGTGCGGGAGGCAAGGGCAGCATTTTGGTCACTGCCCATCTATGGGCAAAGGAGACAATTCTCTGTCCACAGCAGTGGGAATGCCCTGAAAAGAATGAACTAGTGCTGACGCACATGGAAACCCTCTTCTTTTGGCTGAGGAAATGAGTTAGAAGATTCACAGGACATCCCCCTCCTGGCTCCTCAGACACAAGGAACACAGAACATTGAATGCTCCAGAAACACAGCATCCATGGCTGCCAGAGTGCATTATTTACTGCGATTTTATTTAGAAAACCACTATTAATCTCAGGCATCGGAGAACCACTGGGAGGAAAGCGCCTGAAATAGAGCAGCAGGCGCCTGCTGCCGCTCTGGGGTGCTTTGTCTTACTCAGATGGGCACAGTGCTGAGGACAGAAGCCCAGAGATGGTTCCTGCTGCCCAAGTTTGGGAAGGAGTGTGGAGCTGTGGGAGCACAGGCACCCTCTTCAGCAGTTACAAGCCAGCCATGAATTATCAGCCTTTCAGCAGAGAACACATATAGAAATACATCATGAAAACGAGCAGCTTAGGACTATGATCAAGTACTGTCCTTCCTGGGGATGCTCACCAGAAGTGAATGTTGCTGTTCCAGGGTCCAGCTTGCAGCAGCAGATGCCGTCAGTAACACAGACATCAAGCTGCTGGGAGTGGAGGTGGGTGATGCTGCCCAACAAATGGCAGTCCATCAAAGTGGAACTTGAACTCCAAAATGGGCAACACTTCCCACAAATGCTGCGACACTTCAGTCTCAAAATAATTTTGTTTCTTCCCATGTTTTGCTCACTCACATGCACACACACACAAAATGTAACTAAACAATAATAAACAGAAAGGAGACAAGGAGACCGAGGACAAAGCTGGCTTAAGTCTTCAAGAGGCCTGTGGCATTACTGCTGCGCTTCAAGCCAAACTCCATTTTCTTCCAGCTTCTCAGCTCAGCTACCAAGCTGGTATCCAGCTCTCTCTCACCGTGGCTGACCAAGGCACATATTGATTCGTGATTCAAGGCTATCTGGTTATTTTGACAAACACTTCCAAATATAGTAAAAATATGTCTCCATTATTTTAGTTCACTTTCAAGGAAATGATTTCACCTAAAACAATTTGTCCAGATCAGCAGACTTCTGACAGCACTGAGCTAA
Organism: Excalfactoria chinensis; assembly: GCF_039878825.1. Classification (NCBI taxonomy): domain Eukaryota; kingdom Metazoa; phylum Chordata; class Aves; order Galliformes; family Phasianidae; genus Excalfactoria; species Excalfactoria chinensis. Next base: position 76,896,712 of record NC_092828.1, on the reverse strand, counting down.
GATGTTAACAAGCTGCCCATATAAGTTCTTCGACTAAAGCAACCGCAACATCTGCAACAGCAGAAGGAAAATGGAAGAATCCGACATGAACGTGACCAGGATTGCTGGAAGTTTCTTTCTGCAGGTCCTGCAGGAGCGCAGGGCAATGCTTGAGGACCTCGGGCTCCAAACACAAGGTTGACCAGCACCAACCCACTGCAAGGAAACTGCTGTTTGAAACACATCACTGCAAAGAGCTTCAAAGAAATGTCTTATTTGGTATACAGAAGCATACAAAACAGTCTTGTTTGCACTGCTGGCCAAGAAGGGTTTTGCTTTTAAGTCTTGCTATTTCTTCAGTTTATAAATAAACTCCCCGCTGGACAATAGATGTGTTTTGGAAATCTATTTCTGGAGCACAGGAACCCAAAGTAAGCTGACAGTCTGAGTGCTGCTGGTCCGGCCCCAAGCTGACCTTCCTGCTGCTGCTGGCTCTGCTCCGGCTCTGCCGCTCTGGCATGAGACGTTCCTGCTGCTTGGGCAGGCATGGATCCCCACTTCCAGGCAGATATACATATATATCCATGCATACACATATATGTATCTACATGTATGTTTTGCAAAGTTACTTTCAGACTGGCTCTAATGCTATTGTGAGGGTTTAAAGGAATTTACAAGTTTTCTTACAAAGTTCTCAGCCATGGTTCTGTCATCAGTTCCAGCCCCAACCTGCACTGCCCCCTCCGCCTCTCAGCTGCTTCGCTGTTTCATTTCATTTCCAAACCAGCACCAGGACACCAGAGAACAAAGACACTGCAGTGAAATGAGATCTTGCACAATTCTCATTTTAGCTTAAAGATAAAAACCACTTGAAAAGGTTTTTACTGTTTCCAATTCCAGCCTTTGGGGTTTCACCAGAATTTGAGATAAGAAAAAGCAGTCAAATCTTGGAAGGGTTTGCATTTCAAGGCACTGCTGGTTTTAAACAAGCTGCTTAATCACTGGGGGGCCACTCCGTATATCATACAGGATATCTGTTTGTACAGAGAGGTGAGAAGTTCAGTCCCCAGGTGACATTCCTGTGTGCAGTCAGACCCAGCCACTGGATCTTCAAACTGCCCATTCAAACTGGTGCATTTTGAAGATGAAATTCCAATTCAGCTGTGACCAGGAAAAGCACAGCAATGAGAGCCTTCAGCAGAAAGAAGACCTTTCCTCTATCTCAGCCAAGGAAGCAGCACCCAGCAGAATGCTCCTGCTTGGCCTTCCAGTTTCACCTTCCCATACAACACACCTGGCAGGAGCCAACCAGCAGGCAGCTCACCCAAACATTTAAATGCCAGGGATTCCTGGAGACTTGCTGTCCACCCCAGGACTCTGCAGCAGGACTCTTTCCACAGACAGAATGCTTCTGATGAGGCTCCTTCCTGGACTCCACGAAGTGCTGATATTCTGAAGGACCCAGGGGTCTGTGTAAAGCTTTTGCTGTTTCCTTTTCTTCATTCACAGGAACAAGCCAGTTGTTCTTTCCCCTTATTAGCTACAAATCAGAGGTGCCAGCTGCGATGACGCTGGTGGCCGCCACTGTCATCAGCTGTGGTGAGAGGATTGAACACTGCAGTCCCCTACAGCCCAGTAGTGCTTGATGAGAGCTTTGCAGGATGTCTCTGAAGTGTTTCCCAGTGGTTTGTGTCACTCTTTTACTTCTCTCTGCCTGGTAGAACACTCACCTATTTTTAGGTCTGGGCAATTATCATTACAGAACTCAAACCACTGCTTTGCTCTGACTATTTTAAGCCAAACATGACACGTAGCAATGCCATCATTATGTGTTCCAATGCTCAGTTACTGGTCTGTAAGGAAGAAAGCTGTGGGCAAACACAGCAAAACCACCACGAACTTACATGACCTAAACCAAACACAGCAGGCTGGAAGAGCTCACACTGTACTTGCACTTCTTTTTTCTTTTCTTTTTTTAATTCTTTTTTTTCCTCCCAAGTGAGGCAGCATCCAGATGGGCTCCACATGTACTTACTGTCTCATGCTGGGAAAGCCCAGGGCATATCAGCTCATGTCCAGCACAGCTACTGCTGCAGAGCTGCCTTCGTGTGGTTTGTCCCAGCAACTCAGGAGCCTCCTGTATGGATGCTGCTCTCCCCATCAGCCACTTTAACGCTAGCCCAGAGCTTGGCTGCAGCTCACCTCTGGGCTCCTGCTTCTCCCCTGTGGCTCTGGAGGACACCAGATAAAAGGAGGAAAAAGTCCAGGACTGAAAAGATGCAAAACCACCCCTCAGTGCAGGGCTGAGGGAAAAGTCTGGGCTAGTGAAACATTTCTGCAACATAACCTAAAGGTTGCATCACATCTGGAAGCACACAGTCTGCTTGCACAGGGTATGATCCAGGCATACGGTACCATGCTACACAGCTGGTTGGCCTCTACAAGCCAAGAATACAACTTGAACAAGGAGCAAAGTCCTTGCTTCCCAAAGCAAGATAATGACTTTCTCCAGAAACTATAGAAAATTATGTAAGCGGAAAAGCTGAATCATGAGAACAAAAATAAAAGCTTCTTTTATGGATTATAATGCCATTTTGAGTGCACTCGTTCAATAACCCCATGCCTAAAAATCTGCTAAATCCCACAGCAACAAAACCCAAATCAAAAGGCTCCAGTGCATCTGACAGCTTTATTCTTCTCAGCAGAGCGAGATACCAACACTAGCATCACCTCTGTGTCATGGAGTCCTGGAGACTGGGATTCCCAATAGGGCCTAAGGCACCTTGAGACACACTGGATTTTATTCACCCTTTGATGCAAAGTGCTGAGATCATGAAGCCCAGCGCAGGAGCCTGGCTGGAGCACATTAAGCAGCCCTTAACTGTGCCACGGGCAGCTGACAGAAGTGAAGCTGGAAGATGGGTGCTTTTGTCAGTGTTGTGTGGTATCTGCAGTCAAAATCTTCACCAGATCTTGCCTGACCAATCTGGTGGCCTTCTATGATGGAGAGACAGCTTCGGTGGATGGGCAAAGGATGTCATCTACCTGAACTTCTGCAAAGCCTTTGACATGGTCCCTTGCCACATCCTTCTCTCTAAAGTGGGGAGATGTGGATTTGAAGGATGGACTGTATGATGCATTAGGAATTGGCTGGCTGGACGCAGCCAAAGGGTTGTGATTAATGGTTCTGTGTCAGTGTGGAGGTCGGTCATGAGCAGTGTCCCTCATGGATCAGTCTTGGGACCGGTGCTCTTCCACATCTTCATCAATGACAGATGATGGCACTGAGTGCACCCTCAGCAAGTTTGTGGATGATACCAAGCTGAGTGGTGCTGTCGATACACTGGAAGGAAGGGAAGCCTCCAGAGGGACCTGGACAGGCTGGAGAAGTGGGCCTGTGTTAACCTAATGAGGTTCAATAAGGCCAAGTGCAGGGTGTTACACTTGGATCGGGGCAACCCCAGGTATTTATATGAACTGAGGGAAGATCTCCTTGAGAGCTGTCCTGCAGAGAGGGACCTGGGGGTCCTGGTGGACGAGAAGCTGGATATGAGCCAGCAGTGTGTGCTTGCAGCCTGGAAGGCCAACTGTGTTCTGGGCTGCATTAAAAAAGGGGTGGCCATCAGGGAGAGGGAGGTGATTGTCCCCCTCTACTTGGCACTTCTGAGGCCCCATCTGGAGTACTGCATCCAGGCCTGGGGCTCTCGATACAGGAAGGACAGGGAGCTCCTGGAGTGGGTCCAGAGGAAGGCCACTAAGATGATCAGAGGGCTGGAGCACCTCTCCTGTGAGGAAAGGTTGAGGGAACTGGGCTTGTTTAGCTCAGAGAAGGCTCCAGGGAGACCTCATTGCGGTGTTCCATTACTTGAAGGGAGTGTTTAAACAGGAAGGGGAACATCTGTTTACAAGGATGGATAGTGATAGTGACAAGGGAAAATGGTTTTAAACCAAGACAGGTGAAGTTTCACTTAGGAGAACGTTTTTCACACAGAGGGTGGTAGCACACTGGAACAGGTCATGGATGCCCCATCCCTGGATGCATTCAAGGCCAGGCTGGATGTGGCTCTGGGCAGCCTGGTCTGGTGGTTGGTGGCCCTGCATCTGGCAGGGGGGCTGAAACTAGATGGTCATTGTGGTCCTTTTCAACCCAGGCCATTCTATGGTTCTATGATTCTATGAAAACCTTCAGACCCAAATGGCATCATTCCTTTCATTTAAATGCACACAAGATTTGAGCATCGCACTGCATCAGGATTTCCAAATGTCACTATTTTTGTATCAGACAGAAAACAGACAGTTCTACTACCACATTCTAATAACAAAGACCCTAAAATGCCATAAGCACATCGGCATCACGTCAGAGATCTGCTTGGCTCCCTTCCTCCAGCAGTGGCCCACAGCAGATTCCTCCATCCGTTACTTAGATGCAAGGAGAAGTAACATTTCCTTATTTATATCTCCTCAGCTACTAGCAAGCTGCTGCAGAAGCACTGCCTAGTGAAGCCTCAATTACTTCATAATGTGTTTTAAGCTTGCTTTCTGTGAAGGCACCTTATGGATTAATATATTAGCACATTTTGCATGAAATTCTGTTCTTAACAAATAATATTCAAGCACTTGGAGAGCAGGCACAGAATTAATTTGTCCTTTTATGCCTGCTTTTCAAAGGGCTGTTGTGTTACTGCTGCATTTCTGACACACAGAACATCCCATCATCAGAAAGGCCTGAAGACAATTTATGAAGTACCATTTAATAAACTTTAGATTTTGCTCCCGGACATGAAAATGATCTCTGCCGAGAAAAACCCAACCCTTTTCCTCCTCAAGCCACCAAATTCAGAAGCAAATCTTGCTCTTCTTTCTTGGCTCCAAGGAAAAGAAGGATGACACTGTGCATACTCCTTCTACTCTCCCCTCACTTGTCACCCCACAGGGTTTACTGGCCACTAGCCTCACGTTCCCTGTCCTGCCACAGCCCATCACTTGCTTTCCATGCAGCTATTCATCCTGTAAAGGCCTTAAAGAGTCACAACTGCCAAATTGGAGCAATGCAAAAGTCAGGATGCCAGACACTCTTTCCCTACAGAAGCCACAGCCTGTTAAAATACTACAAGAAAAACATTACTCCAAGGTTTTACTGCAAATATGGATTAGGTTATTGTGTTACATTTCTCTCATGGGTTTCACTTTTTTTTTTTTTAATGGAAAAGTTTTCCCTAGTTAAAGGCTGGGCAGCTACAGGTAACACACTCCTGAGGAAGGAGCTGAAAGCAGAATTAGTTTACTGGTATGATCAGAGATGCTCGCTCCATTTTCAGAAAAGAAGGAGGGATGCAGCAGATGCATTAGGACAGCAGAGCACTGGGAGTCTAGGTTTCTAGTATTAGAAGAGGCCCCAAGCCCCAGTGAGTACATGATGTTAGAAAGCCTGTCAGCCTGAGAAGAGAAAGACAGTGATGTGCAAATGAAGCTGAATATTGTATGAGGCAGCTCTCACCTGGAAAGGTGTCAGACTTGCACTTCACTCAAAAAGATCTGGAAAACGGGGGATGCCCCAGCATTGCTCAAGTCCCCTGCTCAGCATGGCGTGCCCAGTGAGTTCCCCCTACCTGTGACCTGTGCCAACAGCCCCTGCAGCACAGCGGGGATGTCTGGTGATTGGATGCAGCTCTCTGTGCTTGCAGTAGCACAGAGCGGAGAAGAAAATGAGCCAGGAGACATGGCAGTATCTCATCCCACAGCATTATGCACATTGTATTGTGGCCTCAGGTCATCCCTATCTCAGCCTTTTGCCCTGTTTGGTGCAGATCTTCACATATCAGGAATTTTTTTTTTTTAATAATTTCTTTTATGAGTAGACAGCTGAAGTGGGCCAAAATGAATATATCTTGCAAAGCCACGCTGCCAGTCCTAAGCCTCCCCTTATCTTGCTTTAGATGAGAATGTAAAGGAACATCAATGTATTGCAGAGTCAGAGCATCAACCACATGCACTGGCAACTTCCGCAGATCACTGCAGCACCCAGAGCTGCCCTCTTCAAAACAAAAACACCACCATCGCAATACAAAATAAATTGACCTTTGGCAATTTTCTAAGTCAGTTTTGTGGCATTTGACTTTTATAAGGCTGAAAACTGCTTGCCTGGTCCAAAACCAACAGAGAGACAGCTTCCTACTGCGGGAATACAGGCTCCATTATCTTGGTTATCCATTAATGCAGCATAAGCAGTGGCACAATGTGAACTCCCCATTTATTACACGCAGTTGTTTTGTGCTGCAGACTTGGAACTTGGCAGACTATGCTCTCCTGAACATCTACGTGCCCCTGGTAACAGCATCCAAGCTCCACATGGGGTTAAAGGAAGAAAAACAGCTCTGCTCCTCCCAAAAAAGGGTATAAAATCAGCCTAGCTGCTGCACATCTCGATGCGTCAGAGCTGTGAGAATGCCAGGGAGAGCAGACAGATGCACTCAGTGCCCACTGCAGCGCTCTGTATTAATCAGCAGGCTTCCAAGGCTGCCCCAGGAGGAGGAAACGCCTGCTTAAAAAAAACTGAAGTGCCCCAGGATCTGGAACGAGCTCACCATTCTTCAGTCGGAGCATCTCCAGCAGTCTCACTGATCTGACCAATTTATGGTTTGCAAGAAAGCAGAAGTCTAAAAACAAACCTGTTGTCACGGCTTCTGAATTTTCCCTCATTAATCATTGCTTTTGTTTGCAGTCAGATGTCTGGCACAACAGCACGGAGCTACAAGCCTTGAGAAACTGAGCGCGGCTTTCCCACTTGGATGTGGATGAAGCATTCCAGGCGAATTGATGCGAATCCTACAGCTGGATTTGTGCGTGCCCGTGCCTCGGGGAGGCTGGAGGAGACCCAGGCCCCCCACATCTTCCTCCCAGCCCATCCTTCAGCCCTGGAAGCAGTGGAGCACTTTATGCCCACCCTGCTCACTCAGCCCAAAGTGCCAGGGCAGCACTGAGAAGGTGTGAGCAGGAAGCCTGCAGGTCCAGCTCCTGCTGGCACAACTCCTCAGGGCACTGCACACATCTCTGCAGCAGCAGCACCTGGCCTTAGCCTCTCTGTGTTACCTGCAGCACAGCACGCTGTCAGGAAATAGGAAATTCCACAATAAGAAGAGAAAAAACTCTTCAGGCTATGCTACCTCTGTCACGCACTCCTCACATAACTTTGAATGCAGCTTTTGTATCACAAAGCTTCGTCTCCTACCTGATAGTCAGCAATAATACTTTTTTTTTAAACTTTTTCTTTTTTTTAACTTTTTTTTTTTTTTTTTCCCAAGTCACTGCTTTTGGCTGTTTCTACAAGCAGGAAAATACTACAGATACACCACAGCCCAGTCTAACTGACAGGCTGCACGCATCAACCATAATGCAATTTAGCACACACAAGACTTATCTCCAATGAGTCAATCAGGCTCAGTATCACATGAGCTGCAGAAAGCTCCCTGGAACATGACAAATAGCTAGGCTAGGTTCTGGGAAGTAGTCAGCATGGCTGAGAAAAATGGGGGAAAAGGCATTCTAGGTGCCACTGAAAACTGGCTCCTTGCTCTGGGAACTTGAACAAGGACTTCAGTCCTGCAGATCTGGATCTCACCACCACCCTCAGCTCTCAAGCTGTTGTTTTTTTTCAGCCCATCTCCCTCTGAAAGCCAAAACAATCCTCCTTTATGTTTCTTTTCACAGAGGTCTCCTGGACAGGCTGAGGAAGCTCACTGAATGTTGGCAGCAGACACAATCTATGAATACTGGTGTCTGCAGCATCCCACCAGGTACAACAGCGCAGGTCACACATCATTACGCTCCAAATGTTGTATCTGCGCAGTGCTGGGATTTGCTGGAGAAGCAGCCTGAGAAGACAGCCCAAGGGCCAGCACCATAAACAGTAGAAGGGTGCAGTTCAGGCTGTTTATTGAAACAGCTGCTAATGTAATTATTTTTCTGAATCAGTGGATTTGTGCTGGTGATGAGGAGCCCTCCATGCCAAACAGCAGAGAGAAGAAAAACATCTGACATTTCATTTGCCTGACTAGAGCAGAACTCTAGTTAGCAAATGAGTTAAGAGCACAGACAAGCACTGCACGAGGCTCCTGTGGCTTGCAATAAAAGGAAGGTTTATTTCCTGTACAGTTTAGCACACAGGGAGACTAAATTAACCGACAAGGCTAAAAGTTTACAGCATTAATTGCTGCTTCACTGCCTTTATACTGCCAGGTATTCATTATTTTTAAATAAAGCTTACTTTAAGAAGACATACAGCACGACCTTAGGGATCCTACTCTAAATCCAGGTGCTTCTGTTCTGTATTACCTTCTGTCTGCAAAGAACTCATATACCAGAGGCACCACTGAGCAGAGAAGTCTTTTGGATGACCGCTATCAAAGTAGCTATATTAAAACAAATACATTCTTGCAAGACAAGCAAGCATTTTTTCCCCCTGAATTAAAATACCAAACTATCATAATACAAAGGAAGAGAGGATTAAGAGAAAAGCTATGGATTAAAGAATAAGTTTTCCTTCTCTCTCCAAAAAGAGTCAGGCTGCTCCAAAACAGAACAGCAGTTTGGTGCATCCACACCGAAGCACCCAAAAGGCAAAAGATGTGGCAAACAAATGCCTGTGTTGGCACCAGCCCTTTGCACTGCTAGCTTGCAGCTTGTTTTTGAGAGCATATTGACCCAGGGCACACAATCCCTTTTTTATTCTAGAGCAGATTTGCTAACTTTTGTATGTAACTTTAGAAACTGCCTTGAAGCACAGTGAGAGGGGGATAAACAGAAAGCTCACAAAGAGTGGCTTTGCAGCTCCCAAAGCAATGCAGCACTTGGCCAACTTCTGCTGCCATCACCTGCTGGTTTGCCATCCAGGGGACCGCTCAGGTGACATTCTCAACTCTTCCCTTACAGGAATGCAAAAAACTGAGCATTTTTTCAACAGCTGTTGCTACCCACTGGCTAAGTACTGCACACTGATGGGGAGCCGCCACCTCCAGCCCACACCTAACACTGCCCATGCCATGCAGCCATAGCCACCAGCACAGCCATGGCCATGTCCCAGCCTCCTGCTCTGCCTGCCATGAGGTTTTAGAGCCTTCCTGTCACTGTGGTATCGGCCTTTTTTATTTTTAAAAAACCACAAGCTTCCTTCTGCCAGTGTGCAAGCTAACATTTGCATACCACAAGCAAACATCAAGACAAATACAAACTGCATTTATTTTTTGAAAGACTAAGTGTCCCAGCTGTTATTTGCTGTAGGATGGAGTTCTCCAGACTCAGGCAAGCAGCCAAAATAGCTTCATTCCCCTGCTGTTCTTCAGGCTCAGCCCCATGCTCAGCTGCTGGCACTGGGAAGTGATGGCTAATCCCAATGCCTTCTATGCTGCTAAATTCAGTCCCAAATTGTTATGGGGAAGACATAGCTGTTGGTCCAGCTGTTCCTCAGTTTATATAGGTGTGAATTCCTAGAGGAAGCAGACCCTGAGGGAGCCTTATGAACTGACTTCCATATTTTCACAGCATGTACAGCTCAAACCTTGGCCTGCTGCAGATAAAATGAAGGCTCTTGTGGCTAACTACCAATACATTCTAAGTTGGTGAAAGGAAACAGAAATTTAGAGAAAGATTGCTCAATTGACACGATGAAAGGAAACAGATGTAGAGAAAGATTGCTCAAGCACAAAGGTTTCGTGGACTTAGCCACCAGAACCATGAGACGTGCTTATCTGCATTACAGGGCGGAAAAGAATTTCCAGTTTCTAATCAGGATTATCAGCTCACTAACATACAAGTCTGCAAACCTGCCCCTTTTACTGTGCCTCCTTTGTACTTCTACATATCTATATTGCATTTCCCGCCTAAGGAAAAAGAAAATCCTACGCCTTTTATCAATAAATGATTTCTGGTGGAGCTTCACTTCTATCCACATCCATTCAAAAAGTTTGGGGATAGATTTTTAATTCATCCAGCGAGTTATTCTGCTCCTCCCCCATTCTGCTGGTTGCTGCTGCGGCTGAGTAAACTCTCACCACGTGAACAGGAGTGACCTCAGATAAGCAACATTTAGGATTTCCTAAAGCAAAATCTTGCCCCACTGTAGTCCATGGAAAACCTCCAGCGCCATTAACACAGCAAGATGGTCATCCCATGAGGTGAATACAGATGTGCTGTTTAAACCTGCCTGCAAACTCCTACTCTCATAAAAATGTGTGTTATGTGAAAACGACTGCTGTTTTCCCCAGGGGCTGCCTGTTCTCTGTTTACACAGGGCCTGCCAATTTATTCTGACCTACAGCAGTAGGGATTTCTGATAAACCTACCTTACTGTCTAGGTCTAAAAATGATGTATATCAGCATCTGCTGTTCATGTTGCAAAATCATGATGGTTTTGGAACCACCTGCTGCCTGTATCATCAGACACTGATGATTCCTGTGTAAGAAATACTGAGATGGTGACAAGATGAACAGTCACATGCTCCTGTGAGCTCTTGTGCACATTTTGGGTGGCTTGAAAGGCACATCTTGAGAGCCTAGGAAAGAAGGAGAAATTCTAGCTTCGATCACGGAAATCTTTCCCCAGTCACACCCAAGTACAATGCAAAACCTCAATGGAAAGGTAGAACCAGATGGTTGTTAACATCCCTTCCAAAGCAAGCCATTCTATGATTCTATGACTCCTCGAGTTACTAACGCCCCAATGACAACCTGGATCCCATAGAGTATTTCATGTAACATAAAGTAGAAACCCTAAAAACAAATCCTCCCAACGCAAAGTATTCCCAACACCCAAGTACTGAGATTGCAGTGCCTGCCCGCTGCCACCACATAACCAACAGCTCCACGCCAAGTTTCTTACAGCCCTATCCTCCGCTGCTGAGCTGGACTGCAGTTCTTCAGAATAAAACCAAGAGGAGATTTATCATTAAGCTTCCACTATTTTCTTTCTGGTTTCTAAGATACAGGGGACAAATACAGTTAAAAGTTCCTCCCATATCTACAGTCTCTTGAAGCATCTCAGTGTCTGCAAAGCAGAAAGAGGTAAGGTCTTAATCACAGTAGTATGGCTTAATATAAAACAGACGCAAAAACCCTTCACAACTCAGAGGATATTTCTCATTACACTTAAGTATACAGAGCCTTCCCATTATTTTACATCTACAGCCTTTGTCGTAACCACCAAACCAAAAACAAACCCGCACATTCCAAACAAAGACATGTACTTTCTTCCACCAAACATTTTTTTTCCTGGACGACACATTCTTCGATACTTCAAATGCAAACTGTTAACATAATTTTGGGAGCAGAGCCAATTTCATCCACGAACAGAAGAGCTTCGCTGGGTCAGATCCAATGCTTGTCTGCCCCAATATCCTGCCTCCTCCACGGAAAGGCACACCAAAAGACAGAGCACACGGGGCAACACCACGTTGTACTTTGCCAGATGCAAATAACACGCAGCTTTGAGTCAGAGGTGTAGCAATTAAGGGCTATTTAGGCTATTAACTATAATAAATTTTCCCCTTTAATTTGTCTCACTGCTTCCTGAACCCATGCAATTTTTGCTATATACGTTCTCTGGCAATGAGTTCTTCTGGTGAACTGCATGCTGTCAAGCACTGCACATCATCAAACACTGCAAATCATTTATCCTGATCCTGCCACCTTCAAGTCTCCTTTGCTCTCCCCCAGTTTTGTTATGGCACAAAAAGTTACGTACACCACTTCCTCATTGCCCTCCTATGCCGGATGTGATTTATCTCTATATAACCTTTTCAGTCCTCTCTCAGCTACAGAATTCTCCCTTATTTGGTTGTTCCTCGTACAGTGACCACATTACCTTTCCTATTTTCTCTTTTAGCTTTGTTTTATTGTTTAATGGCAACTGTTCCAGACTAAAAGAGATACGCACTCACCTTAGATTTCTACAGTGTTACTGTTTTACACTTTGCTCTCTCTGGTCCTAAAAACTGGTATTTTATTTGTTTTTTTTATGACCACATTATGGTATTTTTGTAGAATTACCTAGCTCAGCTCCAAGACTTCTCTGCTATGCAGTATCAGTTAAAGCTCAGCAGTGCGCAGCACTGTGGTCGTGTATCTTTGATAACCCAGGACAGGCACAGGGGCTGCTCTGGTGCAATGCAACTTCACCAGCAGCCTCCCTCCCCTCACTTTCTCCTTCTGGGTTGCCTCTGATCATGCTGATCAGCACAGACCTCTGTAGCATCCCCTCCTAACTCCTGTATATTGCGAGAGCTGTCTGTGTGTTGCAAATTTGATTGTTATCTGCTTTATACAACCGGTGTGTAATCAATTATGCAAGCCAAAAAAAGTCCTTTCCTCTTGGCAGCTTGGTTTCTTTACAGAAAAGGATCGTCCTTACTCATGTTCTCAGTGGCTTCTCCAAGGAACTCAGCAACGTGGCTTTCCCCTCCCTGTGCTGCATCTGTCCACACATCCACTGGGGAAGTCTAACAAATAACATCAGTTTGTCCAGCCCAGAAAGGTATTTGTAGCTCCCACTCTTTCCTGAGATCCATTCCAAAATCCTTTTGCCTTGGACACCACAGCACCCCAAACAGGAGATTCCTCAACAGGCAACAGTTACAATTTCACACTTGAGCGCCTTCAGTATTTCAAGTGTGGCAGTACTCACGCATGCAAAATGAGCCCCAGTAACATTAACCTTCAAATAGCTAATTAAAGCAATGCACACATCCACTTCTCACAGGGGAAACTAAGCCCAACAAGAAGTTGTAAGACAGAACATGGAGTCTACCTCAGCTATCAGCATCAGCTTTGCTCAGTTTGATGTCGATCCTTTACATTCTCTTTCAGTAACCTGAATCTCATCTCCCTACCTTCTCAATTTCTGAAAGTGGTCTCAGCAGCCTCTTCAGTTGGCCTCCTGAAAATGATGTGCTCTTGCATGTCATGAAGATCAGCACGACAAATGGTGCCCAGACAGCACCAAGAGCTCAGAGCAGAGCTGCAGAGCTGCAGAACTCAGCACTGGGGACTCTCAGAGCAGCCCCGTAAGGCAGAGCTCACTCCTCTCCTGCTGTGATGGCTCACCCTTAGCCATTCTCCTTATCATACAGGGGGAAAAATTTTTGTTCTGTTTCCATCTTGAACAGCTGATATCTATCAATGCTTGCTCAGTTCCATTTGTCTCCTCTTTCCCCAATTCCCCCTGCTCTGGGAGGAATGAGCTGTAATAACAATGTTGCAGAGACTCTTTGGCATCCTCCACTCATTGTATGCGTGCCAATTCACTGACTTGTACAGGAATTTTCTGAGTGTAACCTTAATGACTCAGGAGAGGAGATGTTTCTTGTTCAGCTCTCCAAATATCTCCTAAAAAAGTGCAAGTGCTCAGCACTGACCTGTGGCTGCCTGGATCCCACCCGAAGCGCTGAGCCCCTGGAACCAGCAGAGCCAGTGCAGCCTGCCCAGGGACAGCAAAATCCCCATACACTGCCCCAACATAAACACTGTCATCCTGACATATACAGCCACATGCAGTCTTAACAAAGAGCCTTTTGCAGCCACAACTGCAGAGCATCGCTTCAATCTCTCTCACACCGCCAGAAAGCTCTTTTTATTTAAGCACAGTAGAATGTTTTTTATTTCGATACATTAGAACTTTTGCAACAACTGCAATCAATTTAATCTTTGGCTCCATTAAAGATTTGAATGCAATATTTTAAGCAAAAATGTTTGACTTATCTGGAGTTTAGAACAATGACTTAAAAAGAGACAGCCGGGAGGCAGACGGAAGGCATCCTAGCTGACTGCCTAGACTCATGTTACATATTTTGTCTCCTGCCCTGAGAGCTCTAACTCAGAACAATTCATACCATTCTTTTTGAGGGAGAGATTAAGCGTGGTATCACTGGATATCCAAAAAAGTACTTCATGCATATAATGTCCATACCAGAGAGGGGTCTGAAATCAATACCAAACCTATTAACGAGGCAGTTCTCACCCACAGCACACAAACTGTGTGCAAAGTATCACAAGCCTCTGTATACCCTAAAAATACAAACACGCCGTATTTTCCCACGTTACATGGTTTCACCTGAACTTGCATTATATTACACAACCACTTATAAAAGATTTATATCAGTACTCCCTTTCGCTAACAGCAGTGATACACACTGAGCATTTAGGCAGGCATTTGCCAGCTAATATGTGTGCTCCAGCTGCTCATAGCTTCTGGGCTGACAAACACAAACATGTGCACCAGGGCTTCGATAACAACTTTGCAACCATGGACACGAGTGCAGCAGGAGTCATGCTTACTGCACACAGTGCTGAAATGCAGGGTGCAAGGAATGCCAGTGCCGCGGCCATGGCACCACTCTGCTCATAAACCACAAAGCAGTGGAACAGTACAGGAACAGAAAGCACTTAGCTTTCATTCATCTTCTCTTAGGGCAGTAGTACCTGTATTTATTGAGATAAGAATAGAGAAAAGGCCCCAGAGAGATTTAAATGCAAAATACTCATCTTTGTACAGGCTCAATTTCTCAGTTTATTACTTTCTGGAGATTGCTTGAGAAGAATGATGCAGCTTCACCAGCCACCCCATAGCCCTGAGCTGCTGAGCACGAACAGGGGCAAGAGCTGCTGGCTGCAGACAACTCTGCTCGTTTCCAGCCACTCTCACACAAAGATGCTCTGCCTCAAACCACCTGCTGCTGGCTATACAGACCGACAGAAGGTGCTTCTGTGCTTCTTTAGGTGACATGGGAAGAAAGAAGAGCAAGCACTATTGCTAGCAAGCACTTGTGCTCCAGATGACAGGCCACATTCCTCTCCATTTCCTGGTGGGTGAAAACCTCAATCTTTTCCCAAACAAGAAAACACTATGAAAATACAAAACCTTACACCCTCCCATCCCCTACTCTGAGAATGAAAAAATAAACTCAAGCTTCCTCTCCTTCTTAAAGTCATCCTTACCAGTGGGAGTCCATGACATAAGATGGATCTGATTCTAGAGCACTCTCTGGGTTTGGCCATTGTGCTCAATGATGGCACACTGCAAGTGAGAAGAACCAGCCATGTGCCATCAGAACTGCAGCTGGCAGTAGGGTACCCTATGAATGGACACAGTCCTCTCGGACATGTTCTGCACCACGAGCAACGCTGGCAGTTACTGGCAACAAATGTGCGCTTGTAAGAGTGAGAGGAATTTCAACAGCTGGCTCCTTTCCACCCCATATCAATAAAAACAGTAAGGCAGCTGCCTTCAGGAAGAAGTATGCCAGTTCTTTTGGTACTGGCGGAAAGATGGGACAATCTCCTACCCGAAAAGAATGAAAAGCCCAAACAGAGAAACTCACAGGCTGATGCAATTCAGCCTCTTCAATCCCTAAATACTTCTTCACAGAGCTAGAGTGCCAATCACTCCTTGGCCTCTCCTCCTTTTGTCTCTTAAAGGAATTGAATAGAAGTCTATAGCCAAACAGTCTCACAGCCTGCACAATCCCCATTCAAGTCAATGCTTGGGTGCTCCTGAATATGGCATTTGTGTCTGCCATTTCACATTCATGGCCTCCAACACTGGCTCACATTAGGTAATGCTGTTCACTCTGGCTGCACGCCACTGAGACTCCTGGACAGGAGCTGCACGTGCACATTCCCACATTGGTGCCTACAGCTCATCTCCATAATTACAGCCACCTGTGCTCCATCGCCCAGCTTGGGGTTGAGAACCAGAAACATCAAAGGAGAAAGGCACCTTTCAGTTGAAGACTCCCAAAGTACAACCTTCAGGTACATTCAGTTAACTCTGCCTCTAAGAGGCACAGCACCAAACCACAACAAACACAAAGTCACCTTTACCGTACAGGGTATACAGCAAAACCCATGATTAAATACAGGGCTTAGCAACCGATGAATCACAGCAAAGATAAGGCTGTGTACTCACCAACTCCTTGTGCTGGAGAACAGGCAGCTCAGCACCCATCCTTAGGGCTGTGACACCCATAATGAAGCACTTACAACAACACACAGGAACAGAGGTGTTAACCAGTGGAGTGTACATCACCAAAAGCCCCTCAACACATACCTGTGATCTGCCCCTGCTTAGACACCAACAGCATATTGTAGATTTTCCTCACAGATCCATATTACCGAATAAAGATATTAGGGAGAACAGTGCCTTGGGGAAACAGTTATAAAGATGTGGAAAACTGACTGCAGAACAAAGTATTGCCTTGGCAGTGAAAGACCACAAAACTTGGGCACCCTCCCAGACCGACAGCCCGAGGCTGCAAGGTGCAAAGCTGCCTGAATCCCTTTTCCCTGCAGCAGATATAATGCTTCCAGAGCCTCACGAATGCTTTACCAAGTCGTCATTTTCTGGAGAGGAGGCGATTTTCCACCTCTTTCTGGGTTTATTCAAGGAAATCAAACTAACAGTGCACTGGATGCTGCTGGCAAAACAAAGCCACCTCTGTGAGATGGAGCTGGCTTACGGGGCTGATGTTAGAAACTGACAACAACTCCGACTCGGTTCCACTCTTCTGAAGCACGATGTGGGTCCTCTGATCCACTCCCTGAAGATCCCCGGTAAGACTCCTCTGGCCCTCCAAGAGACTGGCCCACCAATAGCTCATTTTAAGACACAATAAAAATAACTCATTCCCTTTGAGCTCATTTCACGTGAATCAGAAACTTTTCCTTCAGTTAGGTGCCTCTCTGTTTTGCTTTAAGTTCAAGCATCAATTAAAATTCTTATAGCAGAAAGAAAACAGCCACCCGGTGAGGTGCATGGCTGAGCCTGGCCAACAGAAACACCCTCGGTGCACTCAGCAAACCAAGAACGTGCAAGTCCTGCTCACTGCTTGACATCACTTCAGCTGAAGTCACATTAGATCTGGGCAGACATATGTAATAAAATTGGTATTTATGACTCCGTTACACTCATATTCCATAAACACAACCCACACCAATGCTGAGATCCAAATTCCAGGGTCAAGGATGCATGAGGGACCCTAAAACATGGGACAAAGTTAGCACTGAGTCTTGTGACACGTACAGTTCACACAAAGACAAGGCAGCATCACAGAAACCACTAAGTCAATGATTACAAACCTATTTTAAAACCAGCAAAATGCAGTTGAGATCGAGATCAGTGGCCGTCTCCCTGGAGCTTAGTACCACTACACAAACCAAAAATCAATAACTGCCATTAAGAGGTCACTGATAAGAATCTACAGCAGCAAAGCCTGTCAACCAGAAAGCTATTAACAGCTGTGTTAGAGAAAAGAATTACTTCTTCTATTTGCTAATGACCGCTTCTTTCCTTCTATATGATTATGAAACATATGAAACATATGAAATATACGAAATATATGTAATACCTTTCAATTCACAAACTACCTGCTCAGGATGCCAATACTCTTTCAAGATGTGCATCTGAAAATCATCAGCTTTCCATCATCAACGTGTCAGTGGTAGCACTGACATTGAGAGTAACAAAAGCGACACAGGATCTGTTAGCACAGGGCCACCCGAGGCATGAGTTTCACTGCCCTTTTCTGCAGCAGGGCTCAGTCGCTGACCAAGAGTCGAACAAGGGGCTACCACACCACAGCTCACCAGCATAGTATTTCTTCTGCTGAAGATCACAGATCAACAACTGCATTGAACCAGGGAAGGAGGATTTGGTGAAATGGACAGGGGTCTTTCTTCTTCCTACACATCGCTGGCCTCTAAAAGTCCGGGAGCTCGCTCCAGTTCACAGAAGTACCAGCAACACCACTAACAGAAAGCTTAGATTCTATCAAAACACAGCAAAAGTCACTGATCATTAACTGCATTCACTGGCATTTTGAAAGTCTCTGGTATATTCACACAATGCAACAAAATCCCCTGGATTTTAGGCTCTGCGTCTCCTTCCTGCAGGTCACACAGAAGACATCAGACAACTTTTGGGATGCTGCTGCTGCTGCTGAGGTCTATCTGACCCTAGGCAAAGACTCCTGCTTTTTTTCTTTCATTCACTTAGCTTTGGAAAAGCACCGTCTTCTGAGCCAGCTATGCTGACAGTGCTGGGGCTGCAGAAAGCAAAACTCGGTACTCCCACAGGGCAAGCAGCTGCAGCTGCTCGAACAGTAGCCACGCACGCCCACCTTCATTAACCACTCGGTATGAGAGCATCAGAACCCAATGCTGACATGATGGATAACAACAGATCAGAAACGAACCTCAAAAACAAAAACAAAACAAACTCATAAATGATAAATTAGTTCGCTTTGCCTTTCCAGTGCAGAACAGAGCAAAAGAGTGCTATCCACTTGGATGTGTTAAAAATAGTCCAACAGTGGGAGCGGGGAGCGGCACGCAAGAAGTCACAGAACAAGCTGCTAAATCACGAAGGAAATGACATGTTACTTGTGCAGTAAACAGATCGTCCTCCCAGGGCAGGATGCTGCTGCTCAGACGGTGCGGGGCCAAGGGGTGAGGAGGATGCGGGTTTTGCTTCATCTGGCAGGGCAGCTTTCCCCTAGGGAGCTCTGCACACTTGGGGTGGTTCGGAGCCCCAGCCTTTAGGTAAGCCCAGACCCAACGCTAACTAGCCCCCTGTCCCAGCTGGCCCCCAGCCTTTAACTAAGCCCAGCCCCAACCATCCCCAGCTCCTACCCAAGCCCAGCCTCAGCTCTGACAGCTCCAGGCAGGGTCTCCCCGCAGCCCCGCCGCCCTCTCCCCACAGTCTCGCCGTCCCCACGCTTTGCAAAGCCCGCAGCCCGCCGCTCCCCGCCGTGTCACGCGACAGCCGCGGACGGAGGCGGCGAGGAGAAGCCCCGCCGATGCTCCCGGACGGGCCCCCTCAGCCCGGTACAACTTTCCCGCCTCGCCGCTCACCGCCGTGGATCCGGAGGAGGAGGCGATGTACACCTTGATGACCATGCTGGCGGGGAGCGAAGGGACGCGGAGCCGGCCGGGTGGGTGTGTGCGGCGCGGCTCGGCGCGGCGAGGGCTGGCGCTGAGGAGGCGGCGGGAGGGCGGGCGGTGGGAGGCCGCTCCTGGGCTCGGTTCGCCCCGCCTCGCCGCTCTCACTGGGCTGCCGGCACGGCAGTCAGCGCCGCCCGGCCCGGAAGAGGGGAAAATGGTTACAAATAAATAAATAAAAAGGAAAGAAAGAAAGACAGGGGTGAGGCGAATTCTCGACTAACCACGCGAGACGTGCTCGGAGGAGGGGGCTGCCCGCTGCACGGCGGGACGCGGGGAGGCGATGAGGCGGGATCCGCGGAGCCGTGAGCCATGGCGGCCCAGCCCCGCGGGGCGCCGCGCACCGTCGCAGCAGCTTCGGGAGCGAAAAGCCTCGGAGAGGGGCTGGGGCCGCGCCTAAGTGGGAGGTTTTGCAACAAAAACGGTCCTCTCCCGGGCGATCCTCAGAGAGGAAGGTGAAATAGAGCGTGTGTGAGGCACCGCTGCACACCTGAGTGCTCGGCGGGGCACGCGGCTCGGCTCTCGGCTCTCCGTGCGCCGGAGAGCGCCTTACGGCCTGTCAGACCGCACGGAGCTCCCATCTCTGCCGCACAGCCCTGGAAGTAAAAATCAGCCAGTTCTACAGAGACCGGGACTCGTATAACACCTGCGGTACAGGGAGCAGGAAAAGGCCCTCTTAAGAAAACATACTGAGTTGTATGCATATGATCTGGCAGGAGATGCCCCATTCCTCGGCTTTATGTTGGTGTGAGCGCATGTGGCAGCACCTTGCAATTCCAGCATCGAGCTTTCTACCCATGGACGTGCTTAGATGCTGCAGTGGTTGGATTGTTACTCGGAGGGGTGAGAAGAGTGAGTGGGATGGGTAGATGTTACTGTTCGGTAGCACTGAAGTGCCTTTTAAAATGTATTCCATTGTAAAAGTTGCTCTCCAAAATCTTAGTCCATGCCAGAACAAAGGCAGACTGAGCATATTGTAGTTTGTTCTTTGGCTTCCCAGCATCGTAGTGCATCTTCACACAAAGCATCAAAAAAGCATGAGACAGTAATGCTCTCGCAGGTCCCACTTGAGTGTGCCCACAGCCCCTCTGCTCCTCATCTCCTTGAGTTCTGTGCCTCTGAAAGGGATTTTGCTGCTCAGTTAAAGCCCCAGCGGGAAACTTGGAACCATAACACTGCAATTTCACTGCATGGTATTTTATCGTTTCTATTAATTACAGCAGCTAGATGAGACCTCAAAGAGCTCTTAATTATTATAGTCATGGTAACACTTTAGTTAGGGAAATTTGTATTCAGCACCTGGTCTCCCACTTACCTCTACAGACAAGTACTCCAGCTACCACCTTAAATGTTTTGGTATGCATTCTGGTAGCAACTTCACAGAAAATGAAGCTTCTCTGAAGCTCAGTTCTCTGTAATCTGATTAGCAGGAAGGAACAGCAGAGGCAGAAACTAAAGCTTATCAGCCAAAATGAAAAGAATACAGGTGGAACCTGGGCAGATATATTTAATTGCACTCCATGTTTACCTGTCCTTGCGAGGCTGAGCGACTGCCCTCTGGCCAGCTCTCCTCCTCACAACACCCTGCAGCTTCTCAGCGTTGGAATTCCTCTGCAGTGCACTGCACCCTGCCTTTCCTCCCTGAGAGAACACCTGCTGTAAGCATTGCTCTCAAAAGTGCACTTTAAAAGGCATTTTATCCTCATGAAGGAAGATTTATAACGTTAGGAGTTACACACCAGTTGGGTATTACAGACGTGACTAGGTTTTCTTGACTCACTATAGTAAATTTTCTACTCTTATTGGCAGAAAAGTGCAATGTTTTTTTTTTATTCCCAGCCCACCCATGTAAAATCCATGGCGTTATTTCTGCTTTCACCGTTAAACAACTATGAAGTGTTTAATTATCCTTCTCCAGGTAGACCGAAACCTCAACATGAATAAATTTGATATTATGCCTCTAGGAGGAAAATCTCCTGTTCTTGTGCAGCCAAGAAAATAGTTTGTATGTAACAGCAGTAATTGTCTCTTCAGTTCCTTTTTTCACTTACTGTAGCGTATGTTTGCAGAAGGTCGTCTTGTCAGGTCGTATCTTTTATTCCTGTCTCTTTCACGAAAGGAAAATGGTACAGTTGGGCTGACTTTAACTTCACTGTGGGTTATTTGATGAATTATTATGAGGCAAGAGTGCATGCAAATACTCCTTCGGTTCCCACCACCAGCCCTTGCCTTGTCCAGCGAGGCAGAACCCCCAGTGGATGGGCCATTGGGTATTTAAGGTAAAACATTGCAAGTAATGGCAAAGGTCTACTTATTTCTTGCTTCAGCTGAAGGCCAGGATGGGACCTTTTGAGTACTGGCAAAGTAAACTACCCTTGAAAAGCCAAATGGAGTATAATCTGGAGATAAAAGACATTGCACTAATCAAGTGCAAAATCCCTCCTGTACAAAAGGTCAGGAAGCACATGTGCTCCAAATGCTCCACAGCTTCTTCGTAGCAACAGAGAGAAATAAATCCAGAATTTAGTCATTTGTCAAGTCACATGAGAACGCACCGGGTTTCCTTATTTTGTTCTTAATATTGCTGGAGAAGATGGTCTTGGTTTGTCTGAACTGAAATACAGGAACGTGCAGGTGGTCAGAAACATCAGCTCAGCTGATTTTTCTCAATAGGAAATAAGAAATCTTATTCGTTCCCAATTGCAGACTGCCGTGCCTGCCACTAACTCGAGCCAGAAGGCAACTGTGACTCAGAGCGTGTCCTCTGGCTTTGCCCTGCAAGAGGAATGTCCCCACTGGGCTGTTGTGGGTGGGAGCTTCCTGCCAGCATGCTGGTGCAGGTGCCGGGGTGCTCCAGGAGCTCTGCCTCTCCTGTTCTCCTCTGGAAATGAAGACAGACTATGGTTCTGTGCTCCCATGTGCAATTGGGTAAGGCAGCACGAGGCTGTAAGACACTGAGGTGTTAAAATCCCGTGCAGTGTACAGGTGTGTGTCTTTATGACATAAAGCAAACAAAAGTAGCATCAATCCACCTCCCTCCCTGGACTTTGGCTTGCACCAGTACTAGTTTTTTGTAGAGTTGTTTACGTTACCGAAAGCATCACTGGACATCGTCGCTATGGATATTACAGATAAGATCAGGATCAGAGCAGGGCTACACGGAAAACATTTTGCTTGTCACCAGTCAAAACAGCTTTTTATATCTTCAGTGACAATGATTTCCTGACAAACCTCTGCGCCTGAAACCCGCTGCCAATGCAAGACCACCTCACACTCCTCCGCCAAGAGGAAGCTCACGTTTCAATTCACGTTCAAACGCCGGGACCTCCCTGAAGCAGCCCTCGCTCTGCACGGCCCGCCCCCCGAGCTGGGCCCAGCCACGGGCGGGCGGGGACGGACAGCCGGGAAGGCCGTGACGGGGGCGGCTCGCTGCCGGGGCGCGCCCCCTGCTGGCACTGCCGCCGCGGTGCCGCCCGAGGTGGGGAAGCGGCCGGGCCTGGGCTTTACTCGGCGGTCCCACCCCTGGGCTGCGCTGTAGCCGTCGGTGTGATTCTCAGCGTGCAGCGGGCGGTTTTAGTTCTTCGAGTAATGTTTGTTGTTCGATAGTTCGGCTTTTAAACAGATAAAGATTTATTTGGGGGGAGGGGGTGAATGCTACTTTTGTGTTGTTGTTTTTTTTTAATATTGTTACACTGTTCTGGTAGTTCAGTGCTTACAGAGCGCCTCTCCTGACCTCCATTTTGGACGTCCATTTTGAGCACCTTGGAGCACCCGCATCAGTGCTGCTGTTTGGATCAGTAGTGTGCTTTTGGAGCACATCTCCCACACCGTGCTCGGACATGCCGGCACGGAGCAGCCTCACAGCCACCCATCTCATGTTGTTCAGGTGATGCCGGGCTGGAGGAAGGCTCCAGGTATGCACACAGTACCCTCCGGCAGCTGTGTGGACACGGAGCCCTCTGCACCAGTTCTGTCACTGTTCAGATGTGTTCCCATCGCACCACGTTACCCACAGAGGTAGGCACAACCAGAATTGCTGTGAGCAGGTGTGCCAAGACAAACACAGGACAGCTCTGGCAAACACTTTTGGCAGACTGTATCTTGTACGTTACAAGAAACAAGCACCCTGCATTGCTGTGGGCACAAGCTGTAACATGACTGCATGCAGCAGCAAATCCGGGGCTCAGCAGCAATGGCCTCGTGGGGATTCCCACTGCTCCCTGCCCCTGAAGCACTTCATCCCCCTGCTGACCTCCATCCGGACAAAGGCTGGCCAGCTGCAACCCCTTCGTGTGGTTTTCTCTCTCTCTGACCTTGTCCCCAGCACTGGCAATCCATCCCACTGGCCCCAAGCTGTGCCATGCGTAGCCCTGTTGTGTTTTGGGCATCTCAAAATGGCTGCTGGGAAGGCTTGTAAAAAAGAAGTGTAAAGGTGGTGTGGCTTTAAAAATCTTCACTGCTCTCTTGGTCGCATCTCTCCCATGTGCCGAGTTGTTTATAAAACCTGGTGCTGCATTAGCCATCTCCTAAGGCTTTGTGTGGAAGCAGTTTTAAAGGAAGACTTGCACACTTCTGCAGCGTGGTGAGGACCATCTGGCAATGGTTAGTTTGTTATTATTCACTTTGTTGATGTATTCTAACCCTTACTGATGCTCCAGCGCCAGACAGATCCTCAGACAAGCTTGTGAGTTCCTGTCTGGGAACTACCCCAGCCTCCTTCGCAACAAACACGTGCAGAAAGCTCAGCTGGGGCTTCTGCTCCAGTTATGTCTTTTCTGTGTATTCCTTTGTAGACCTTGATAGCAGAGTGGCTTTAGAAAATGTCTCTCAGACTTTCTGCTCCCGATGAGACTGAAAAGCTTTTTCAGTCTTTCTGCAGGGTGTGTGTCAGAGTTACACGTTTCTAGAAGGATGGGAGTCAAACACTCAGCAGCGATTCTGTGGATATTTTGCCTCCGTTCAGAAATGTCTTGAATTGCTCAGGAAAATATTCATCAAATGCTTGGGGTGTCCTCTGACATCAGGAAGGGGTTCGGCTCTCCTTTGCAGGAAACTCCTGCCTTGGGCAATAAATATTCACCAAACGTTATGAACCAGCAAACATCTTGAAACCCTTCCAGACATGGTTAACAGCACTTTGGGGGACGTTGGAGGGATAAAGATCCCTGAGATGACTGGTTGATGAACAGAACAACCAGGAGTCAAACCAATGCAGGACCAAAGCAGAGAAGATTGAGTCTTGCTTGAAATTGCAACGATTGGAGGCAAAAAGCAGGCATAGTTGTGATCGATTCAGTCTGAAAGCATTTCCGTGCACATCACTTGTTTGTAATTTCCCAGCCTTCTATAAATTAGTCAGCATGTGAGTATTGCTCTATAAGTTTAGTGTGGGCAGTTTAGATCAGTTCAGAGTGCTGGCTGTGTTGTTTTGGTTATGAGATAGTCGTGGTATGTTTCTGTTTGCAGATGGGGAGGTTTTGCCTCTGTGAGTCTATAACCTGCTTCATTTGCCTACGCTGAACACAAAACTTAGCAGAAACAGTAGCACAATAATAATAACTTCCCTGTAGTCTGGTGATATAACATAAATTCAGGCTTGGACCTTTTTGTACTAAACCCACCATACCAGTTCTAGGAAAAACGACCCCAAAAGATCATGTGACACAAATCGATGATTCAGATTAAACTTACACCCTGGACCCAA
This sequence comes from Excalfactoria chinensis, assembly GCF_039878825.1. Lineage (NCBI taxonomy): Eukaryota > Metazoa > Chordata > Aves > Galliformes > Phasianidae > Excalfactoria > Excalfactoria chinensis. The sequence goes on along the minus strand of NC_092828.1, from coordinate 76,872,048 downwards.
TCTGTCAGAAGGGCCAGGCCAACTAACTCTGTGCTGGCAGCTGTTTGCCAAGTGTATTACCCCGAGATATTCTAACATGTCATATCAAGTACTTTTTGTCTTCCCACAGCACACATAAGGCTACTGTACAGTCATAAAGCCAGCGTAAGCCTCATGCTGTATGCTGGGATTAACATCTGTGAATCTGGATCAGATTTGTACTACTGCATTAACGCCCGTGGTAGCATGGCCTCCTTTAAGGAAGGTGAGCAGCAAAGAGTAAAGGTCTTCATTGTGACCATGCACGTGAGTGCTTCTCTTACCTGCTGCTTGGTTACGATCACAGCTGATCATACAGCTGCTTGTGTAGCTTAGAAGAAAAGTCAACCAGCCATGGCCACCTTCCCATTTATTTGATAGGTGACTTCCTGTTCTTTCCAGTTAATATTACATAAAAGAGCATTTAAGTGCTCCTTCCACTTGGCCTGAATATCTGTGGGTATAATCACATCTGTATGTCTGCACAACAGCTGCAGCGTAATGGTACCATGCCACAGTTTATCCTATCTGTTGAGAGGGAAGTGATCTTGTAATTAATGACTTTTCAGGTTAGTTTGCGGTTTAACAAACATTTTTGGAGCAGTCAAAATATTTGAAAAATGCAAAAGCAAAGCACATGAAATGTGAAATTCCAAGTGAATTTAAGTCTGTCCTTAATTCCCAGTGCATATTTTGACCCGAGCTTTCAACCAAAGTGCTGCCATGCAAGTTGTTCTCACCAGGAGAACAGGCTGACCTGCTCTTGAGAGAATTCCTGTTCCTCTTCCACAAACAAAGACTATTCACAGAACGCAGGGAGAGCAGCACCGTAACTACAGACAGGTGGAACCCTGCAAGGCCTCTGACAAAAGCAACGGGAGCACAAATCTTGTTAGCAATGGAGAACTTCTATTATGGGACACAGGCCCTTAAAAGAAGACCCAGCGCTCTTGAAATGTGTTTTAGGCCATTTTTTCATTTAGAAGTTGGAGGAAACGAGTGGAAACACTATTTAAAATCTTGATTAACAAAAGAGGATGGCTGAAAATATAAAGGTGGCCTGATCAGTGGGAAAGGAGAGAGCAGTTACTGAAAGAAAGGCATCAAAGGAACAACAAACTACCTAACAGAAGGCACGCAGGGCGAGAGCATTAACAACCAACACGAACACGAGTGTAACACAGCACTAATGGCAGCGTTGGAATATATAAGCAGTCTTTCCAAATTGTGCAAAAGTGGAAACAAGCACACAGCGAAGAATTAGCACTGCGGAATAATGCGGGCAAGCAGGAACAAAATGAGAGACAAAGGTCCAGACTGAGCGCCAGGGAAGGATATGGGAACACGTCCTATCTGTAGGCACTGGAAATAACAGCAAAACAAGTGAAAATATCACTCGTTGCTGACAGAAAAGAAAGGCACACACACAAAAAAGCCCACAAAGCACGTTAGTTTCTTCAGCCTTCAAAACTGCCTCGTAACCTGTTACTGAACCCAACGTTCTTGGGAGGTGACAGCAACAAGTAGCAGCAGGAAAGAACACACTACGATGAATTGGTTACGTGGTTATGCAGGTTGGCAATGACTGGAAAACGCACTGCGAATGGTTTAGGAGGCCAGCCAGACAACTTCTGAAATGACTGGTGTGTATCTGCAAAAAATATTGTGGAATTTGCGGGCTGCTCTCCACCAATTGACTGGGGGAAGGAGAAGAAAGGTGAACTTGTGAATGGAAAACCATTCAGAGTAAATCCAAGGCTCCAGGAAGATAATAAACTATTGACGTGTGCGTACTTTGAGGAGCAGGTCATTGAAAAAGTGACAAATCAGAAAGTCATTATGAATTTGTAAAGAATGCGGGGAGCAGTTCAGATAACAGCACTGCTGAAAGGGTCCCGGGATTACAGGGGATCAGAAAAAGAATCTGAACCAATGTGGTGATGCCACTGCAAAGATGGCAAACACCACACTGAGATAGCTTATCTGGTTAACCTGATGTAGGTGTAAGGAAGAGTGCGAGGCTGAAAGGGCTCCAAAGCAGCTTAAGAATGACAAAAGGTTTGGAAAATATTAACTATGAGAACGGAACACATGAGAGTTTGCTAGAAAAATGAAGTTTCAACTGAGGACGTGGTGATGTTACGTGAAACCATGATCTAAAACTGCTCTAAGTCGCAGATTGCTCTTACATAAGCTAGGTGTTGGGCAGAGAAGCTTTAGTTAACTCACAACCAGTTCAGATGCCAGCGCAACACGTGCATTTGCACGGACAGAGCTAAGCTCCGAGATGCTGCTGGCAGACTGCGGAATGTGCCTTACTGTGTGTTTCCAGAAAGGTTCGACTGCCTTCTGCCAGCAGTAAGGCCATGCCTCGAGCAGTGGCTCCAGTGCGCGTATGCCCTCGCTTTCCCCAGAGAGACTGACATAACAGGTGCCACAATCCCCGTTGGAACGCGTAGTGTAGGACAAAGCGAAGCATCGGTTTTGCCCGGGATCTCCGCACAGGGTCTACCTCATCCCGAGGCCCCGCTACAAACAGCACCTCGGGCCGCTGGGCTGAGACGCAGACGAGCAAACGGCGCCTACCAGCCGGGGCCGACAGCCCCCGCCCGCCGCTGCCCGTCCCGGAGGCGCTCGGGCTGCGCGGCTGCACAGCTCCGTGCCGCCTCCTCCTGCCCCCTGCCCGGCACCTTCCTGCCCGCGCCGACGCCGCACGGAGCTCCGCGCCCCGACCTCGGCCCCCTGCGGACAAAGGCGGCGGCTCGCGGGGCCGCCCCGAAGCCCCTTCCTCAGGTATCGCTCCCGCGGCCCACTCCCCGCCGCCCCCCCTCCCCGGGCCCCAGGCGGGAGCGCCCCGCGCCATGGCGGCCCCGCGAGGGACGGAGCGGCCGCCATGTTGTCGTCCTGCGGCCTGCGCTAACTTTGGGGAAGTTTCTTTCCCAGCCTCTGGGGGGACGCGAGGAAGGAGGAGGCGGGGGGAGGCGGGGGGGGATCTCGGCGGCCGCCGGGGCAGCACCGCGACGCGCGGAGCCGTTCCGAGAGCGGCGGTGACGCGGGGCCGCCTCGCGCGGACGCCCTCCCGCCCTCCACGGGGCCGCGCCGGGGCCGCCGGCGGCGCCGCGCCGTATTCACCGCGCGCGTTAGGCCGCTCCGCTGCGCAGACGGCGTAAGGCCGCCGCCGGCCCTCCGTGTGCGAGCGTCTCTCGCGCTACGGCCTCGACCCCGCCCCTTTCCCTCCGCCCCGCCCCCCGCGCCGCTTCCCGCGCGCCCATTGGCCGCGGCGGCCGTCAGTCCGCGGCTGGGCCCATCTCGCGCTCCCCATTCATGCAGTTTGGTTGCGTGTTGGTGTATTTTACTGTTTGCAATAAAGAGGGGGGGATTTTTTTTTGCTTCAGTTTGTGCCGCAATTAACTCCTGCTCCCGCCGGCTGCTCTTTTTTTTCTTCTCTTTTCTTCTTCTTGTTTGGTTTTTTTTTTCGGCAATCCCGCAGGACGCCCCAACACAGTTTCTCGGCGGTTCCCTTTCTATCTCGTACCTCTCTGCCCATCTCTCTGCTTTGCGATCAACTATTAAGGCGCAACTATGCCCAAAAGAAAGGTGAGTGGGGCTGAACGGGGGCGGGGGGATCGCGGCCGTTTGTGCACCAGCAGCACCGATTCGCCGTGTGTGTGTGTGTATATGTGTGTGTGTGTGTGTGTGCACGCAGAGTTTCGGCGTTATCGGTTTCTGGTGCCCGTCCAGCAGCGCTATGTACCGGAGGGCCGTGGCCGTGCGGCGCGAAGCTGCGAGTTCACTTCGGGCCGCCGCCGGGCGCAGCGCGGCCGTCTCCATGCTGCTCCCGCCGCCTCCATAGTGCCGCCGCGCCTGGGCCGCGCCGCGCCGCTCCGCCGAGCGCCCACCGCCCCGCGGGCAGCCCTGGGCGGCGCCGGCGGCATCGGGGCGCGGGTCGGTCCGTAGCCCGTTGTGTCGGAGCGGCGGACGGTGCCCGTTTCTCCGCCGTTTGCCTTTGTTCTCTTTTTTTTTTTTTTTTTTTTTTTTTTTTTTTCTCCCACTTCTTGTCATACCAGATGGTTGTGCAATGGTAAATCGGAGCCATTAGGCGGCGCAGAGTTTGAAACCGTCCTTGAAGGGAAGCGGGGAAGGAGCCGCCACCATCATTAACAACTTTCCCCCGGCCCACGCCGCCGGGATTCCAACCCTCCCCCCACCCCTCACCCCCCACCTCCATCTCGCCCCCCTCGCCCCCCCCTTCCCCAGCTCCCCCCGCCCGGCCCCGCGGGGTTCCCCTCCTCCCGCCCGCCTTCCGCGCTCCCCGCCTTGTTGCGGGCTGCGGGATGGGCCCCGCCGGGCGGGACGCGGCGCTGTGCGGCGGGGCGCGCGGAGCTTTGTCCTTGCGCGGGGCCGGCGGCGACCTTGTTGCGGCCGCGGATTTGGCGGGAACTTTTTAAACGCGGCGACGCCGCGACGTGGTGACGTAGCGGCTCGGCGGCCGCGGGGCACGCTGGGAGCTGTAGTCAGCCTGGGCGGCCCCGTGAGGTGAGGTCGGGAGGTCGCATCGGCACTCACGGCTCCTCTCGCTTCTCTTCCAGGCTCCAGCTGAAGGCGAGGCGAAGGAGGAGGTAGGATTTCTCTGCGCGGGACCTCTGTGGTGGTGTGGGTTAAATGCTCCGTATGGGTGTGAGCCCTCTGCATCACACTGCAGGACCCCCAGTGACCGCCTGCCCCTCTGCGCCCTGCGGACGTGGGCTGTTGCAGAGCTAAGGCCGCGGGCCTGCAGGCCCTTCCAGCTCACGGCCTATAGGGCAGCAGGGGGGTGCAATCACCTGCACCTCAGTAAGGCACGGGGCGCTTGTGTAGGGAGCGGCACCGGACGCTGTGTCCAGAGGTTCCTCAGTATTGGGGTGTGTAGCGGTGTGTGCTGTGCTGTCCCGGTGCTGGGAACGCACTGCGCGGTGCTCGCTGAGCTCTAGTGACGCCTCTTTCTTTATGCAGCCAAAGAGAAGGTCGGCCAGACTATCTGCTGTGAGTATCCCTCGTTAATCTCTTCGTATTCCATCCCGTGGGGTGTTAATTCTGGGGGACAGTTACAGAGAGGCTGGTTTTTTTCCTGCTGCTATTGTCAGAGACCAAGTTAAGAGTATAAAAGTATTAAAGAGCGAAATTCGTACTTCATGTGTCTGAGTTTTGAGCAGCAGCACATTGCAGGGCTCACTTCCCTACATCTCACGTGAGTTGTGCAAGTCATTTTGTTCATCTGTATTAGTGAACCTACGTCTGGACACGTGAGTTAGGTATCCGGACTCAAGGACTATTGATGTTAAGACAAACTTGGTGTCTGTAGGTCTCCTCACTACCCGTAACTCTTTAAATTGCCCACGCTTCCCTTACGTTTGTAATTTGCCCATTGACTTCCAGTGCCCAAGTGTTGGGCAAGCTGAGATCTAGAGGGTGTAAACCTCTGTGGAGTGGTAGGGTTCAGCCCAAAGTCAGTTTTAGTCTCATACAGGCTCTTGGCAACCTTTCCCACACACTTAGTGTGCCCAGCCCTTTTTTAAGCAGTCTTGGAAATGCCAAGTGGGTAACAGTTGCTGTTTAAAAGAGAAAGTTCTTAATTTCATTGAAAGCTGTGTGTTGACTTCTAGAGCTATGTCCAAATGTTAATACATTTCATTTTTGACACATGCTCGCCTTCACAGCAGACAGTAACACTCAGGCACAGTAGTGATTTAGTACAGCTAGACAGCATCTGTGCTGTAGCCACTGTAAGGTGGATGAGGAAATGTGAGTTTGAACAACAAAATACATTGACCCATCACCGACTTAAATTCCTTACTGCTACTGAAAGAAGCTGTCAACTCAAGATATCTTTTGTTTTGAGTAGTTTTCAAGAGTTACCAGCGTAATGCTAAAACTCGTATAGGGTTCATCTGACTGTTTCTTATATGTGTTTTGTACAGAAACCTGCTCCGCCTAAACCGGAGCCAAAGCCCAAAAAGGCAGCACCCAAGGTAAGTGCTGAAGGTATCCTGAGCTGAAGTTAACGCTTCTGCTTTGTAAGGTACCCACAGAGGAAGAAAACAACGCCGAAACAACCCACAACATCCACAACTGATTTTTATATATATTTTTTTCACAGTCTTCTTTTAAAGATTTAAGGTTGAATCTTGTGGGTTAAAACAACGTGAAAGACGTAAAATTAATTCAATCCAAATTCTCCTGAAGGAAAGTGGTAAACTGATCAGATTTTAAGTCAGCTGTGGTGAGACTTTACTGCTGCCTTGCGAGGCCGTTCTGTAGTTTCTTACCACGTACTGTTGGGAGATGGTACTGATTTCAATAGAGATCAGAGATTCAATTAGGGAAGGCATTGAAAATCGTGCTTTTAATTGAGGTTTCTTACTGAGTTTTCATTCAGAGGCACTCCTTTCGTTTATCAGCTTATCAGATTGCAATCACTGGAGATAAAGATCTACATACTCATTTCCTTAAGCTGGGTATTTTCTGAAATGTCAAAAATATCAGCGTATCTGGCAATATAGTTAAACCAGAAATATTGACATTTTCTTTGTGCTTTGGAGCAACAACTTGATACATAAGAGGGGGCTCCTTCTGTGATCCACGAGGTATTTATCTTTCCTTTCTGTCGTGCTTTCCCAGTGATCACGGTTTGCAGTCCTTTTATTTTAGAGCTGTCTGTAAATACTCAGGTTGTATTATTAGACATTCGCTATTGGGAAAACAAAACAAAATGTTCTCCTTTTAGTCTGTTTCCATCATACATTGGTGGTTTTGAGCAAAGCACAGGTGTGAGAGTTTTAGTTACAGAAGGATATGATGGGCTGAGAACCAGAACCTCTACCTATACACTCGAAAGCCCTTTGCAGTCACATATGGCATCATGGGTTACCAGATGATAAAAAAAGTACTCTGCCTCAAGTTCTGCTGTGTGGAGCAGCAAAGATGTCACGACTAGAGGACAAGAAAGAGAACCCTTGTGCTGTTCTAGGGATCCCCCATCTCAGTTCTGTGATCGCAGTGGTGTCCAGAGCAAGGTTTTCAAGCCTACATCTTGGCTGTGCAGCCTGGACTTCTAGATCCCATTCCAGAGCTGCAGGGGAACCCAGGAGCCCTGCTGCTCTGCATTCCTGCGGTGTGAGCCGCCAGCATTCTGCGCTGCACCTCCCTCTAGTGGCTGCTCCCCTTTAGCCCACATTGCTCCTGTAGCCCCACTAGAAAGTGAGCTGGGGTCTGCAAGTGCTGGGGTCAGCTTCCGCTGATTACAAGTGCAGAGGTCAGTGCAATTGCATATGATGCGTGGTGGGTGTGTTTTTTTTTTTCAGGTTTCCTTTTTTATTTTTCACTTATAGAAAAATCTAAAGGTTTACACCCAGCAGCTGTGTCAACAGAGTACTGGAGTTGCAGAGCTATGCACTTGAAAGTTAAGGACTGTAAGTGACTGTGAGAGCTTCCTCCAGTGCCGTGCTGCACAAGCTGCATGGTGCATTTTCCCTCAGGGACTGTATACTTACGAGTTCTGCTGGGAGTTGCCCCTCACCCAGGGTAGTGGCATTGTTCTTGCAGTTAAGGTGCTGCTTTGACTCTAGCTGATTTGAGCTGCATTTTGGCTCTCTGAAGCTATCTAATACAGGACCAATATCTGTGCAGAAGGGGTTGTAGTAGAGTTTTACAGGATCCCGGGTTCCCCAGTCACAGCTATATGCTGCAAGGCACGTTCTCTCCATTCAGAGTCCAGTCATGGAAAGTAGTTTCTCTGGATTCTTCTCAAGTCTTATTCTAAGAGGCTTTGCCAACAGTCTGCAGTGCAAGTGACTAACACATGTGTGTGCTGCTAGAGGAGCCCTTCACAGCAGACTGCTTCTGTGTGCTTCAGAGGCCTCCAGAAGTTTGTTCAAGTGACAGAGAGCAATCCGGTGTCACAGCAGCATTGCAGTTCCAAACGTTAACGCTCCCAGATGCTTCCAGAATAGTTATGTGCTGGTGTTACTTTGATGGTTATTTGTCTTGACCTTTTCCTTCTTCCACTCTGCCTCTTGAGAGTGTAAGTGGTGCTCTTCCAACTGAGGGAAGAGGGTGAGCGGAGGCAGATGGCTCTCCTTCCTTCTCTATTGGATGACTCTCTTCCTTCACTCTGGTGAACAGCCATTGTGTATCCTTCATAAGTCAGTCCCCAGAGTGGAGGAGAAGGTTCTGGAGAGTGGGCATCGCCCAGGGGCAAGAGACTCCTAATGCCGCCGTGATGGAGTTTTTCAGGTGGGCTGAAATCCCTCAGGAAGGTCAGGCTGGGGAGTAGGAGGATAGAGAGGAAAAAGCCACACACCTGGTTGGTGCCGCCAACCTCCTGTCTGAGCTTTCTGCACTATTACAGGTTTTAATTTGGGTGAGTTTTTTTTATCATCGGCATTACTGAATAATCAGGTGGCTTTGCTCTTAGCATTTTGTGTCTGCGTTTGACATTAGCAAGCAACTCATTTTTGATGTGAATTAATTTTGTGAACTGATACGCTGGGAGTTGAAATAAGCATGTAGACTTATAGAACTATTAGACACTGACACAACTCCATCATCTGAGTAGATAAATGTATCTATTCGTGGTTTATCTGCCTAGCTTTACATTTTGGTAATAGTCTGGAGGTATTTATCGTTCTCTTGTTGGAATCATGTCTATCAAGCTTGATTTGCTTAGATTCTTTGACGGTTTCTGGTTTGCTGGTTCTTTATTGGCAGCAAGAGGCAGATCCTTGCAAGTGAAACTGATAAGAAACCATGCTTGTTTCTGGGTTGGGGTCAGGGCCCGACCTTGCTATATAGAAAACTTACTACAGAAGTTGTGACGTCAAACTTTGTTTTGGTTTAGTCTGATCAGCCACACAAGAAACCGTGGTTAAATAACAACTGCAAAGCTTGCGCTGTTATTGAAGTGATGCTCTTGGGCCCCCAGCCTGTGTATCACACAAACGGTTTATTATAGTAAGGAATATTTTGGGCAGTCAAGGGGGAAAGTCCTTTGACTGCAGCTTTGTTACAGTTTTCTAAATAGGCCTCAATAGCACATCTGAAGTATTCTGGTATTTCCACCAGTTGCACATGTTCTTTTTGTTCTTTGCTGTGCTTTCCAGCAGCACGGCAGAAATACAGGCCAGCTCAACTCCAGCATTTTTTAGCTAATTTAATTGAACGCCTATTTAAAATAGGAATTCTTGTAACCCCAGCTGTGGCTGCTTTTATATTATGCACTTCCCAGTAGCACGTTTGGGGCAGAATAGAAGGAAAACACTTCTCCATAGAAACCTTCATCTCATCTTTGTCACTAGGAAGTTCTGTGTGTAGAAGCAGGTTGTGTGGACAGTTTCAGTGTTGGGAACGTGCGGATGAAGGCGAACGAGTTGGAAATCAGCATTTACCAAATCACAGTTTCTTTTCTTAACAGAAAGAAAAGGCAGCAAACGATAAAAAGGAAGACAAAAAGGCAGCAACAAAAGGGAAGAAAGGAGCCAAAGGCAAAGATGAAACTAAACAAGAGGATGCAAAAGAAGAAAACCACTCTGAAAATGGAGATACCAAAACTAATGAGGTACCTTAGCTACAGTAAACATGGGAATAAACACAGATGTATTGGTAATGCATCTGCTGGAACTAATGATTGGGGCCTCCTTGTCGGAAGGTGGTGTGTTCACTGCTGTCCTGTTAAGGCACACCAGCTGCAGTGTCTGCGCAGGGCGACTCCCAGGGAGAGCCTGAAAGAATAGCATTCTCCTTCAAACTCTTTCCTGCTATGTGGTAGAGCCCTTCCACAGGTGGTCCGTGCTATTGTAGTGTCCCTCTCTGTGTTGGCACAAGAGCAATGCAGAATATCTGGGGAACAATAGAGCTCAGAAAGATTGCTGTCCAACCCTGAGCTGACTTTGCATATCCTCTCTGGACTGCTGGATTGCCTATTCTGCTCAGCACGGGTTGGTACTGTGCCAGAAATCTGGTTTTAAGTTTTACACAATTCTTTAAAACAATTCTTCGCATCAGAACAGTTCAACAAGAGTTCTTCAAAACAAACTTGGTCTTGTCTCTTGATCTGCAAGCCTCTTTCTTATAGGTTCTTGGTCTTGTCCCTTGATCTGCAAGCCTCTTCCATACAGGTTCTTACCATATCAGCTACTTAAGTAAGAGCTGCCATTTGCTAGGACTAGCTACAAGCTTCAGTCCGCTCCTCAAGGCCTTTTCCTAGCATTCCTGTTGCTGATAGAAGTGCAGCATTTGCTACAGGCTCCTTTTATCCCTGTAGCCGTAGACTAGCCTGTTGTGTACTGCAGTGCTTTTGATTTACAGCTCTCTCTTCGTGTGCTCGGTATCATCACACAGTAAATGGGTTCATTGTAAAAAACAATTCTCAAGCTTCTCTGCTAAAAATTAATATGGCACCATTGTACTTCAAAGGATCATTGATAGGAGCTTGGCGATTTTGACGTGTTGACTTAAAAACTAATAGCAGATGTTTGTGTAGAGAACAGGTGAGATCAGCTTCCCCAAAGTTCGTACAGTGCACAAGTATGGCAGCCTCGTGTTTAGTTCTTACACTTCCTTGTGACTGGATGGAGATGAGGGCGTGAACTTCCCCTAGCTCATGATTGATCCTTATCTAAAACTCTTGTCACGCTTCTGTCTCTTTGGATTCTCTTAACGTGCTGATATTAACCCGATCATCAGATAACACTCCTCTGTGGTTTGATTTGTAGATGTATCAGCCAACGTGTTGTTGTGTTGATATTATTGGTAGTAGCTGTGCTTTCCTGTTTATCTACACAGAATGTTGTCCGTGTGCGTGCTAACAAAGTAGTCTCTCTTTGATGCTTGTTAGAATGGAATCCGATTAGCATTACAAATAATATTTCTATTCTTCCCAAACACTTTTATAGGCACCAGCTGCTGAAGCATCTGATGATAAGGAAGCCAAGTCCGAGTAATGTTAACCCTGCCCTATATCTCCATCATTTGGTATCCGTACCTCCATGCTGTATTGTTAACAGAGAGGAATATTTTTATCAACTATTTTATAAATGCAGGTTTTTTTAGCATGAATTTAATTATGGAACATCTTCATCTCGGTTACTTGGGAATAAAATCCCTAACAAACAAACAAACAAACAAAAAAAAAAAACAAAAGCAGAAAATCATTGTTTTTAAATTTTGTGATTGTAATAGTTTGTATGGTACATGGAAAGAATAAGTGGTGGTAGCTTTTGACTTCTGTCAGTGTGTCCCTTCTTGTGTAAGTCATGCTTTACAGACTTCAGACTTTAATTTTACCCTCGTATGTGTTGTATGGTTTCTTAAAGTGGGGAGGTCTCAAAACAGATAACTGTGTTAAACATTCCAGTGGTTCTGTGGGTTGCTTTTATAAAGAAGGTGAGCTATTTTCATGAAAAAAAAAATAAAAAAAAAATACCTAAGAGCTGGAAAATCTGTTGTTTTCCCAAATGTAATTTTATTTTGTCGGTTTTGAGAAATAAATAAATAATGACAAAAAAAAGCGTAATCATGTTTTTAAATGAAAGACGAACGTTTCTTTTAAAAGGGCAGGTCGGTTGTTATGTACCCACTGTTAGGAATTTTGCTGGATTTATCTTAATAAAAAAGACTCCTCAAAAGCTGACTGTGCTTCGTTGCTTGTGATGCAAACGCGCTGCTGGAGCGCTGCCGGATGGGCTCCGTGCTGAAGGGACCCGTGCAGATGATGGGACCCGTGCAGATGATGGGATCTGTGCGGCTGGAACCTGGCTTCCAGAGCACGGCCGGTGCTTGGGCCCCTGGCTACTGCAGTTGTGTCAACAAAATTGACTTCATGCAGTCAGAAGGGAACAGATGGTTCCAGAGGAAACGCGCTGCCTTGCACCAACAGGGCGCTACCCCAGCACTTCCACATGGAAGCTTATGCTCTCTGCTGCCTCGAGTTAAGCTGAGATACTTGGTGTCGCCCAACGTGCCTTAAGAGCCGTTGGTGTTATGAGCCTTGGTGGGTGTAGTCTCGTTTATGTTGAGTTTAGAAGAGGGGTCTTCCCTCTTAGAAATAGCAGGTGAGCTTGGAGATAACCGTGCTGACTTCTAGTAGTGTGAAATAGTTTTCTGTTGCAGTGCTGGAATGCTCATAGTACCAGTTAAACTCACCTGCCTTTACTTATGTCTCCTTCTAAAGTGTTCTACTGATGGAGTGTTGTCTTGGACTTGGTTAGCTTCCCCCAGCACGATCATGTGTGTGTGTACAGAAAGTGGTTTCCGTGAATGCAAGCCTGTTCTGGGAATCACTGCTAGACTAGGCAGTACACATAGGGGTCTAACATTTGTTTTACCTAGTCTTACCTCTGTTGCCTCAGCTATCCTATACAATTCTTTTCAAGGACACTTCACATTTTCCTCTCTAAGCCACCTTCTTTACAGTCTCTTCACACTGATGACCAAATTCATCATGTATTTGATAGGAAGAAAAATGTCTGCAATGCAGAAAGCGTGTGGTCTGGTGGGTTTGTTTTTTTGCACAGATTGTTTTGCAGCTCAGAAATGTGGAATTCCAGGAGCCTGCATAGTTCATCCCCTATCCTCAGTCTAACTCAGCATCTCAGTGCAGCACCCCATATGAAATGGCTGCTCCCTGAGCACTCTGCATGTTTCAGTTTGAAGGAATCTGGTGACAATTCAGACGCCATCCCCACACTTTTGCACATGAAAGTTACTGAATTCAGCTTGCTTTTGAGCAATAAAGGGTCACAAGTAAACACAGCAGTTTGTTTTGGAGACATGATGCAATGGTTTCAAGGGTCTGACCAAATGTTGCTTGAAGTCAGTGAGAAATTACCAGTGGGCCTGCACAGCTCTAAGGATAGACTGCATGTTGGAGTAGAGCATATCATACCTGCGGTGTCTCCTCCCAGCATCTAGTGGTTGCTCTGCAGGGGCTTAAAACAGCACATCTGTAAGCAGGAAGGTGAGCTCTTTGTCCCAGTCTCAGTGTCAATTACCCCTTTCCTCCCAGTTTCATTCTCCCTTAGTGTTTCGGGTGTGGTTATTTAAATAGGAGCTGGCAGTATAAGTATGGTTGATACTTTCTTCCTAGCAAAGCGCTCATCCATGTGCCAAACTATCATCAGCCCATCACCCGCTAATCGGGGTCATTCTGTGTGTTAGGTCACATTTCTCCATTCTAACACAGAGGCTGTTAGACAGAGACGTACAATTGAGTGTTTGGTTTTGTTTAGTTCCTCTTTCAGTGCCAGCGAGAGAGTTTTCTTAATTCTATAACTATTGTTACAACCAGATTCCTGTTTCAAATAAGCTCAGAAAATTGCTTAAGAACTTTTCAAACCATCCTCCTTGCTCAAGTTCACAACTTGGATGTTGGAGTGAGTCGCACAATGAAATGGATTGCTGCCTTCTGCCAAGCCCTCCTCATCTGGGACTCTTGATGCTGCATCAAAGGTAGCTCCGGTTTATGGCTGACCAGAAAGCGGTTTCAGTGGGAGGAATGTTTGATGACCAGGCAGTTTGGGTGTCCCTGGTTCCAAGCTCAGCTGGAATGAATGGAGAAACCCTTCACCGAGCTCCTTGGCCCTCCACCAGCAGAGCTCTGGGGCATAAGAAACGTGTTTCTTATTCTGGTTCTGACTAGGAGAGGTTCTAAAAATGGCTAAGCAGGCAGAATTGACTGTGAGCATTTGATTATCATTACTGATGATAACAATGGCAGACTCAACGAGATGTGATGTGACAAACAGCTTAGTGAGTCTTAAGACAGTGATGGTTCTGCAGTGGCACAGTGGGGTTCTCAGCAAAGGGAGAAGATTTCATGCCAGGTAAGACGCAGTTTTTGAGCAAGGCACACGTAGAGCCATCAGCTTGTGTTCTGCACTGAGACCTGGTGAAGGGTGGCAACACTGCTGCTCGTCATCAGCTACAGACTCTGTACGTGGAGGTAGTTTGATGAATGTTGCATTCAGCTTAACAAGCAGACTGCGGGCACTGCCATCATTGTTACCCAGTATGCAGGAGCCCTACAAGGTACTGCAGAGTTGGGTGTTTGACTGGCCAGGGCTGCTGGAACACAGAGAGGTGCTCTGGGTGCAGTGAAGCAGCTTGGGTGGGAACCAGTGCTGGGTCACATTGCGCCGTCAGCGTAGAAACACAGCGTGCTTCCACCCAGCGGGACGGCAGGGAACAACGAACCCATTGTAGAGCAACTGGAGGGATCGTGTGCACGCTTTGGACCCATCGTATTGTTAGGGAAGTTCTCCATAATGATTTCATTTAGTAGCAATCATTGGACAAAGCAAGGCTCTTCACTGCGCCACTCTTAACAGGCTCAGTGCACAAACACCCCATGATGTAACTTACGACGCGGCCTCCTGGTGCAGCGTGGGGCTGAGCTGACTTCAGCATGCGTATTGAACGTAGGATAAAGGACTGAGGCCTCCTGCTCCTCACTGCAATGCTTGCTCGTACAGGAGCCTCAGCAGAACGTGGGAAAGTGTTTGCTCTGTTGCTCTGTGAGAGCAATGAGAGGCGTAAAGAAACTGCTGAGCACCTGGGTAGTGAGGTTTGGAGGAAGAGGAGGCACCTTGGAACTTCTCCCTTGGGTCCATCGTGAGTGATGTGTTGGGGCAGCACAGAGGGAGGAACAGCAGGGAAGAGGCACAAACAAGGTGGAAATCAGGGAGGTCCTCATGCTTGGAAAACAAACAACAAAACAGGAGGTGGGAGTAAAAGCTTGTGTTTGAAATGGGGGGTGGAATAACAACGCCCCCCAGCCCACGGGCAGGAAAGGCTTTTGTAGATACATCCTATGTCCATCTTTGCTCCTTTCAGTGAAGTAACTGCATGCAAAAGCCAGAAAATCCGATGTGTCTGATTTTCAGATCAAGAGCAACTCCCTGGTAGTTAATGGAGTTACACTGGTGTTAATCTGATGAAGCAGAAAGAAAATTGGATCCCCTGAATAGAAACGGATGGCTCTTCTTTCCAATTGTCCCAATGGTGATGTTCCTCCTCCATGCAGCTGGCGCAGGAGCCCCGCTCTGAAACCTGATCCTGATGGATGGGTTCCAGCGAGCCAAGAACACCCCTCGGGCTGCGGCCGCGGCTTTCGAGGAGCCTCTCTCCTTCTGAGAGAACAATGTCAGCGTGGCCGCTGGCCAGAGAGCATCACAGAGCCCAGAGGGGGGAGGAGGTCACCAGGGAGCGTGGAGGTGGGGGACAGAAATCACCACTGCCCGTGCAAATGGCAGAGGGTCCCGGGGAAGCAAAACGCTGCCTGGCTTGGGAGAGAGCTGCTCGCAACGTGCCGCAAGGGAACGCTCATGTGTCGGCACAGTGCGTTGGAGCGAGCCCAGGACTGTCACCAAGAGGTGACACCTGGAAGAAGTGAAATGAAGTAGGTGCTTATGTGATATGAAATGAACAAAAAGGCAAATCGGAAAGCGCTCTCTAAAAGAGCGGAAATCAAATTGACACCGTAAAGCTCTCCAAGGCATTTTAATACAGTTGGACACATCTTAAACATTTCCAGACGTTCCTTAAAAAAAAAAAAAAAGCGGATTGGAGGGGCGGGGGGTGGAATCGATGCAGACAAAAATGCAGCATTGAAACCTAAAAATACAATGGCAGGGCCAGATTTAAACCAGGTTCATCTCGCTGGACTCAAGGACTGTGCTGCTCCAGAGATGGCTGCCGGCTGAGGACTCGGAGCTGTGGGGAGCAGCGTTGTGCCCTGCATGCCGCCAGGCACTGCCCGCCCTGCAGCCCTGGGCTGCTGCTCATCCTGTGGTGCTGCAGCCATGGAGCTCTGCCATTTGGCAGCATCTCCCTCCCTGCCAAGAGGGATGCGTTGCTTTCCTTAGGGATGGAGGTGAGAGCAATCCTGGAATTCGCAGCGAAAGCTGCTTGTAAGTGGTCCAAGCACTGAAATCCAGAAAAATCACCGGGGTTTTGTTTGTTTAACATTAACAATTCAAGGAGGGGGTGGGAGTGCGTTTCTTGGAGCTAAAACCAGATGTGAGACTTCGTAGCCACAAAGCTTTCTGGTTCCCCTCTGTTTGCTTTTCCCTTGGGAAGATGAAAGCAGCAGCAGGGAGGGAAGGCTCTGATGGCAGCAGCTCTCTGCCTTCACCCTCGCTGCGGGGATCCCGCTGGATGCTGCTCCGTAACCATGAGGGAGCTGCTTGGATCCGCATGCTGCTGCAGTGGAGGTGGGTGCGCTCCAGCTGGGACGCAGCCACAGCTTCCACCCAGGGTTGCTGTGTGCTGGAGCTGATCTGCTTGTCCTTTGCAGGTCAGGACCCCGCTCCGTTTGGCACCAGGAGCACAGAGGAGGGCTGAGCTCACGGTCTGAGGGAAGCCCTGTGAGAGCTGCCTTCCCTTCAGGCCTCCTCCTATAAATCTTTCCACGCTGCAAACAGGAATTTGCAAATCTAGGCCAAGCATTCCCTGCTCCTATTTCACCACCCATGTTGTCGGAGGGCGGTTGTGCTGTGCGCTATAGAGACACAGCACCTCGGGATAAACCCCAACCGCTCTGCTCCGTGCTCATGCAGCCCAGTGGGGTGCTCTACTATACCTGGACCATTACCCTGGGACTAATTAAAATAATTAACAAGTGTAATTAACTGTTGAGAGTTCTAGCACATTATATCAGCAACAATTAAATAAATTGCCCTTTTTGTCTTGCAAAGAATTGACAGAGAGGGGAACAAGGAGGAGGGAGGTGGAGAGACTGATGCGGTGGCACGGGGAAGTGAATAGGGGTCGGTGGCTCTTGTGTTGGAAGACAAAGCAGACAAAGCGGTGCCCCACGGAATTACCCAGTGGCAGATGCAGATCGGCCACATTTCCCGCAGAGTGTAATTAAGCTGAGGAGCTCATTGCCCAAATGGATCCCCAAATCCGGGGGGCACGGAGCGCCGGGGGCCCTGAGTTGTCCCCACGTCCCTGCTGCCTGGTCCTGCTGTGCATTCGGTTCCACGACACGGCGGTGGCTGCTCTGCAGAGTTGGGGACTCGTCCCAGCCATGTTCCAGCTCTGCTCAGCCTGGCTCCAGCCTCCAGCATGGAGCCTTGGGGCTCTCCTCTCCTCACCATCCGTGACTCTGGGCTGCATTTTGGGCAGCACAGGTGACGAGCGGGATGGAGCAGAACCCACATGCAGGTGCCCCTCTGCCCAAGGGACAGGGACCGTGGCAGTGCCAATCCTGCAGTGAGGGGAGCAAGTAGGTGCCCTGTTTCACTTTGTGCTTCTTGCTGAAATGCTTTGAGCCCAAAGGGAAAGGAACAGCAGAAATCCAAGCAAATTTGGAAGCTGAGGCCCATGGCAGCCAGTGGAGATCCCTCTGCAGGTTGAACACGGGGAGGGCTCCATCCCCATCTATTTCTACTCCAAGCGTGCCAGCGCGACTCAGCTGCCTTTCCTGATTGAAATCTAACACCTTTTATATGGCTCACTTCTCATAACTCGAGGGCTGGTTATTCTTAAGAAAAATGAATTCCTTGGACTTTGGCAGCAGCGGGCAGCAGTCGGGGCAGAAGCTGCACTCCTGCCCTGCAGAGCCGTGCCTCCACCCCCAACATCACCAGTCAGCATCTTCCTTCAACCCATTTATGTTAAGGGAACACAAAAGCCCTGCTTTCTGCCCGTTTCCCCCTGTGCTGCCCGGTGCGGCACAGCCCCAGTGCCCACCGCCCTCCCGCTGCCATCTGCATGACAAAACCCACTGCTCCGGCCTTTTGGGGATTGCCCGCACCACAAACCTTATGGGCTTCATCAAAAGCTCGGATGATTTTAGGGTCTAGGTTTTTATTCATTACAGCGCTGGCTGACAAAGCCCATTACATCATCTGTTTGGAAGAGAATTTCTCTGCAGCTGCTTGTGTGGCACAGGGGGGTTTGCTGGAAAAAAATAAGACAGATTTTTTTGTTGTTGCCGTTTCATTCTTTCAGGGCAATTTTCCTTCAAATTGCTGAAAAACTGCACGTTCAAAAGGGCTTCCAAAGTGGGAAGGAAAAGGGCAGCGCGCAGCAGCTTCAACCATGCTTTTTTCCCTTGATTTTTTCATTTCCCTTCCAAAACGCCTGAGGGGGAGGCAGCCCCCACTCAGGGCCGTGTCTGGGGCTGGGATGTGGGGCAGCAGGGTGCCCCGTCCTGCCCCATTGCTGCTGGGAAGTCCTTCTGACTCAGCACCGGTGCGAGCAGAGGAATCCCTCCAGCGTTCAAGAGAAGAGGCTGAAGTTGCAGCTTGGGTTGACTGTTGGAACGGCTGCTATGTTGGAAAGAAAGATGTATAATTCATAGGGTAACATGCACATACGATGGAAAGTATCTCAGTTCTTCACTCACTGCAATTAACAGTGAGAAAAACCCATAACTACAGATAAAAATCCATTATTATAGATGAGCGTGACAGACCACTGCGTTTCCCTATCAGGTGCGCAGCATGGATGGGCTCAGTGGAGGACTGAGCGATGGGAGCCTCAGCGATGGGGAGAAGGCGTGGGGGACGTGGGGTGATCCAGGGGGGAGTTTCTTTTAGCGGCAGAGGTTGGGTCACGTTCAGTTTACGTTTCATCTCGGGTAGAAATGGAATTTTTTTTAATAGGTCAAGAGTTCAGGAAAGCTACTAAATAAATAAATAAACAAACCAGGATCTGTCTTTCTCTGCTCCCTGAATACATAGGGCTGCTTTCCAGCACGCATTTCATTTTCAGGTGAGTTCCTTTGTTGCCATAGCAATATTACTCGTGTTTGGAAAGCCGCAGCTTTGGTTTTCTCCCAGGCCATGCTGTCACACGCAGGCAGCACCCCGAGCACAGCACAGAGCTGCACTCAGCTGCACTGCAGCACAGAGGCACAGGGGAGGGCCATGGGGGAGCGCAGGGCTCCCACCCAAAGATGCTCCTCTCATCTCGTCCTTCCATCCACACCTCACAGCGCTGCTGTGCAGGAAGGTCAAAGGAAACCCGGTGGCTTTACTAATTAGCACTTATTAACGATGCTTCTCTGGCTGTGCCCGCAGCTCTCCCTCCAGGCACTTGGTGCACGTGCAGCAACAAAACCCGTGTGCAGCCCAGAGAGCTCAGAATCCCGTAAATCCCATTTGCTGCCACACAGGTGTCTCATTTCCTTGCTCCGTAGATCCCAGGCACAACGAGTTTATTTTATTACTCTGCTAAAGTAAAGGCTTTAAATACTGTGGGACATGATTACAGGGGTCTGTAATAGCAATAAGAAAGGCAGGAGGAAAAGGGGTTCCCTGGTAAGGGAATGGTTCTGTAGTCATTTGGGTAATATGTATTCTGTACATGTAGTATGAATTCAGATTTGATTGTAAGTATTTATATATTAAATATCTAATCTAGTCTTATCTAATCATTTGATCTGGATAGGCGGGATCACTGAGCAACATGGTGAGCTTCAACACAACCAAGGGCCGATACCTGCAGTTAGGCCGAGCAGCTGGAAGGCTGTGTGGGAGAAATGGACCTGGAGATGCTAGTCAGAGCTGAGCTGAACATCAGCCTGCAGTGTGTCCAGGTGGCCAAGACAGGCCAATGGCATCCTGGCTTGTATCAGAAATGGTGCAGCCAGCAGGAGCAGGGAAGCGATCCTCCCTTTGTGAGCAGCGCTGCTAAGGCAGCACTTGGAGTGCTGTGTTCAGTTTTGGGCCCCTCACTACAAGAAAGACACCGAGGCTCTGGAACGTGTCCAGAGAATGGCAGTGAAGCTGTGAAGGGTCTGGAGCACAGGTCTGATGGGGAACAGCTGAGGGAACTGGGGTTGTTTGGTCTGGAGGAGGCTCAGGGGAGACCTTACTGCTCTCTACAGCTGCCTGCCAGGGTGTGGGTTGGCCCTTTCTCCCCAGTAGCAGTGACAGATGATTAAGTTGCACCAGGGGAGGTTCGGGTTGGAAATCAGGATAAATTCATTCACCATAAGAGCGGTGAGGCACTGGAAAGGGCTGCCCAGGGGTGGGATGGACTCACCAGCCCAGGAGGTGCTCAAGAACCACTGAGATGTTGTACTGAGGGACATGGTTTAGTGGGGAAATACTAGTGGTAGGTGGACAGTTGGACTAGGTCCTCCTGGAGGTCTTTTCCAGCCTTGGTGATTCTATGATTCATGCCATGAAGTTATTAAAATATTTAAATTCATTATTTTTTTCTGTACTCCTTTTAATTAAAGCAGAGACAGAGAACCACACATTAGCCTAAAACCCACTCCATGATGCCACAGCATCAGCTGTGGCTGCGTGCTGGGCACTGTTCTGCTGCACCACCATAAGCTGTTCACGTAGATCACGTTTAAAGGCTGGTTTTGCTTGCTTTGTTTGTTTGTTTGCTTTCGTTTTTTAATTCCCAATAAGCCCCGTTCGGATTAACAAACAGGCTGCGTGCACACAGCAGACCCGTGGGTGCTGCAAGCCTCGCTGCGATGCAGGCAGCAGATGACAGCTGCAGGGCTGTGCGGCTGTGGGGCTGCGGGGACGCCGCAGTCAGAGCAGCAGGCAGCAGCGCTGGGGGCACGCAGCCCTGTGACGTTCCCTTTCTGTGCGGGAATGCCACCGGCGCAGCCATTCCGGCAGCGTTAGGGCTGTGGTGGCTCCCAGGATTACCCACGCACAGCCTTCCCATCACCGGCAGAATCACTGTGCCCAAACACAATAGGAGCCTGGAAGAAAGCAACGGCCTCAACAATGAGTTTCTCTGCTTTTATAGGTTTTAGTGGAGCCCATTGTGCCGTTTTAACACCCTTTTTTGTATTTCGATTCCTAATATCTTTGACTGGGGGAAGGGTGGAGAGGGCACCGATTTAATTCGATAATCCCCCTAAGCCTTGCTTAATGCACTCACTCTATTTTGTGCCTGTGAATTTTATAGTGGTATTTTGGGTGGTTGCAGCACTGCACTGGAACACATCCCACCATTTATTTTGCAGCCATTGGAGGGAAATGGCTGGCAGTGCTGAGCAGCCTATTCACTGCGCTCGCATTGTCAAGCCCAACAAACCGTCAGCCCAGATGTGGTCGGATCCCGGGGCTGCAGCAGGGATGTGGGGAAGGGAGTTCAGAGTCTGCCTGCTAATTGCCCAAATGAAAACCTAACCATGAGCAGAAGGCCTCCTCCCTCTGCCAAAATTCCAAGCTGGATTTGGGCTGCGGGGACAGCCCGTGGCTCCTGCTGAAGGGTAACCAAGTGAGACAAGTCTTTGGGCTGCCAGAACTTCATGGACGTGCCAGGAGCAATTTGCTCCTAGCAGAAACTGGGTGAAGCTGTTGAGAGATGAGGTGGTGCTGAGCCATCCTGGGAACATCTCAGAAGGTTACAGCAGAGACAAAAAGTGCCAGTGTAAGGGTTGGAGTGTCTGGGGCAGCTTGCATGCAGCAGCAACAAAGCTAAGATGAGAAGAAGGGCTTTGGAAAAGGTGAGGATCAGAACGATGGCGTCTGTAGGGAACCAGGTCATCCAAAGAGGAGAAAAGCACAAAGTAAAAATATTAAGGGGCTGAGATCTACCGCACTGACAGGGAAGACAGAAGGGTGTCCACAGACATCTCAGAGAGAGGAGGAGACCTCAGCAGGAACATGGCAGGGCTCCTGTAATTTAGCAAACTGCCCAAGAATGTGCAGAATAAAAAGATGCTTTTATTTTTTTCACCTATAGCCTGTGCAATTGCCTTCCTCACTTCCTACAGCCCAGCAGTAAGGCTGTAATGCCTCATGAAAATAAATATGGATGACTGGAATTCTGTCTGTAAAGCTCCCATTTGCCTTTCACAGCCTCACCCCACATCCTCCAGCCTTCCATGCTGTTTCTCATCGAACACCAGGACAGCACTCAGCCACACAGAGCTCATGGACCTCATAACTCTACAGAAAAGCTTTCCTTATTGGCATAAAAGACACAAGGGTAAGTATTTGGAGGTGCTGAAAAGCACTTTGCCAGACATTAAAATTATATTACTTATTCTATCAAGAAAAGCTTTAAGGAACATCCCAAAAATGTGAGCCGTGTTCCAATGGAGATAAGAAAGAAAACACACGTAGTGGTGAGCGGATTCTAAAGCTCTGATCAGTTGAGGCAAAAAAGAAAATAGGAGCTGATGATCGGAGATTCTGAAAATTGAACTCCCGAGGATATTAAAAATAATAA
The DNA here is from genome assembly GCF_039878825.1 of Excalfactoria chinensis. Lineage (NCBI taxonomy): Eukaryota > Metazoa > Chordata > Aves > Galliformes > Phasianidae > Excalfactoria > Excalfactoria chinensis. The sequence continues at coordinate 76,849,836 of NC_092828.1, read as the reverse complement.
TAAATAAATAAAAAAGTATTTGCAAAGATAAGAGGCTGGAAGGCTATAAAAGAATGTATCCATCCACTACATGCTGCGAGTTCAAGAGCTGAATGAAACATCTGCCAAGGGAGGTGGTGGAGTCAGCATCCCCAGAGGTGTGGTGGAACTGTAGAGATGTGGCACTGAGGGACGTGGTTATGGGCATGGTGGGGGTGGGATGGGTTGGATCTCAGCGGTGCTTTCCAACCTTAGTGGTTCTGTGATTCGATGGTTCTACACGGGTCACTGTTTCCTACAGAGGAATTGATGGAGGTTTCCAAATCAAAGCCCTGCTTTAAGAGGGATGAGACTGAGAACATTTCTCACTATTAAGATCAGCAGAGAAGGCTTTAAGCTGAACAAATAAAATGAATGGCCGCCAAATTCCAGTATGGGATGGCAATGACCAGAAGTCCTAGAGGAGGGCTCAGACATGAATTACCTGACTGCCTGACTAGTTTGAAGCTCATTGGCCAGAGCCAGGCCTGATACTGAAGGAATGGAACAAAAAATGAAACTAAACAAAGATAATGCAAAATAATGCCAATGGAAACTACAGATAAGTAGAAATGGGCTCTGAGCTACGACAGTTCAATGAGATGCTGGCTTCATTGTGCTGACCGCTCTGCAGTGACATACGTGATGCTCAGAGGTAGTCAAAGGCTAACAGGAAGGAACGGGGAACAAATAAAAACAAGTGTTGTGATGCCAGTGGACAACCTGCAGTTTTAGTCCTCCCATCTCAAAACGGGCACAGCAGTGTGAGAGAAGGTGGAGGACAACAGAAGGGAGTGGGGCTTGGAGCTGCCCTGTGAGAGCAAAGGGTTGGGTTTTGCTGTTTGGAGGGGGCACCCACAAGGGGATGTGGTCCCTGCCCAGCAGCTTTATCAGTGGCTTTGCAGACCCATTAGGAACCCTTTCTGCTGTGGGTAAACTTATTCAAGGCAGTTTTCTAATATATCACCTTGTGCGCTAATTTCTATTTAATTTCTATTTTTATAAGACTGTACTAAAAGAGTATTAATGAACTTACTAACCGTGTTTACATGTTATGGATGCTGAGAAACATATTTAGAAAATTAATGTGCATTTTTAGTGAAATAAAGCAGCACCTTATAAAACTCTTAGTAACTTGGTGGGGTCCTTCACAAAAATACTCATTACTTTTGTAAAACCAAATTAAAATGCAAAACAAATCTGACAACGTAGAAGAGAAAGAATAGAGGGGTCTAAGCAACGCACTTGGTGGATGGAGTGACAGCAGCATTTGCATTCCCAGCTCTGCGGGGACAGACATGCTGAATTCTGAGCCACGCTGACTGACTGGAAAGCTATGAGCACGAAAAGCTGAAGATGCAGGATCAGGCCCTGCAAATTAAACAAACAAACAACAACAACAAAAACCCCAACAGTCTCTACAAGGATTCATCAGGATGTGAAGTTGTTGAATTATCTCAGCCGGGAAATGTCAGGTAGCATTTCTGAGGAGAGCCCTTTGTGCACATCGTCCCCCGAGAGAGCAGAGCAGGAGCCATTTGCATGAGCACTGCGCTCAGCAGCTGCACGACGCCGGGCACAGAGAGCATGCACCAAGCCGCGCTCCTGGAGAGGCAGGACCCGATCCGGAGCTACAGACATGGGCACTGCCACCGCAACACCACCAATGAGGAGAGCTGCCTCGACACTTGCAGCTATAGGTAATTTTTCCTGCTTAGAGAGCTTGATGAGTTACAGGCGCCTTCAGGGGTAGCGCTGAGATTCGGTGATGCGGTGGCAGACTGCCTTGTGCTGGCATTATTCACCCGGTTCTTCTGTTTCCAGAGCTATGGGCACATCGGCACGCAGGCTGCTGTTGCCTGTTTTTGTATGCATTCCATCCATATTTGAAATTCTGCATTTATTTGTATGTAAAACAGAGACACAAATGTTTACATAATGTTCAGAGAGAATTAATTTGTGTTGAAAACGAAGCAAATAAAAGTTGCACAGCGGCAGGGGTGATGTACGTACCTCCAAGCAGAGCAGCAGCTAACTGCAGTTAATGGCTGCCATAAGAAATATGAGATATGGATCGGCCGGCAGAATAACAGCTGATCCTGTTCCAGGCAGGTGGCATCTTGTGTGCTAGCAAACGGATTTGCAGCTTCACCAGAGGAAGAGGCACCACGTTTACATCACACAGAACAAATCTCTCAACTTAGACGAACTATTTTAAGACGGAATTTAGAAACAAAGGACAGCGTTGCCCTGTTTCCCAACAGCCTTTCCTGTGGGATAGTGCTACCCGGAACTCTTGGTTATGGAGCACCACCCAGAGGGCAGAGAGGAGGGATGCAGAAGCGAGATGATCGGGTACGTAAAAATAGCAAAGATCCTCCAGCAGATCTTACATAACCACCGGCAGGTACCGGATTGTTATTTAACACATGCCGTCAAGAGAAAAAGAAACGTGGAAAGGAGATTTCTTTGTCAAGAGAGGATGTCTGTCGGCACACAGGACCTCTGCACGCCAGCCAGTGTTAATTATGATTGTCAATTATTTCGCACCTCTTATTTACTCGAACAAACTACAATGCCAAAATTTCATTTTGAGGTTACTGCATTTTGATACCATCTTAAAGTAAGACTTGACTATTCAATGCCTGTATTTGGTTTCAGCTGTCAAGTACAAAGCACCAGTTCTGAAACTGCTTCTAAATAGCACTTATGTTTGTATCGGTTACAGAAAAACTTGGATTTCATTTCAGGAACAACGAGTACCCTGTGTCTCACCTGGCTGCATAAGGAAACACCCAAGATTAGCAAAATGCATATTAAAAAATGGATGATAAAGTCTAAATCCAAAGGGATTCAGATACATGCAATCCCATATACATTTACTGGAGAGGAAAGGTACAGCCCCAGGTACAACCCAGCACACCCGCATGGTTCTAACCTCAACCTTCTGATTTGCAGCTGTGCCGTATTTCTGTCCAGTGGTGGGAAAACTCACCAGGCATGTCCTGACACTGTGCTAAAGCTAGAAAACAGCATTAGAGTGAGAGGTGACAGACACAAGCTGGAACATGGGAAGTCCAGATAAGGAAACGATTTTGGACCACAGGGATGGTCAGACTGGAAGGGGTTGGGTTGCCCGGAGAGGTTGGGCAATCTTCCTTCCTTGGAAGTGTTCAGGCTTGCCTGGTCAAACGTGATATTTCAGGCCTGCTCTGTGCAGGATGGGGACTGCGTGACCTCTGGAGGTTTCTTCCAAGAAAAACAAAATAGAGCTTTTCTGAGAGGTTTTTGCAACATCAAATGGGCAGAAGCAATGGGCGTTCGAGGTGAGAGTCGCCAGAACCAAGCTTTTCAGAGGGCTAAGTGCACAAAGTTAATCATATTTCTTTAATATTAAGAATGGTCTCGGTAAGTTAATTGTACAACGGCACAAGTAGGAGGCATTTTTCTGAGATTTCTTCCCTGCAGGTTCTCACTTGGAGTAAGATGCATATATAGAGATGCTATGCTGGGGAACCAGGGTACTTATTAGCACTAAGCAGTATCAGTAGGAGGGCAGAAAGGCAGAACTGAGTCTGTGACAGTATGAAAAATGCACATGCATGCAGGAAATTGAAATCTCCAGAAGCAGCTTCACCTGTGACCCATATCTGGAACCTCAACAAGATCTCACCGCAGTGTTTGTCACGATTTTCCCCCGTACTTATTCAGCACTCCTTACCCATCTTTTCAGGCTTTCTACAGAGACACTTTGTGATGATCTGCGCTGTCTGGGAAGGTCACATGAGGGAGAGGGAAGTGACCCTGCAACATCTGACAAGTTTGGCCATAGCAGAATGAGACTGATTTTATTCTGTGGGACAATGATGTAACTTCAATGTAGATTGAAGTTTTATCTAAAATTTCCACTCAAAAGGCTTCAAAGGCATCCCTTTATTATTATTACTACTACTACTATTATTTAAAAAGAACAAGCATGGAAAGAAACAGTGTAGCTTCTTCCTCAAAGTATCTCTGCTTTTGAGTACATCTGTTGTTCAACAGCAAAGACTGTTGCATCACTATGTTTCTCTCCAGCACTAAGTGCCACTGCTGCTGCTGGCATTTATATAACAGAATTCTGCTTTGGAGAAACAGGAATAAGCAGCAGCACAGAATCTGGCTTTCACTAGGAGATTTACTATTGCTGTCCAGCACGATGCTTCTTGGATGCAGAGGATCCAGAAAGAGATGAGTCATGGAGCTGCAGATCTGTGTGTGGCTGCAGTGTGCTGTGACACGGAGCTCCCAGGGAATGAAAGGTGCACCTGAAGATGGGCATTACTCACCAGGAAGATGACTCCTTAAGGGGAGAGCTCAGAAGAAGCAGGAAGAGCTATTGATCACAGTGCTTTGAGCAGCCCTGGGGGATCATAAAGCAACTGGGAGAATGTTAACGATATGAAGCTGTGGAGCCACAGGAACAGCAACACAGGAAGAAGGTTGGGGGGTCACTGCGGAGATGGAAACCCCAGCCCTAATTGCCCTGAAGGAGCCTGGCCAAGGGAAGCTATCCAGTGGCTGCTCCAGGCATGACTAATGAGCTGTTTGTGTTCGCCTGAATGCAGGCCGCGGTCTGTACACCCATACTCTGCAACACATAGCTAACAAATAGCTGCATAGTTACTAATGTGCTCCTTTCTTGTCGATGCATGAATCAGCCTAGGCTTCAACAAGGGCACAGCCTTTTGCATTAAAGAGCACCTCTGAGTTTTGAGCTGTGAGAACCTGTATGTATAAACACCTAGGCATGCAGCAAGGCTTCCAGTGCTAATGGTGTGGGGAGGACACACACAAGGGATAGATGAGCTTCGTTTGGGAACATTTTCTAACTTGGCTTTCAATTTGAGAGCCCATTTCAGTTCCTGTAGGAATTCCCACTGGCTCCAGACAGGCCCTAAAAGAATAATCCTGCCTTTTTGTGGTGGTGCAGCTTATATGCTACTGCCTCCGAGCTCACATAAAAGCAAATTGTGAGGAGAAAGGTTCAGCAAGACATCAGCCAAGGGGGGTAAAGAAACATGCCATATCCATCAAGAATATATTAGGTATTATTAGAACACAGGAGGACCTGGTGCTACACAATGTTTATGGTGCTGTGTTTTCTCCTGACAATTAAATTTAGCTCAGAAAGATTGATGTGCACTTTCAAAACATATTACAATACACTATCTACGTTCTTCCTTTGCATTCCTAGCATACAAAATAAGACGAGCTTGCAATTATCAGTTCTGAAGACAGGAAAGAGCAATATTACTTCTAAAGATATAGAATATCAGAAGGTTCTTTTCCTAGAAGGTAATTTGTTTCCAGAACTACTTTACACCCAAACTCCCATAGGACTAGCAGGACTAACTTCAAAGGCTCCAGTGTCACACTGGAAGAGTTATTACTAATGGAAAGCCCCTGGAGCTGAGGTAACAGCTTAGGAAGGTGTCTCCCCACATCTCTTTAAGTGATAACCAAGAATCCGCCTTATAAAAAATTCCAAGAGCTACGATGGTTAAGCGGGGATGCTTCATTTATTTATTTTGGCTATTTAAATTCTCATTAGCAGCTTGAGAGCTTTGGAGGATGAAGAAGAAAATGAAGTTTATGCGTCAGCCAGCTAACCCAAGCGCCTGCCACAAACAACTTCCACACCTGCATTAAGGTGTAGGCGAGTCATGCAGAGCACCTGGATGTCACACACCTGACTCGTTCCGGTGTCCTGAAGCATCCTGAGAGCAGGCTGCCAACAGGATGGGCTGCATCCTTGTGGTAACAGCAGGAAGAACTCTGCAATAGCACTCCACAGTGTCTAGTCATGCACACACACTATAAATACATGTGAAAATGAATTTATTCTTAATGTTTCAACTGCATCAATTTACTATGATTCAGCTCTTGGTATTCAAAGCATGAAGATGACTTGTCTTATTCCTTTATTTTTCAGTTATGACAGTGATTGTTACCCTGCCAAGGCTCACGAAATTCTAACACCAAACATCAGGTATTTATGGCAGCAAAACACAAACGTATCTTAAGGAAGGAATGCTGTCAATTCACCTAATATTTTAGTAAGTTATTGCTGAAGTGAAATACATTTGTGAAGCTTGGACAGGATACTTCTTCTGGAAAAAGTACTTGTTTCCCTCAAGAATGTCTATTGAGATTGATATTGCACAGTGTTTTCTTTGAACAGATGCGGCATCATCCATGTCTTTATTTCCTGGACACTGGGAGGAAACAACTGCGATTCAGCTCCTGAAGCACTGACTGTGAGCTAAGGTGAGCGCAGGAGCTGGACTCAATGATCCTTGTGGATCCCCTCCAACTCGGGCTCTTCTGTGATGACAAGAAGCACCTCATCTAGCAAAGCCATCGCAGCCCAATTTCTATCTACCACATCGCCTTGCCTCTGGTATACTGGGGACCATGACAGCAGCCCCACTGAAATTCTGAGTCACTCATGATCACAGCTATCACGTATCGATGGCTGCAAGTTCCCATCTATGTTAATAGAGTATGAGGGCACTCCCGAGGCATCAGAAATTGAATGTTGTCTCGAGACTTCTGTGTTTACGGTGGAATTCTCATTAATGCCATCACAAGGGTGCCCTGTGACTGCCCCAAACCCGGCATTCTGCCTGGAACCCCTTTGTGTTTGTGGCAGTCAGTGTGAGGTGTGCAAGGACACTCCTGGGTGTTCCAAATCTCACGTTTTCCCTGTCTTTTTGGTGAATTAAACAGATTCTTCTTCAGAGGCAACAACTCCACGAGCGCAACTGAAGTTTATTTCCCGTACCTTCACTGCGTTACGCGCTGATAAAATCGAACAAAATGCTTCCCCCGGCTTTTTTTTTCCAGCCAGGCCCTCCAGCAGAGCAGCCAGCACACCCGCGGCCCTCGCCCTGCCCCTTCCCACCCCCAACAGAACGCCGCTCGGCTTCGCCCTTTTCCCCGCGGCGCAGCGGAGCCCGCTCGCTCTTCTCGCTCTTTCCACACGCACACCCCGGGGTCTCCCGCCCGCCGGCTGCCGGGGCCCATAGGCCTCAGCGCGCCCTCCCCGCGCCCCGGCCCTCCGCCGCGCGTCACCGCCCGGCCCTTCCGCCCCGCCGCTTCCCCGCTGCCCGCAGCCGCTCCGCACCGCCCTCGCGCGGCCGGCGGCGCTTCCTGCACCCAGCTCGGCGGTTGCCTTCTCCGGGCCGGGCTATCTATGGGGCGAACGGCGATGCCATGAAGCCGGCGGAGAACGGCAGCGGGGCGAACGCCGCGCACGGGCAGCGGGGCTCCTCCATGGGCGCTCGGCCGCTGTAGGAGCGCCGAGTCCTCGGGGCGCGATCCGCCACCTCCCCTCCCCCTCGGGCCTCCTGAGGAGGATGGCGACAGCGGCCGCCCCGACCCAGCTGGAAGCCGGTGGGTAGCGCTGGCCGCGGACGCTCCGCCGCCGTCCGCCCGCTTTGTAACCGTGTTCCCTTCTCCCGTTCCCCTCCCTGTCCCGACGCAGAGCTCTATTACCTGATCGCCAGGTTCCTGCAGTCCGGACCCTGCAAGAAATCCGCCCAGGTGAGCGGGGCTGCCGGCCGGCCGGGCCGGGCTGGAGGGGATGGGACGGGACGGGGAGAGGAGCCGGGAAGGGAAGCAGAAGGGACGGGGTAGGACGGCGGCGGCGGCGGGCGGGGGTTGGGGGGGGCACGGCGCTGCGGGCTCGGACTCACGTCCTTTGTGTGCGTGCTGTGTGTGTCCCCAGGTGCTGGTGGAGGAGCTGGAGGAGCACCAGGTAAGGGACGGCGCTGCCCGGCCCCTCCCGGCACTGCGGGGCCGCGCGGCGCGGTGCTGCGGGGGCCGCGGTGCGGCCGGGCTGGGGGCGCTGAGCGGGGCCGAGAGCGGGGCCGGCTGCCCTCGGCCGCCCGGGGAGGGGTCTGACCGCCGGCTCCGTCCCTCCTCCCGCTCTCTCTCTCTCTCCCCGTCTCCCTCCCGCAGCTGATACCCCGGCGCCTGGACTGGCAGGGCAAGGAGCACCGCCGCAGCTTCGAGGACCTGGTGAGCCCCCTCGCGCCGGCGGCTGCCCCGAGTCCCCGCACCGCCACACTGCGCTCCCCCCGCCCAGCCCGACGGCTTCGCCCCGCCAACCCGAAGCCGCCACCGGGCTGGGGCAATGGGGGCACGGCGGGGCGGCGAGGCCGGGCCGGGTGAGGGGAGGGGGGTTAAACGGGACGGGGTTTGTGGGGGTTGCGACGCGCTATTGTGGGGCCGGGGCGGGTTATCTGAGGGCACGTACCGGGGCCCGGCCTGGCGAATGGCGCCGCGCCTTACAAGCCGGAGTAGCGCGGACGGCGATGCAAGGAGGCGGCTGATTGGTTCCGGCGCCGCAGAGGAACTGGTGGGGCGGCGGGGGTGCGGGGCTGGGAGCTCCGGGTCTCGCCCGGCCTGCGGGGCGCTGAGGGTGCGGGCGGCGGGCTCAGGCCGGGGGCGGCGGCGGGGGTAGAGCGGCGGGGCCGCCTCGTGGTGTTGGGCCTGCGAGCGCGGCCTGCTCCGGGCCCTGCTCGGGAAGCGTGGTGTTGAAAACACAAAAAGTCTGTGAGGTATCTGTGGGGAAGCTGGCAGCGGTGGTCAGAGCCGTGTGCGTGCCCGCCGCTGGGGAAGGGCGGCTTTGCCTTACGCTGGGGAAGGCATGGCCGCTGAGGGCCGGAGAAAAAAGCGGCCCTGTCGTCACTGCCCACGGCTCCAGGTGACAGCGCTGACACTGCACCTGGCAGCCGTCAGCTTGGCGAAGCCGTGTGGACACACGGTGAGCATCCTGCTCTGCACCCGAAGGAGCTTTGTGCTCCCACCTCACAGAGCACCGTGGCGGTGTGAGCTTGAAGCACAAGTGTTGCCCTGCAGTTTGCTCTGCGGTTGGTTTTTTCCATTGTAGTGCTACTTCAGATGTTCAGGTACAGGTGGGAGAGCTCCTGGCACTGAGGTACCTGCTGGCTTTCCCTTTCCGAAACATACTGAGATTTTAAGGTGATTGTGCTTTGTCATTCCTCTGGTGGATAATTCTGGAGCTGTTTATTGAGTAAGCAGAAATGGAGTAAGTACTGCATTCAATAAATCTCAGTATTGTGTGCGATTGTCTTAGAGAATCAGAAATCTAACATCAGGCCAGTTCAGGTTCAGCTTGTGCCTGCACACAGTGAGGAGTGCTAGCAGCTACAATGTGAAGTCTGATTTCAGACTGTTTTGCTTCATCAGTTGCACCGTGTCTGCATTTTTCCACTTCATTCTGTGAGGTGTGGGTAGGAAAGCGTTAAAGCCTTTTCTTCTGTGTTAGGTGGTGCTGCTGGAGACATACAGTTTTAAGATTTTCAGAATCAGGAAGCAAATTGGAGTAAAGTGAGGCTTGGAATTAATGGGAAGTTGCTTCTTGGTGTGTAGAATTATCAAAGCCAAGTATAAGATCTTTTTCTTCTATTTTAAGTTAATCAACAATTGTCCTTTCTTATAATCTCTTTTCTAGTTTTGTTTAGCTGGTTAATGAACAGGACCACGAGCTAATCATTGCAGCAACACAGGTTGATGCTATATGGGATGAGCTGAACTTCAGTTATCCTCAGGCTGAAGCTTTTGCTGTCAAGGATGCAGCAGGAAAGCCTTTTTCCCTCTCCGCTTAGAGTGTGATGAAGCTGGAATTTGGACCTTTGAGTACACGTGATTGTATATTAACCTGAACTACTTGACTTCTGTGCTAGCTAGATGGCTGGATGTAATGTTTAGAACAAAGCCAGGGCTGTGGAGAAGAAAAAAACTCTGATTTTAATTATCTTACCTCGTGAGAAAAAAAAATTAATAATAATTACTGATGCTGGCAGGGGTGGGGATTTTTCTGCCCATTTCTCTTGCTTGACCACTGAGAAGCAGGAAGCAATCGGTTACAATCTTTGCCTTGTGTTGCAACTGCACTGGTCAGACAGGCCTGAGGTAATTGAGCAAAATGAGAGATCTGCAAACCCAGAGAAGTTAGGTTGGTTTGTTTGCTTGTTTGCCCAATATTCTGCTCCTGCAAATCTGACAAAGAATTTATTGTTCTGATTGCTGATGTTTCAGCTTAGTTTTCCATTCTCAGTCTGACTGTTTAGTTTAGAGCTGGTATTTTTGTGAGAATATACTGATGCTCTTGTTGTAGAGTGTGCTATTGCTCTGAGGGCTTTTGGAAATGATAAAGATGGAACAACCAAATCACCTACCAGGTGGCTTTTATCTAGTTAACATTTACTCCCACATCCCTCAAGCTTTCAGTCGAGATCCAAAATCTCTCAGTTAAAGAGATTTCTTTCTTTCTTTCTTATTTGAACTTAGTCTTTCACTTTACATGTCAGGCACCCTCAGGCAGGAGAATACTTGAAGATACACTGTATCTAGTGAGCAAAGCCACACAGAGAACAAGAGCATGTTGTGCATTTGCGTTCCCTTTGTGTTCCCTTTGTGTTTCCTGCTTCTTTCCACTTTGGAGCACTTTTTATGTGCAACATATGGCTGCCTGTCCAGATAATTGTCCAGGTGTGCTCCAAAGGTCTGCATGCTCCAAGTGGTTTTTACTTTGCTATTGGCTGCTGGTGGTCTTGGGATGTTGAAACGTGCTTGTAAAGGGGGAGGGTCCTTACTTTCATAATGAGGGTCTTAGGTATGTTGAACTTGCACGCTATTAGTGCTTCTATTTTAAATTAACCACAGCAGCTTAATGTATAGCCAGCTGCTGAACAGCCAAATCGAGCTGAGCTGCTTTAGATTATCAGCGTACAGTTTTTGGAAATTATTTTTGTTTATTCCTGATAAAAATGACTGGTCTGGTTTTCAAGAACTATCTGAAGGACGGCCTATTCTGGCAAGGACTGTTTTGTTCTTTGTGCTGAAGTTAAGCTTAATTTTAGGAAAGACAGAACGTCAGCTGTTGGACAGTGTATCTGAGTGGGGAATTTGTATCTGTGGATGGCTGCACTAGCGTGGAACAGCTTATGGGATTTGGCTTTGGGTTTCTGCCTTGTCCATCTGCATTGATTTAAAACTAGCTGTGAATCCAAGGTGCTGTTATTTATAGGTATTGCCAATCCCAGCATTAGCAGCAGAGAGATGGTGCGGTTTTCTCACCTCAGGAAAATGTCATTGCTATATGATAGATCCAACCTACCCTGCCTGGGGAAATTGAGTGGATAATGGCTTTTGAATTTCTGTGTATATGCATATTGTTGACATCTTGTGGAAGTCCAGAATCTGAGCTTCCATATTTGAGGTCTAGAGCAATTTCCTGCTTGCTCAGCTGCCTTGGTCCTCCTGGTCTCCTCTGCTGCTTTTTGATAGAGTTGTCAATTGATTCTTAATTGATTGTTGTTTTGGCAAATGAGAGCAGCGTGGTGTGGCTGCCTGGAGGTTAGAAATCTGCTGCTGCACAGCTGCCTGCCTGCCCCAGGACCTGGTGGGAAGGGGCCTTGCAAGGCCCACATTGTTTTCCACCTTCCCTCCTCTGTGCGGCTTTTGCATTAGACAGAGTTAGTGCTTTGAAGCAGTGTTTCCCTGGGCTTCCCTGAAGAGGTGTTTCAGAGCTATCTCATTCCAGACCCTGGGAATACAGACGTCTCGTTATAAGTAGTAATCACAAAGAGTTGTCTTTTTGTTTGTTTGTTTCCTGTTTATTGAGCCGTTCTGGGGAGGAAAAACTGTCAGCAGTAATTCCAGGGGATTTGTTTGTTTGTTTCAGGGATCAGCAAGCTTCTTGCCTGTGTCGTAGCTGCCCAGTAAGGACTCTTTTCTTAGCAGTCTGAGATTATGTTGTAATACTTCCAACATCAGAAACAAAAACAGGTTTTGGGGTATGACTTTCTCCTAGCCCTTACGTGACTTCAGTAATAGTTCCTTATTTGCAGCTGCTTATCTCTGTAGCAGCATATTTGCATATTAGTTCAAGCTGTTGTGATTAAGTTCACCTGCAGCTGTTTACATGGAGGTTTTTAGAAGGACATACTGACTTTACTTGATTATTCAAGTTTTTAGATCTGTAAGACCAGTAAAGTTGCTTTATCATAGAGTATTTCTGTGGTGCTGTGCCGATCTCATGCTCTGATATTTTAACCTGTATAGGATTGTTGCATCTAAAGGCAACAACCATTTTCATAATTTATCCCAGTATGACTGTAGAACTGGCTCTCACTTAGCATGCCTTCAGCTCTTCTGAGTTATTTTAAAGCAGTCCTTTAAAAGTTCCTTGCTTAGCATGTTTTTGGCCTGTATTATGAGTTTCTTGCTTTCTTTTTTCCCCCTAGTTTTCTATTTATTTTTCAAAAATAGCTTTTAATATTCTAACGATATTTTCTAATGTATCTGGGGAGGTGCTAATGTGCTTACTGCTAGTTTAATCTTGCCGAGTGGCAAAAAGGTGGAACGCCAAACATGGCTGTAGCTGATGTTAAGCTTTGCCTTTTTCTGTCCTTCCGTGAATGCAAATCTGATGTGGGAGGCTTCATTTTTCTCTGCCATGTATTTGCAGCTTTATGTTTTGGGGTGGTCTTTAAAATCCACGTACAGCTCTCTCACACAGAGGTGAGAGGCAGCAGCTTTGTTTCAAGTTCTTTTGGGAACCTGAAAACAAAATTGCTTGTTCTGCTCCATGCTGCAGTTGAAGCGTTTTAGTTGGAAGTTACTATGGAAAAAAATCTCTAGGAGAATTTACTTCTATTGCTGTCTGCCTGCCTAGCTTTATGGTAATAACAATATTAATATACAGATTAGGGGCCACTTAGGCTGCTGTGGTTTGTAGAAACGTGTAAATGACAGGGGAAGGAGAGCCACGCAGCCTTTCTTCTTTAGTGTGGTATGGTTCTGATTGCAGGTGGCAGAGCTGATGAGTAGGGCGTGTTAATAAAGGGAACGACCTCTTTGATAGGTGCCCAGTCTGTGCAATATGCTCCACATTAAATATTACTGAGGAAAGTTTACAGTCTAATAAAACTGAACACTGAGATCTATCTGCTCCGGCAGCTCCCTGGTGCTGGTTTAGCTCTGGCTCCGTGCTGGGTTTGCCAACTTTCCTGGTCTGGCAGGGAGCAGCCAGATGTCTGTGTCCTGAGCTGCTTAGTGTCTCAGCCACCCAGACAAATCACTGCCAGGCATCTGCAGATAGCTGCCACATGCTTGGGGCTCTGGTGCATCCATCTTTGATCTTTGAGTGCTGGCAGGTCTGCAGATGTGTTGGTGCTCACTCCCTTGCTGCTCTGTAAAAAAAGAAAAAAAAAAAAACCCAACTGCCTTAAAGGTCTTTAAGCAATCAAGTAGCATTCCGTGTCTGAATAGATGTACTGAGTCAGTCAGTTCTCATTGAATAATGTGTGCTTTGTGTAAGTAGAGCCAGGCTCTGTCTCCACAGTAGGATATCTGCTGCCAGGCTTAATCCAACACCTCTCTCCAGAAGTGGAATAGCAGCGAGGCTTCAAACGACACCTTCCTGAGTGAAAAGGGACGTGTTTCGCTGTGTTACATTGAGAGAATGGTTTGGCCTTTCTGTCAGGTTTCCAGAGCGAGGAGGATTTCTACTCCAAAACTGAAATGGGAGTTTTTTCCGTTTCTGGATTGGTTGCTGGCTTTCTTTTCATCTTTTGAGCTTGAATAACTGCTAAAATTGATAGCTGTTGACTGAGAAACGTGCTACTAATTATCAGAGATGTAAAAGAGCATTTTGTACTCTGAATTTACAAATTGCATATTTTCCATTGCCTTTGTTTCACATCCTTCTCTTACTAGTGAAGGGAGGCTACCACAGCAGCTAAGAATGAAAGATAAATAGAAAAGTTCAGATAATTCTTGTATCTCATTTTGGCTACTGTTACATCGAGTAGTTTACAACTAGTGGCAATTTGTAGTTACATCCTGAACTTCACTGGCTGCACAATTGGGCAACTGCTGATATCGTTTTAGAACTGTGTGGTTTTGGAAAAAGAAGTCTGAATGGCTGCAGAAACTGCTCATCACAGGATGGCATTTGTGGTACAGGACGTTCATTCCTTAATGCTCGTAGTATGAAAATTCATGATGTGGGCCTGCGTTAATGAAGTTACCAGGTTTATATTTCTTGCAGAATTACAAAGATCAGGGCTTTGGAGGAGCCTGCCTCTCACATGGATTGCTATTGCCTTGCAGATCTTTGGCATGCAGTGACTGAGAGAGGTTGAATGGTGAATCCTTACCCTTCTGTAAGAGTTTCCATTCAGATGGGGAGTGTTTGAGTGATTTCAATTAAATAATACCTTGTATGTATCATTAGAAAAGGCTGTGATTCGTTTGATTTGTGGAACAGTGCTGATCCTGCTTGCGCCGCAGTGATGACATTGTACAGCATGACTCACTGCTCTGGGCCCTGTAGCACCACTGCTGCTGCCCAATTGGAACGAACCATTTCCCAATGACATGTGGTAATAACACCCGTGATGACACAGCGCAACCAGTAGTGTTTTGGCAGCACACATCAATGAAGTGGTTGTCTGTTCCTCTTTCCTGCTGCTTGCCACTCCCTCTGCTGTTCTGGGGCATTTTCTTGGGGGTGGAGGTGAACAGGGTAGCCAGACCTGTCTGGTGATGCTCTACTGTTAAAAGAAGTGGTCTTCTCCTTTTCACCAGCTCTGACACTTGTCTGAATCACAGTCAGCTCTGCAGAAAGCCTTTCACTTCTGTGGGTTAAATGTTCTCTGAATCTGGGGAGCCAAAACAGCTTCCAGTGTGATAGATGAGCACCAGGGCTGATGCCAAGGGAAACGACTGAGTAGTCAGGCTGGGCAAAAACTTGTCCTGCACTGTGGGGAGGTGCCTGCATTGCTGGAGAGTGCTTAGAGCTCCTCACCAGCATCAGGTGCAACTGGACACAGCTGCAGTGTTTGGGTGGGAGGGGGTATGTGCATAGGCATGTGCCTGCTGCTGTTTCTTTACAATGAATGCTGTTCTGGCCTTTTCAGGTTGGCTTTAATATAACTTGGCATTAGTTTCTGACTTGGGAAAACAAAAAAAAAACTCTTTTAGTGTCATCTTATTCTTCATTATGTTGCAACGTTTACAGCAATTGTATATAGTTCTGGTTCAGTGTTTTCTCAGTCTTCAGTCACAGGTACCGAGGATCTGAAGGGCCTGCTGTTGTTGATCTTAGAAAAGAGGTGGTTGTAGCTCTACATCCTGGGTTGAAGGAGCAAAGTGGACTCTGATGTTGCATATTTTTGTTGGCAGCTAGTGGGTGTAGCAGGAGTCAGGCAGGTACAGGGCACTCTAGATAAGGCAGCAAAGCTTATTTGCTGTTTGCACAGACTGTTGGGGAAGCTATCATATCCCCGTAGAAAACAGCCTCTGAAGCAGAAAAGGAGGAATGTTTTCTCAGGATAACAAATTAGGAGCTGACAAATGTGGATCTTAAAGTTCCTAGCAATTAGAAAATAGGGACTGGTATGGCTGTAAGTATAATATTTAGGGTTTTCAGGCTTTGTATGTGCACTTCTTACAGTAACGCAAGGGTTTTTCAGCTAAGCAAAACAGTACATGTGAGAAGAATGAACTGAAGGGTAAAACAGGCTGGAGAAGCCCCCAGGCAATACTTCATTTGATTAGACCAGTGCACTGAGAATGCTGTGTTTCTGGGATCTTTTGTTATTAAAGAGCGTCCTAAATTACTACTCTGGGTGTTACTGCCTTGATTTTCTAGTCTGACTTATTCCACATTCTGTGACATGTTAAAAGATACCTTAGGTATAATTAATTTTGAGGATGCTTTCACCATCTTCATTTTAGAAATGATTAAAGTAACTAATTTTAATATCTGAATAGGAATTAAAAAAAGAAAAGAAAAATACTTGCAGAAGCAAGAATGAACCAATTTTCGGACACCTGTGTTATCTGTATGTTTAGGTGGCTGTCAATGCACACATCCCTCCGGATTATCTTCTTAGGATCTGTGAGAGACTTGGACCGCTTTTAGACAAGGAAATCCCACAGAGTGTCTTAGGTGTGCAGACTTTGCTGGGTGTTGGGCGGCAATCTCTGTTAAGGGCAGCAAAAGGTAAGATTTTCAGTTTGTGTCTGTCTGCATTTTGTTTTGAGGAGTAAAAGCTTTTATTTCAATCCATATTATGTTATCTGTATTCGTTTGCGTAAACTCTGGTTTATCTTCTCTGCTTTTCAGCTCCTGCTTACTTAACTGTGTTTTAGCAAGACCATATTATTGCTGGCCCTGTTAGTGTGGCTTTGGTTGGGAATGCTATCTCTGTGTCTGTTATTGCCTGATTTTGTTACTTCTCCAGCTTGTTGGACTGGTATATGTGTCAATGGTGTGATGAACTGGAATGGAGATCTGATCCACCTGAAAAATAGCCATATATTTTCCAAAAACATAAATGTGTGTGTCTGAAACAACCTACCACAGTTTATATTTTGCTGGGCTGTCTTTCTGGTGTGTCCCATTATTTGATTGTCTGTCCGTGCAGACAGGTTGAAGGGTAGGGTGGCATTTGGGGCATCAGTTAGAGGGCTGGAGAGAGTTAGACATTCTTTGGTGATAGTTTCCTGCTTGTCCTCGCTTGAAGTTAATTTGAACAAAATCCCCTGTTCCCTTCTTGAATCGGACACCAGTCTAATCCTTCTGAAAAACTGCTCTGCTTGAGATAATGTTCCTGAAAGCACACTTCTGTGTTACAACTAAGTGGATCTGAGAGCCATTTGCTATTGAAAAGAGTGGTTGGTTCCTCCCTTCCCTCCTCCCTGCCACTTCTCCCCTGTAGGAGCCAGAACTTGTCTGATCCTATGATGTGCTGATTCAGAGCTCAACTGTTGCAAAACTTGGTATTGCTACAGCACTGAATTAAATGAGCTGATGGATCAGAGTGCTGGAGGTGACAAAGGCAGCAGGAGCATCCTCCTGAGAGAGGAGCAGGGGTGGAGAGCTGGACCTTCCTGTTTCAGTGGCAAACAAGCACTAAAATTTCTGCATTTGAAGTCAGACTCAGATGTGTAACCAGGGTGGTATCTTCTTGCTGATCCATTTGATGTCACCTGATGGATGTGGTGCCTGCAGTCACTCATCCAAAGCTTGGGGATGAATCCATGTTTTGTTATGATTGGGAACCTCAGATTTGCAGGGAGGCTTGCAGCAAAACATTTCTTCATTTCACATCACTTTGCATCTTAGAAGAAAACATGGAAATGAATGTATCTATGCTGGGAGCTGATCTTTGAGTAAATTAGGGAACAGAGGCTAGATGAATTGCTGACATATGTAGTGCTGGACTTAGGACGGGATTTTTTTCCTTCAGGAAAAAAAGATGCTGTGACACTGTGCAACTTGGTGTGCACTCGCTAGTGTGGAACAGTGCACCTGTTTAAAATTGACACACATGGGTTTGTTTACTCTTAGTTGTGCCTCAGTAGGAAGCTTCCATTTACCATTAGCATTTGCAGTTATTTTGATCAATTTTGGAAAGTTTAAGTACTGTTTTTAAGGTGCAACATTGTAACGTTTGGTGGCACAGTTCGGACTGTAATCAGACCGTGCTCTCAGGAGTCTTTCTGAGTCATGTAACCTTGCACACAGCATAGTCAGAGATCTAGGTGCTGATATGCGGATCTACCAATCTGTGGCACTGTCCTTCCGTTTCAGTTCTTATTCACTGTGGCAGCTCGTTTCTCCCCTCCAGATGGCCAGAAATGGAAGAAGTCCAGGTCTAATTTCTGAGGCTCTCTGAACAGTCTTAGAAAAATTGCTATTGTTCTGGAGAGAAGGCTCTCTGAGGCCAGTTGGCAGCATGTAGCTGGAGTGCCTTTAAAGAAAGCAGTCTTCGTTTTAAAAGCTGTTTTCGGGGGAAGGGGCACAGGGGTGCAGAGGAGTGTCTGAAGATAGGGCACATTGCCACCAACTGCAAGAAAACAGATTTATTGAAAAAAAATTCTCTTTTCAGGGAGAAAATGTATGTGAGTGTATTCTCAAGTGTACAGTTTGTAAGGAGAGATCCTGTACGTGTTGGGATTCCAAAAAGACTAAAATCACATCAGAATTCAGTCAATACAAAGTGCACCTACTGTTTTGTTCTCTTTCTTACCAGCAGATTAGACACCATTCACCAAAATGAAGCAAAACCAAGCTAAAAACGTTTACAGTCGTATTGCTTTGGAAAGAGAAATCAGCTTAACAACTTCCCCCAATTAAATTTATGACAAACTACTTAAAAAGATGAATCTTATTTTTCCATGAGAACAGTTGAGCCTAGAGACTGAGAAATGACAGACAAGGATGCTGGGAGTGCTCCTTGATGCTGTTTCTTCTATGAAGAATAGGTCAGCCTGGCTTGGCCGATGGTTTCTCTAACCCTCTGTTAATCTTTCCCATGCAGATTTCAGACATACGCTATGGAAGGGGTCAGCATTTGCAGCTCTTCACAGAGGCCGGCCTCCCGAACTACCTGTAAATTATGGGAAACCACCAAACGTGGGTGAGTTTTGAAACAGATGAGGTGGTTTTTCCTTCTATGTGTTATTATTAATGTTCCATCTTAAATTTACTCTTTCTGGCTTAAATGTTAATTTGTGTTTTCATTAGTGGCTTTTTTTTTGTGACGTCACCATTAATTAATCTAACAAACAGTCTTCACTGACAGTAGAATAACTGTTTTTGCACTGTTCTGATTTCAGCCTTCTATAATATATGCACACATGTTAAAACATTGCGTTCACGATAAATGACTTTGCACGTCACCTTCCTGTTGAGAAAGAAATAGGCTTTAATCTATTTGTTATGATACAGCCAGGTAAGAAGCCTGTATGATTGAATAAGCATGGTCACAGGAGCATGTGGAGAAGCTTTCATTCAAGAACTTTAGCTGGAATAAAGCACCTGGTTCCCAGATAACTTTTGTGTCTCAAGAATTGGTTTTAGTTCAGCAATGACAGAAAGCAGACTACTTGCAACATCCTTCTCTATAAAAGGAAATAATCACCAAACCGACACTTATATTTGCTTTCAGTTGAATAAAGAACTTGTATAGAACTTTAATGTTTATATGCATTCATCTTAGTTATCATCAAAGAGCTGTTTTGCTTAAACTGAAAGATCTTTTCCTAGTACGGTCCGAATTTTCATTAACCGTTTTTACAGCAAACAAGTTTGATTCTTGCAGGCGAAAATGTAAGCTCTGTCTGTCATGATTTCTTTTCATATTGGGGTGTTTGATCTGATCTGATTATATGATTACCATGTGAGTTTTTGTGCAGATGTGTGGACATCCCCTGATTTGCTTCATTCATGTGCATTTCTCTTATCTGTTGAGTGGAAATCCTTAATGGGAAGTCTTTCTGTTGAACTCCATCCAACTAGCATGATTAATGTAACTTAAAAATCAGAATGCTGGGATTACTTAGGATAGTGTTTCTTTCTGGTTTGTTTGTTTGTTGTTGTGTTGTTTTTTTTTTGTTTGTTTGTTTGTTTGTTTTTTCCCTTCTTTTTCCTTGTCTAATCTCTGGAAATAATTTATCTTTTGAAAGGAGATTCCATCCTCCTTCACAGCCATTTCTCCTCTAGAGATGCAGGGATCATGGTGACAGTCTTCTGCTTTTACTATGTCTGTTCCTCTGTTTATGTTTCTGTACTTTCTCACTCTCTCACTAAAAATTAACCTTTGTCTGACATAAAAGTGACAAAGTTGAGTTTGCTTGTGGTTGAAACCAGTGGCACACTTTGCATAAGGTCCATGATGTTCCAGCAACATTGTCAGAAGAGTGAAGTTAATATGGATCTTCTGTATGAAAAAGAAATGGATATTTGCCTAGAGTTTGTTCATGATTAACTATTACCTTAGTAGATTTCCTGCTTTTGTCAGGTAATTTGAGCTATGTCACTTAAAAAAGAAGGAACTATTTCCATATATTGGAGAATTTACTTCTGTGCATATATCTGTATTTATTCTTTTAGACTGATTCTGAATTGACTTTAAAATTAGTGCTTAGGTTGGTGAACTGCTAATGAGCTGGATTGTAGATTGATTGTATAACCTCAGTTACTGTAGAAGTTGTATTTCCATAAGGGGAATTTGGATGAACATTTTGATAAGAGGTTTTGGAATACACGGTGTTATTGATGAAACATAGTGGTGGATTGTGCTTCACTACTGTCATGCTATCATAACAAAGGTCTCTTCTGCTTGCTTGGTGTCTGTTTAGTGACTTAGAGAACAGAATGTTTTCTTGTTTTTGGTATTTTCCCACAAACTGCTATTAAGAAACACAAAAGTGTTTTGTGGAAACGAGTCTTTAGAGCCAGGAGATCCTTTCTGTAAATACCAATTTCTAGAAGAATACAACCCTCCTTGGAGTAGATATACAAACTACCAGCCAGAGAGAAAAATATGAACAAGGTTTAAAAATACAGAAATGTCCTGTTCTAAAGGTGTACAGGAGGCAGAAACTGGTTTTGTTATTCCCAATGGCTGTTCCTGAAATGGGTGTCAAAAAATTCTGTGTGTATTTGTGCAAAATTGAGGGGGATTTTTTTTTCTGGTGAGTGGTGCTGCAGCGTCTGTGTCTTGTTTTAAATCACTAAACAAAGAAGTACTCAAAGGCTCTTGAATATTTCAACGTGGTTGTGAATTCCTGTGCTGTGCTGACTTAGTCAGGCTGGGGTGGCCTGTGGCAGTCAGATGGACAGCCTGGAGGTTTCTGGAAGTACTTGCTGAAGTGTTGGAAGAAGTTGTGCTGAGGGAATGGGTGCCCAGCATCACGTATAGTCATGCAATGAAACCGCTGTGTAATTGCCTGTGCAGACAGTTAAGTCATGTAGAAATAGTGGGTATAAGTATTCTTATATCATTTCCATTCTACTGATAAAGATTTAAGCTTGCTGCCAGCAGGGTACCATGGTGAAGTTGATGAGTGTGGCCTTTCAGACTGTTTCTTTGCTGGTTTTGAGGTAGTGGTATGTTTAGAACTGAATGAAGCTCCGTGAAGTCAGCATCTCTGAAAGCCAGAATGCTTTCTTTCTGTGCTTTTAGCGGGTCTGGCTGTCTTGGTGACACATCCGTTCTTTGAGAAAGTATTTGGCATGTGTGAGCCAACTGTGTGTGTGTCCCAGTGTCCATGTGAAGTTCAGGCTCATGATGTGTTTCTTCTGCATGCTTTGAGAGGTACCCAGCCTTCAGGCCTGATGTTACACTTGTCTTGCTCTCTCTAGCAGTATAGATTGCCCCTTATGAGGAGTTACTGTTTTACAGTGCGTTAGAGTCCTCTGAACTCACTGCAGTGATGCCTGTACTTGCACTAGAAGTGCAGGTTTTTTTGGAAGTGTGTATGTTTAAGGACCAAGGGCTCTGAGAAGCAGAGAAATGCATGTGTCTTACTGCATGGCACCCCAAGATAATGCTGCAGGTTGGTGCTTCTGTAAGCCAGGGCTTTCCCCAGCTCAAGAAGTCAGGAGTCCACATTCCTGCCAGTGTGCTGCAAGAAGGATCACACAAACGTGGCTCATTTCTTAGGTCAGCAATCTCTCCTTCCCAAAGGGAGTGTGTGCCAAGTTCTTTGTGGCAGTTACGAGTGTTTTGGAGATTGTGAAGGTTGTGAGTAAGGAATGTTTTGGCTGGTGAAAGGCTATCAGCACCAACGAGGTTCATGGCATCTCTGCACATGGGTAGCAGTCATGTTAACAGCTGGAAGAGCAGAACTTTATCTGAGAAGGTAGTTCTGTTTGCAGAAAGAAGTGTCTTCTTTTTAAGAAATGAAGCATAGGTATGCTCACAGCTAATATCACGTAACATCAAGACAGTTTTGAAAGGTTTTCTTAGGAGTAAGTAGTGAGGGGAATGGGAGTGGACTTGACAGCTGTTAGGCCTAGTATGGCACAAAGTGCTGCAGATAATTAGATGTGTTGCTCAAAGTTTTTAGGGGTGCTATTTTGCTAAATCTCTCTGTAGGAATCAGTTTGGTTTTTGTGTTTTTGTTTTTTGTTTTTGTTTTATGATTTTAGACTTTGAGTATAATAGCTTTATTGTACTAAAGAAAACAGGTTTCCCAGGGCTCTTTATCTTCTACTTAGGTATTACACTCATTAATCTTCCACCAAAAGATAGGAGAACTAGATTTGTGTATGGCTTGTTGTTTTCTGATGTATGTATGAGTGCTACTTGGCAGTTCTTTTGAAGGCAGTGAGAGTTTATGAAGTGAAGGTAGACTGAGATCTTGGTGATGGCTTTGTGTGTGAGGTAAACATTTCTGATGTACATTTAGCTTTTTTACGGTAAGAATCAGGTGCATTGAATGCTTCCTTCTTTTTGTTCAAAGATGCACTTGTGCCTGGCTGTTGTTACACCTTGTGCACAGTGTGTCCTTGGTGTGAGTTACAACAATGAGCAGTGGTACATTTCCAGCAGAGAACACTGCAGTGCACAGAAGGTATTGTGGTTATTGGGAATACATTGAAATACAGTTAGGCTTTTTTTGATTCACACTCTTGTGTGTGTGTGGTTAAAAATATTCAAAGCCATCTGAAATTGTTTCAAGTCAGGTAGGCTGTTACTGTGTGTTTGAATGCTTTGGAGGGCAAAGAATTACTGTGTTGCTCAGTTGCTCCATCTCTGCTTTTCCCTAACAACTCTCCAGCAGTGGGGAGAAGGAACTGTAGTGCTCTTAAGAAGTCAGGTGTTAAGCTGGTTTGTCTGAAAGCAGAAGGTACCATTGTGCTGCATTTATCACAAAGGGACCTCAGTTCCATCCTGTAAGAGGTGGGGAGAAAGGTTAGAAGTTTCATTTTTACTTTGCTAGGGGAGGCAGTTTCTATATAATAGAACAGTTCCTATATAATATCAGGTATTGCTTGAACAGTAGGAAGATAGTAAATTAATTTGGCTTAGTGCATTTTGCTTCTTTAGTACTGCTGGGTATGTGTTTTTGCATGAAAAACAAATATTGACTGAAGATAAGGTCATGGTGGGAGCCTGATGATTTTTTTTCAAGCACAGGCTTCTTTTGTGCTACTGTGCCTTTTTCCTAATATGTTTTGTTGCATTATCAAAAATAGCCCAAATTTCAGGGCATAAAACTGAGAAAGAAAAATACCTTCTGTAAACCTGGATCAATTCATTTTTCTGCTCTGCTTATCTCTCTGCTTGTGTTTAAATGCCTTGATCTTATAAAGGTACGGCAATGTGTAACCAGTCTGTAACTCTTTGAAAGGATGCTTCTTGACTTTGTAATTTTCTAACATCTTCCATGGTCTTTTTTTCCCCTGGTGTTTGTGTAGACAAGTAAAAAGTATGATGATGCAATTAAGAAAACGGGTCAAGTTGTTCATTACGCTGTTAAACTAAGGCACTCAAGAGCTTCCCATGGCTCCTGGGAAGTCCTGCCTACTGCAATGTGCAGTACAGAAGATAAGGGGATCTGCAGGGAGCCTCCTATTGCAAGCACTCTGCAAACCCTATCTCGAGTGGCGTTCAGAAAGAACTCTCAAAACTCTTAAGTCAAAACTTCAAGCGGTATGAATTAGGACAGGTAAAATTAAACACCAGGAATTATCTCAAATTATACATTGGATCAAATATTAGAATTAGCGTCTTTCTGTATTCTGCAGCCATGATGATCTTCCTGCAGTGGTGTGCCCTGGAAGTCAATTTCATGCTTACTCTCTCCTCTCATTTCCTAGTGGAAAGGTTCATAGTTACTTCCAGCAAATCTGCTAGCGGTGCTTGTTTCCACCTCATGCTTTTGTGCATTGAGGTTTCAGCCTCTTTTGGTCAGGACCCCTAGGAGTAATAATATTGATATCATTTGTTGTTCCAGTTTTTTGGTGCTTGATGCTCTTGACTGAAGCTCTTTCCATCAGTGCTGCGTATTTCTTGTTCTTATATTGTGATAAAAATGAAAGGAAGTTGCTGCTACTGCCAATAATGAGAGAGGCTTTATGGAAAACATATAGAAAACTTTGGATCCTGACATACGATGTAGGGTCCTTGGAAAATGAATCTATTCTATTGCATATTAAAATACAAACAAACAAAAGTGATGCCATCCAAAAATAAATTTGTGATAATTGTTATATGGGAATTATGAATTACTAATACCAAATTTTCAAAGTCCACAGAGTGTATCTGTTGCCTGTTCATGATCTGAACTCTTGGTTTAACTTCTGGTGATTATGAAAACTGTTCTGCTGTCCCCCCAGGGCTTGGGACGGGGGCCATTTCTATTTGACATCTTCATTAATGATCTTGATGGGGGGATTGAGTGCACCCTCAGTAAATTTGCAGATGACACCAAGCTGGGAGGGAGTGTTGATCTGCCTGAGGGGAGAAGGGCACTACAGAGGGACCTGGATAGACTGGGTCAATGGGCCAAGGCAAACTTTGTGAGTTTCAATAGGACCAATTATTAGGTCCTGCATTTTCATCACAACAACCCTAGGCAACCCTACAGGCTTGGGGAGGTGTGGCTAGAAAGCTGCCTGGGGGAAAGGGACCTTGGTGTATTGACGGACAGTCAGTTGTATGTGAGCCATTGGTATGTCCAGGCGGCCAAGAGGGCCAATGGCATCCTGGCTTGTATTGGGAATGGTGTGGCGAGCAGGACTAGGGAAGTCATCCTGCCCCTGTACTTGGCATTGGTGAGGCCTCACCCAGAGTACTGTGTTCAGTTTTGGGCACCTAATACAGAAGGGACATTGAGATGCTGGAGCAGGTCCAAAGAAGGGCAGCAAGGCTTGTGAAGGACTTGGAAAATATGCCCTATGAGGAGAGACTGAAGGAACCGGGGCTGTTTAGTCCGGGGAAAAGGAGGCTGAGGGGATTATTATTATTATTATCACTCTCTTGCAGTATCTGAAAGGTGTTTACAGCAAGAGCAGGGTTGGTCTCTTCTCACTGGTGACTGGGGACAAGGGGAAATGGCCCAAAGTTGCACCAGGGGAGGTTTAGTTTGGATATCAGGACAACCTTCTTTATAGAAAGGGTTGTTAAGCACTGGAATAGACTCTCCAAGGAGGTGACTGAGTCACTGTCCCTGGATTTGTTTAAAAAGCATTTGGATGTGAAGCTCAGGGACGTGATTTAGCAGAAGGTTGTTAAAGTTAGGGTAGCACGGTTAGGTTGTGGTTGGACTTGATGATCTTTAAGGTCTTTTCCTACCTGAGTCATTCTATGATTCTGTGAATATTTATTAGGAAACCAGGGGTATTGTGTGTTGTAATGGGTTTTAAAAACTTTTTCCTTCACGGTTGTGTATTTTTTGGAAAACTGTACAGAATGTTCTGATAAGGTGGCAGAGGTTCAGATTTATAGATGATAAAAGTCGTTACCAAACCTTATACTGACACAATATTTGTTTACTATGAGTTCTGGATGCAAAATCCAGGTCTTAATTTTTATTATTACTTTTTTTCCTTCCAGTAAACATCCTTTCTGCACGGCAATTAACTGGATGTGGACGTTTCAGCCACTTGTTCCCAACATCCACCTACCAACAGATGAAGATGCACAAGAGGATATTAGGGCATCTATCTTCTGTTTACTGTATAGCCTTTGATCGCAGTGGGAGAAGAATTTTTACAGTAAGCCTAATAATTTTACTTTTCTTTGAAGATTACTTTGCTTAGTTTGGTTTTCTTTTTTTTTTTTTTTTTTTGAGTTCCTTAACAAGCCTCTTTGTTGCTGATGGAGAAACAGCCTCCAGAAAAAGAAGGGGAGAAAAACTTTGATACATATGAAAATCCATCTTTTTCATTGTTAGTTTTCTCTTTTCACTTGACTTGATGTTTTAAAATTGCTTCTGGCTCCGGTAGACTGAAACAGCTATCTACAGCTGTCTACTTGCCAGCCCTTCCAGAAGAGCTGTTCCAGTCCAGATCTTGTAGCTCTCACTTGAAATGAGTGCTCATTTTTATTGGTTAATCGACTTCCTTGCTGAATGGCACCTGAATTATTCTGGACTTTGTAATTATTGTGTTACTGCTTGCTGAGTTCAGTCTTAATGCTTCTTTTTTTTTTAAACTACATTTTACCTTTGTTAACCTTGGAAATCCTGGCAGTTCTCTTACATTTCAGTAAAAACCTGGTGACAAAGAAAGAGCCTCATTACTTCATCTGCAATTTACACCTCTGCTAAATGTACTTTATAGAATACATAGAATGTCGGTATATATTCATATGAATATATGAATAACATTTTCAGTTTTCCATTATATATACCATACATTTCTATGACACTGTGCTTGGTTTTTGTTGCATGTATTTAAAGACCAACAGATTTTTAAAATTAATAACTAATAATGCATTTTTAAACAGTGAATGCTAATCCCTGTCTTGGCATTTCTTTGCCCTTGTCTTTTATTGATAACTATCTAGCACAGTTTACCTGGAAGGCTAATTATAACCTTTGTTTTTTTTGCTAGCTTTTCCACTAATTATGGATTGGTCAAACAGAGATATTGTTATGGTAATTACTCTGGATCACAGTGAGGGCCTTTCCATTTTTATCTGTACCTTAAAAAAAATCTTTCTCATCTACAGTTTTATGAAGTACTGAAACTAATAAAATGTAATTTAAAGTCAAATGGTGTTGGCATTACGTTTAGTGTTATTGTGTTGATGTGCCTGAGTGCTTAGTGCTAATCCTTGGAGAACTTTGGAGGATCAGAGATTGAGACTTGAATGTAGCACTCTGCTGTTCTTTTTTTCTGCTTGAATTAGGGTTAAAATTAGTATTCTTTTTAATATTTGAATAGTTCAGGTATCTGTGAACTGCCTAAAAATTGTTAATAACCTCACTGAGTGTGAGGTTACATAGCTGCTATTAGAGGTAGAAGAATTTTACAATAAGCTGCTGTTGGATTGTATCCTGTCCCAAATTGAATTCTCTCAGTTGCGCGTGATATCCATGAACTCTCTTTTAGTGGTCCAACTTTCTTCCATTAACAAAAATTAAACCTCATGGTACATCTGACTGGCAGCTCTCAGGACCTGTTAGAGGTTTTGAGGTGCCTCATGTGCTTAAGTTCTCATTTTCCTTAGAGCTCCCTCCAGCCTTGTGGTCACCTTACGTTTAGTATTGGACTGATCCTGCTCATGCAGATGAGCGTGCCTGTTAGAAATACATAATTGAACATCTCACCTGAAATTTGGTTACTACTGAAGGTACTCAGAGGTATTATCTTTGCAGTGTATATTAGTACATATCAAAAAAGCAGCTTCTGTTTTAGAAACATCTCAATTTCTGCCATCACAAAATGATTCCCAAACTCAGATGTGTCTCTATGGAATCTCACTGAAGTTGTTCATCTGGCAGTTCATGACCACGAGGTGCTTTAGATACTTGTTCATCCACAGTTCATGTGTGTATCATGAACAAATAATGTATTATTTTTTATAATCTTTGGAACTTTTTTTTGTATTAGGGGTCAGATGACTGCTTGGTCAAAATCTGGGCCACAGATGATGGGCGCCTGCTCTCAACGCTGCGGGGACACTCAGCCGAGATTTCTGACATGGCTGTTAACTATGAGAACACACTGCTTGCGGCGGGCAGTTGTGATAAGATTGTCAGAGTGTGGTGTCTTCGAACCTGTGCCCCAGTTGCTGTCCTGCAGGGCCATTCCGCTTCCATTACTTCCATACAGGTAAGGAATAACACTTCTTCATAAGCTGTTGAAATAAAATGGTGCTAACAAATGTAGATTAGCAAATGGGAATAAAAGTTCTCTTTCCATTGTGTTTGGCAGTGTAGATTTGTCACAGCTGGGAGCATCAGATGAACTGGCAGGGTCAGAGGGCATGGCTGGCATCCTTGATAGCTGTGTGCACAGCAATTGGGAACCTCATTTCTTTTTCTCTTGCCTATGCTTCCAATTTTTTTCCAATTCTAATTCTGTTGCAATTTATTTACTTTATTATTAAGATAATGTTATACAACCTCATTTTTTATTATATATATATTTATATAAATAAAATATTATATATTGTATACATATGCAGTGCATATATAATGTCCCCAGCAAGCTGTTTTTTTTTTTAAGTTCTGATAATTTAGAAAATAATCATAATTCTTTATGACTTTTTGAAAAAAAACAGGAAAATGTCATGCACACAGAGAATTACAGTGGTATTCTTTCGTCTTGTTGCCCTGGTCAGAGGGACTAAGCTTGTTTCCTTTCAGAGTTAAATTTTCTATGGCAAAAATAGACTTGCTAGTCAAAATGTGTTTATTTTTGTTTCTATTTCCTTGGTTTTATTTTTATGGAAGTTCATTTTCCATGTTTGTGCTTGTTCCTGTTCTCTGTAATCCTGAGGAGAAAGTTAACATGCTAATGAAAAGGATTCTTGTCAATATTCATTTACAAACTTGTAGCATGTAAGAGGGGGGAATGAAATTAGCTGATTGAATGCAAAACTTTATTTTCAGTTCTCTCCAGCAAGAAAAGGCACAACACGATACCTCACTTCTACTGGTGCTGATGGAACAATCTGTTTCTGGCAGTGGCATGCTAACACCATGAAGTTTAAGTAAGCCTGTTCAGATTATTGTTATTTTTAAAGAAGGACAAATTTATTTGGAATTTTAAAGTGGAGAGGAATGCTGGGATAATTAAGGGCATGTTCTTTCTCAATGAACAAGTTCCTTGGGGATGCATTCTGCTATATACTTGCTGCTGGATGACTATGGTGTGACTACCATACATAACAGCAGTGTGTGGGGCAGAGAACACTTGCTTACATGCGTTGCAGAGTCCATGGCATTACAATGCAGAGTGGAGGATATTTTTTCCTTTGTCTGTGCTTTGCTAGGCAGTGCTGTGGAAGAACTTAATGCTTTTGTGTTTAGGACCACATCCTTGTGTGAAATGTACAAGTGCAGATATTTCATTGCTTTTGATCAGAAGAACACGGGTCTATAAATGTCATCAAACCCACATCACATCACACCTCATAGGAAATAAATCCTATTGTACAAATGGCTTGCCAAGTTCTATTTTAAATAGATTTAAGTTGGTTAATATAATTATACATAAGTTAAATATTTTCAATTTAGAAAATGATGGTTTTTATTAGTAAACAAATGAAAATCAGTTCTATCAAAATAAGGTATGAATTATGAAACAAAGAGTTCTGGGATGAACGTGCTGACATTACCAGCTGAGTTGCAGTGCTGGAATAAAGTGATGAAGAATAAAAATGCTGTTATGTCACATGTAGGGATCGCCCTGTGAAATTTGCGGAGAGATCCAGGCCTGGTGTTCAGATATCTTGTTCATCTTTCAGTTCTGGTACGTATGCAATATGAGGTAGTTGGAAAGCATAATTCCTTTGGTGGGTGACAGGGCTATTACTTTTTATAAATACAAATGATATCTAAGCCTTTTTCAGTTAACCACAGCACTGTCAAACTGTGATTGTTTGAATCTCTTCAAACAATCTCTTTTCTTGTGTGTGTGTGTGCTTGTTTAATTGTTTTTACCACCTCAGTAAGAAGTCTTTCACTAGAGATTTTCAATAGAAAGCTCTTGAAATCTTCCAGACAGGTGGCTTCTGTTTAGAGATGGCTCTTTTGCCAATTCCAGATTTGTCTGTATTCTAGAAGAATCGGTTCTCCTTACTTAGAGACTTCTTTGGGCTTCAGTAATTCACAGTGTTTCCTTCAGGGCACTTCTGCCCTCCTTCTTTCCCCCTGGCTGCCCAGGCTGCACATGCTGCTGCTTAACAGAACTGTGGAGGCCAGACCAGCCTGGGAGCACAGAAGGGTACAGAGTTGTCTCATTAGTGAGCAGCTATTCAGTAATCTACTTAGTACTGAACAGTGAAATATAAAATAATCTAGTGAGTGATTTGTAAATGGCCAAGTCCTTATGTTCTCTCGAATGTGCATGAAAATATCCGCTTCAGTGGCATCCTTTGTTACAGCTCTTAATCCTCAAAAATAGTGATTCTTACAAGCAGAATTGTGTAATTTCTGATTAATTTTTGTTACCTGAAGTTGAGAACTGTTCTAGAACCATGCAACCCTTAACATGATCCTTATTTAAGATCTGGAGTCCTGAAATCACTAAAACCATTTCAGTGCCATAAGCTGCACAAGCACCCTTTTTTTTTTTTCCTGCAATATCATTAGCAGTGCGAACAAACACTGCAAGAAAATAATCACTGACTCCCAGTTCAGCAATAATTTCTCTAATGCGCTTCAAATAGATGTGCTTCCATACTTGGTATGGCCAGTGAGGATATCAAGTTATTCTCTTTCTATTGTTCTTCATAGGCTGACTGAGAGCACTGTGGTAATTTCTGAAGGTATGGGGGAGAGCAGCAGAATTAGTTGATGAGTGCTATAACTTGCAATTTTATCTTCCTTTGGTCACAGCTGTAAAATGTTGCAGACCTCATTGCTATGTTAAAGTTGATATAGTCTGAAAAAGTACAAGTTAAAGCAAAAGCTGTCAGAGTTGACTTATTTTTTTTAGGATGCGTGTTTGTATTACATTGAGATTATTCAGTTTAAAACTTCTTTAAAACTGCTTCTTTGACAATAAAGCAGTAATTGAAATTAGTTGTTCCTTGGGTGACTTTTCTTCTCACCAAAACCACTGTCTGTCCTAGGTGGCATGTTCATTGCAACAGGTAGTACTGACCACGTGATAAGAATATATTATTTGGGCTCAGAGTCTCCAGAGAAAATGGCTGAGTTGGAATCTCACACGGTAAGAGACAAATCAGAAAGGAAATCTTCCTTTTCCTCCCTTCTGTACCTTATTTCAAGAACTAAGGCTTTGTATACACTAATAGTGTAATACTTTTTTTCTGTCTTTAGAGTTTGGTTGGCTCTCAACACTGTGGTATTTTAATGACTTGAAATTTGTCGTATACTTATTTTAAAATACTCCTGAAGCCTGAGATGTGTGCAAAATATTTCATGTATTTTATTTCATCACCCCCCTCCTGCCCCCCAAGAAAACCTTTATTCCAGGAAATGGAGGGACTGGGTGATTTCATTTCATCCTGAAGAGAGTCTGTGATGGGGTGGGAAATTTAAACAGTTTTCATGCAAGATGTAATTATTCCTATTAAATTTATTCTTGAATATTTAACTTGATTTGTGACTGAACCATGTAATAAAAATGATCTCAGAGTAATTCTGATTTTGGAGTATGGCATCAGACTCTGGATCATTTAGAATGCAAGGAAAACTTAAGAGCGCCCTTTCTCAGGTGATGCAGAAGGATTCTCATTAAAATTGAAAATATTCGGAATATCTGTATAATAACCTTCAGTGCTAGTTTCCAGGTTTCTGAGTCTTGATGGTTTCCATTAAATACACCCAGGAGGGGAGTAAACTCTTTGAAAGAGCAGACAATAGCAGGACTAGGGGAAATGGGTCCAAGTTGAAGGAGGGAAGATTTAGGTTGGATGTTAGGGAGAAGTTCTTTACTAGGAGAGTGGTGAGGCCCTGGAACAGGCTGCCCAGGGAGGTTGTGGATGCCCCGTCCTTGGAGGTGTTCAAGGCCAGGTTGGACGGGGCCCTGGGCAACCTGATCTAGTGAGTGTGTATGTTTGGTGGCCCTGCTAAGCAGGGGGTTGGAACTACATGATCCTTGAGGTCCCTTCCAACCCGGGTGATTCTGTGATTCTGTGGTTCTGTAATGTCTTGATTTTACTCAAATCTGATAAAAAGCAGTTACTAAAATAATGTCAAATCTGTCTTCACTTCTTAATTGTTACTGAGAACAGAGGATGATAGCATTATTTGTTATGTTTGTGGTAAACAATATATCAGAAAGGCCAACTTACAACAGCACTGATAGGCTTCTCAATGATGAGGAGCTTGAAGCATTTATCTTTATACTGTAATAGCCCAGCCGCACATTTTAATAATATTCTGTGCATTAGGGCTGAGGACTAAATTGATTAACTGAACTTCAGTGGGAGTCATGAATTCTGTGTTTATGCCTCAGAGCTTCAAGTCAGTAAATCTAGCAAATGTTTTGCTGTCTGGGAAGAACCTGACTTCTGTATTCAGCACATCAGCATTGGAATAAACCAAAACTCCTTTGACTTTTTGGAATTGCTCAGTACCTCAGACTGCTGTTTGCCTGCCCCTGAAAGAGTCCTGGGCTGGACACTTGTTGTCAGGACCTGGGGACATTCGTTGGAGCAAAGACTACCAAGTGCACACACAGCCAATACAAGTATTAAGCAAAATAAAATAATGATTTTAAACAAATGTCTAAAATTTAATGTTAGTTTCTCAACAACTAAGAAGTGGAATTAAAACCAACGTTTGTTTGCTTTTCCTGTTGTTGTTGGACAAAATATTTTGAACTGCTTTAATGTCCTTCCTAAAAATTGCAGACTTCTGCATGCAGACAAGTCCTTCTTTTACCATTGCATGGAGTGCAATACCTACCAGGCCTTGGGGATGCTGGGAGTACCTTACTCCTGCTAACAGTGGAGTGTAAAAGGTACGGGGTCCCCAGGCAAGGTTTGCCTTGTCACACATTGCAGGAAGGCTGTGTTCAGAAGAGCTGCTGCAGCTTCTTCCTCCTAAATATGCAGGTATTGGGGAGGTTGAGCTAGAAATCCTTTGCATCTCTGAGCTCCTTCTGGAAGGCTGTGGATTCACTGCTCCTGAGATTTTTCTTTTCCAGTGTCTAACACAAAATACCTGCTTGGGGAAATTTTAATGTGGTGTGACTTTTCTTAAATTTGTATGATCGTGTATTACAGGAGATGCATAGGAAGGTGTAATTTGCCAAATAGCAGTTCAACAATAAGATCTTTTTGGATGAGCGTTTCATCTTACAAAGCACTTACTATTATTTTTTCTCCCTTGTTTAGGATAAAGTTGTCGCAGTCCAGTTCTGTAACAATGGAGACAGGTGAGTGGCCTCCCTGGGATTTTTCCATTGAAATTATGGTATTTAGTTTTATAAACAACTTTCCAAAGTAAACTTAGTGCAACAGGAAGACTACACATGGGCTCTGATTAATCTTAGGCAAATTATTTAAGATGTAGTGGAAGATGTGTGCCATATCCACAAGCTTAGTCTTGCTGTCTTCTGCTGTAACAAGAAAAATGTTCTGTGACTGGGCTTTTCTTGGTGCTGTTGGTTTTTTTTCTCCTTAAACTGAGGAAACCAAATTTTGTATCTTTTCAGTGTCTCACCTCACAGGTAGGCTTGTTTAGTACAGAAAAAGATACTCCTGGAGTTAGAGCACTGTAATAAACATAAGCTAAGCAAAAGCTAAAACTGGCACACATTCATAGATGGTCAGAGAAGCAAGTGTTCTTCATAGTCTGGCGTGTAATCATCTGCAAAGAGCTGTGATCTGATCTTCATTAATGAGGTTTTTGTTGCAAGATGCTTTTACCTGAGAAGGTTGGCATTAACATCTGAATGTATTCAGGTTTTCAGATTTTATGGTAGAATCTGGGGTTTCATTTTCCAATTACTTTGCTTTATCATTTCAGTCCTGTTAGGACAAGGGGAAGAGAAAACATATGTACTTAGCCTGTTCATCTCTGTGGCTGTCATTTGGTAGTGACTTTTGACCATCTATTTTTTCTGGAGCACCAGAAAGCAAAGGGGTGTTATGGTGGCTGTACCACACCTCTCTGTGCCAGATTTAGCTTGTGCTGATGGTCAGCTTAGGGGCGAAGGACTGGACAAGCTACCAGTGATAGCAGCACTTCAGTTAGCTGTTGCATTCAAAGGAGATCTCCCATGTTTCTGTAGTGAGTGAGGTACAGACAAAAGTGCCACTTTATCCTCTTTTTCAGCTACTCTTGTTCCATCCTCTCTTTAGTATGGGAACTCTCAAATATGTGACTTTCAAAGAAGTACGCTCTTAGGTTAGAATTGGAGAAATCCTATCTTCACAGGCCAAAAGGTTATACAACCTCATGCGGTAGCTGATGAAAGGAAGATGAATAGGATAGTAGAAATAGAAATTGATGTGTTGTTTGAATTGTGATGGAAAGGAGTCACAAATACTTGGGCAGCTGAGTATCTGTTGTGCATAATTAAAAAATGAACTTCAGAACTACGCTATATGTAGAACAGCTTTTCAGTGGGATATAAAGGCCTTTGGGTCTCGTGGGCAAGTTTATTGGTCTGCTTTATTATTTACAAAAGTTTGCTTCTGTCTGACAACGTCTGCAAAACTGTGAATCTTTAGGCAAATCTATGAATTTCCGGCTAATTTTTGTAGATGACTACAGTAATCTTGTAGTCCTAATATTTATTAAATGAACTGTTCCCACCTCCAAAGCTTTTGGTTTTTGAGCACGCATTAAGTCAGGATGCTGCTGCTTCGGTAGGAGCTGCAGTCAGGATGCCCACAATGAGAGGTTCCTATAGGCATATCTGTGTGTCAAGCTTCTCCAGCACAGCTGTGTTGGAATGCTGTGTGACAAGCTATGATTAGTGACCAACATCCTAATGTAAATGTTTGTATGCCAGCTTTTGCTCATTTTCCTTATTTTGCTTGGCAGAAGGTTTAAGGGATTTGTGCATGCAGGAGCCATCCAAGCAAAGCAGTGCCTTTGACAGCGCAACTGCACCTGTACTCAGAAACCTTTGTCGTGGAAAATTATATGGGAATGTACTGATATAACTGTACAAACAGTTCCTTCCAAGGAATGTGAGAGCACAAGTCCCACTGAGGGTATTAAGTCATGTAGTTGCTGAATATTATGTGCTAAATGGAAAAGTTATGACCGTGTTTTTACTTTATATTAAAAAAACAATAAATAAAGCAGGAAAACTTGCCATGGGTATATTCAAACACTCTTTTCATGATGATGAAAAATTCCAGGTCAAGACATGTGAAAACATGAAACAATTGTTTCTGTATGTAAATGTAATGCATTTTTAAAGGAGTCAGCTTTCCTGGGAAAACGTGTTATTCAAGGAGCTTTTGTCAAAATTCTCAACAAAAATGACTTCTGTAATATTGATGGTGAAAGCTTTAAGGTATAGTTTTGTGTTCAGCTTCACAGGCAGGGCTACTACTTTTGTTCAGCATGGGTATTTCCCTTCTCTGTCTTCACCTTTTCCCTAAGTTAATGTATTATAATTTATGCAGACTCTTGGCATGTCATTTCTTTTTCTTTGCTTCCACCATGAACTGCTCAAGGGATTTGCTGATGTCATTAAAAAGGGAATGTGCAGCTTGTATGAATTACGACATTGAAGTAATTCCAAGGCCATCTGCTAGCTATAACCAAACGTAATTAGTGTTGTGAGATATAAACTGTTTTCTGCTGTACAAAATCTGATATGAAAATTGTAACCTTGCTGTCTTTTAATTATATTCTCTAGATCAGAGATGCGCAAACAATATAAAGAATAAGTGTTGAAAAAGTATTAAATACATTCTAGCTTCTGTACTGACTTGAACACGTGGACTCTTGGCTTGCCAAATTTTGTAGCTGCTTTTTATTCTGTGGTAGTAGTTTGTGGAGATTTTTATGACAAATTATGTGTGCCTGTTTGTGGGCATATAGAGAGTAAGGCAAGAGTATGCACACAAGTATGCATCTCCAAGTATTTTACCTCTATACATGTACCTGTGTGTATATTTGTTGCAGAGGGAATCACAGTCCTCTGCCAAACTGCTTAACATTCTTACCACAGGATTTAGTATGCCCTGAGCAATGCTGCTGAGGATAGAAAGCTCCGTAGTGAAGCTACCAGACAGTGCGAATGTTAGAAGGGCATTTGGGTATTAGACCAGAAGCAGCAGTGACTTAATGCTTATTCACAATTCCATGATTCATTTCTTTGTTTTTGTTTCTCACCTCCTCCCATAGTTTAAGATTTGTCAGTGGAAGCAGAGATGGAACGGCAAGAATATGGCAATATCATCAGCAAGAATGGAAGAGTGTAGTCCTGGATATGGCAACCAAAATGACGGGGTAAAGAAAACTAAACAAAGCATGCTGCTTACCCTTGTTTATATAAAAACCAAAATTTTCCATGGAATTTAAAACTCTTTACTTAATTTTAAGTTAACTAAAAATGCATGTTTGTGGTGTATTGAAAATGCCATGGGCCTATCTGTTAATTAGCCCCCAGAAGAAAATATTAATTGGTATGTTCCTGATTCTAGTGGTTGGGGAATACTTGATGTTTTATTGATGAAGTAAGAATGTCAAATAGAGTTCATCTCATGGAAAGAGAGTTGTAGTAAAGCCTCATTGATCCTACGCAGACCCGTATGTTTTTAAAATAAACATATGCATATACGTGTTCAAAACAACTCTTGTTTTTTCTCACCTCTCAAAAAAGTTCTAGCTGTTACTGTTTTATTTTCCTCCGGTCATTAGTATTCATTTTATGTCATGTATACTGTTTTATTCTTGTACTATGGGATAGAGTTAACATTATAATGAGTTAATTGAGTTTAAAACACACACACGCACAAAAAGCACACTATATAATAGAAATGTAAATATGGACATTTGGCAGTTTCTAGTGTTACACAACCATTGTTACAAATAACAGTTTCTTTTGTGATTTCGGCTACTATTCTGATAAACAAATTTAGGCCACTAATACTTATTTACTCACTTGAGGACGACTGACAGTAGGCAGAAGGTTGGTGAGAGGTTTGACACTGGTTCTTTTCCATAACAACCTTCTTTCCTGTCTAAACACACTTTTAGATTTCTTATTTTAATACCTGAGTTAATAACCTGTTATTTTAATAACCTGAGTTGCTTTGCAGAATTTCTTGTAATATAGAAAAGCATATATAGAGCAGTTCTTAACATTGCATTTTTCCCTAAGCTTTCAGGTAAGAGATGAGTTGTTTGTGTTGATGACCGATAAGAAAAAATGTCTTGTAGAAAAAGACTTAATAGAAGTGGAAGAAGGAGTTATGGTAGGTGAGGATGGTTATTGAAGAACAGGAGGGAAACTTGTTATTTTTAAGGAGAGAGAACTATAAATCTTAATGGTACTGAGTATTTTCTGTATCTGGCTTTTGCTACAGCAGAAGCTCCCCTTCCTTCTCCTTAGCCAGCAGTGGTCGTGCTCTCCCTTACTTCACATTGAGTTAGTGCTGTTAAATGTTTCTGTATGCAGTTACTGATTTATTTCTTCTTTAAATTATGAATTTTCTTAGAAACAATGTAGCATCTGGGGAGGACAAGGTGACTAAACTGAAGGTTACAATGGTGGCTTGGGATAGATATGATGCCACTGTCATCACTGCAGTCAACAATTTCCTTCTCAAAGTGTGGAACTCGTCCACAGGGCAGCTTCTTCATAGCTTATCTGTGAGTAAAGTTCAAATGAATAATCCCTATTTGTTATAAGTGATCTCTAAAAGTGATTGGAGACTGAGCTGCAACCTCATGCCTCCTGGTAAGCAATGCTTTATTCAGAAATATGCCGGCTGTCTCGTGCTTTTTGGGAGGATGTGTATCACATGGAAAGGAGCTGATGACCAAAGTGCTACTAGACCCTGCTGATTGCTGGCTGAGAGGGGAGGAGGCCACAGCTTCTGCCCTGACTAGAGGGCTTCAGCTGTCCTTGATGCTGATTTTTGCTTCTTCTCCCCTCTCCTTTTATGCTGAGCTACAGTCTGAAGCAGAAAGTATGATAACGCCAAGCCTCTGACAAAATGTCAGCTACGTATAGATGCAGTTCTAGTCTAAGATCTAATAAAATGAGCTGTTCTAGATACCCTCACACTAAATATTGGCATATTCAGAGATATTATGTGGAGAAACACGACTTTCTTTTTTTACCTTGCTTTTACTGTAGGGTCATGATGATGAAGTGTTTGTTCTGGAGGCCCATCCATTTGACCAAAGGATCGTACTTTCTGCGGGTCACGATGGAAATATTTTCATTTGGGATATAGACAAAGGAACAAAAATTCGTAATTACTTTAACATGGTAAGAATAATCAGGGAAGGAGTTTTGTTTTTTTACGTATGTGTAAAACTAGACTTGAGGCAAGAGTATATTTCATCATGGACTTTCTGACAGCAGTGTTACAACAAAATTAGTGGAAAGTTCCTGCATATTGAACAGAAAAACACCTCTTCAGAAAACAACACCCAAATATGTTTACTGTGTGTTTAAGTGTAGCTGCAAGTCTTCCATGAGATCTGCTACATCAGAATATTATTCATTTAGATAGTTGCGTATGTGCAAAAGATAATAGTCATTCCCAAGGTAGAGCAATGAAAACCAGTAAGTTTCTGTGTTGTAACACAGTGCTATGGTCTGGAAAACAGTATGGTTGTCTTGTGTGGCATCTATCTTAATCCTTGCAGTGTCAGGTTTGTTGGTCTGATTCCACTGCTGAGCAAATGTAGCTGTGCTGCTTCAGTACCTGAGCTAGCTTCCTGGCACCTGAGGCTCTGAAACGTGCTGGTATGAAGCTAATATGTGTATGAGTTCCTTGCCACAGGCTTGCTCTGTATCTTCCACTAAAATAAATCTAGACTTCTTGTTTCAGAACATACATTAAAAGTAGCATTGAAATTTCAGGGCAAAGAAGCAATTTGACTAAATAGTTGAGTAGAAAAGTAAAAGCAAGTATTGAGTGAGTTGAGTGTTCACAGAATTAAGATTTAGTACTTGATGAAGCACAGGTGAAATTTTCTTTCCATAGAGAATACATGGTTTTGAAAGGGATGCTCTGTTTGTATACAGATTGAGGGCCAAGGCCATGGAGCTGTTTTTGATTGCAAGTTCTCACCAGATGGACAGCATTTTGCCTGCACAGACTCTCATGGACATCTGCTGCTATTTGGCTTTGGATGCAGTAAATATTATGAAAAGGTGAGTTAAGTGAATTTTAATCTCATCTCTCTTGACCTCATTTTGTCTTAGGAGTAGTTGTGTTAGTTTGTTGTCTCCCCCATGCCCTGGACTAATACTTATTTAATAAGGGAGCAGTTATTGTTTATCTAAAGAAAAAAGATTTAGATGAGAATCTCTAGATAAGGGAACAAGACGTTTTCTTTCAATTCACCTTGGCATAATTTACTATTGAATATTTGCATCAAGTCTTGTTAATAAAACACAGTTGTGGTAGGCGTCTGTTCTCTGTCATAACATTTCATCTGCTGATTTTAAGTGTAGGAGTTGTGGTATGTGGGTATGGGAGCCATTCCAAAGCTTCACAACAGCTGCAAATGGCTGTTTATTTATTTACTAAATTGCTTTTCTTGCAGATTCCAGATCAGATGTTCTTCCATACAGATTACCGACCACTGATCCGTGATGCAAATAACTATGTTTTGGACGAACAGACTCAACAGGCTCCACATCTTATGCCTCCTCCATTTCTGGTGGATGTTGATGGAAATCCTCATCCCACGAGATTCCAGCGGCTGGTACCAGGGAGAGAAAATTGCAAGGATGAGCAACTTATTCCTCAGCTGGGTTATGTAGCTAATGGTACGCCGTTTAAGTCTTGTGCATAATACATGTATTGCACAGTATTGAGCACCAGTTCAGCACGATAGTACTGTAAAGATTAATTTAGTTTCTTCTGAAACAAGTGGTTTAAAATCAGTCTAGAGGTAGAAGAACAAATGGGGTACCTTCATGGCATAAAAGAAACATATGGGATTAACTAGTTTGGAGATAAGACAAAAATTCCAAAATCCAGTATTCCAAAATCTATGGACCTCTAAGTACATTTATGGCAACATGCTTAAACTATTGTCCGGTTGTTCTTGATGTGACTATGTATGTCAGTAAGGAAGCAGGAAAGTAAGACAGGCTCTTCATAATACTGATCTCTGATAGAGGTCTTCCACTGTTACCTACTGAAGTATAATTTCTTTCTGCTATTGCCAAGTGCTTATTTTTATTTTATGCACAAGTCTGTAGATGTAGGTTTTTCTTGTAGATGATCTTCTAAACTTTGCCTCCATTCTAAGAACAGAAAGATGGCCTGTAATCAGATAAACATCCACATGGCAGACAGCACAACTTAAAATTTGGTTGTTTCCGTAGTGTTTATAAATCAGAAATTAAGCATTTTCTAAGCAGTCATGACCCTGTTCTTGTTAAGGTGATGGTGAAGTAGTTGAACAAGTCATTGGGCAGCAAACTAATGACCAAGATGAGAGTATCCTTGATGGGATGATCAGAGAGCTACAGAGGGAACAAGATCTGAGACTAATTAATGAAGGAGAAACTCTTCCAAACCCTCCACTCAATAGATCTCACTCTGTTAATGGAGGTAAGTTTCCCCTCTTTACCCCTCTCATTTCTTTAGGTAAAGAGCAGTAAGATACTAATCAAAATGTGTTCAAGTTTGTGTTTTAGGACTATGTCTTTGAGTACACTTTCTTTTGTTCTTTCACGTATTACTAAGCTATCTGGGGCACTTGCTAATGCTGTCAAAGGAGTTAAATGTGGAAGATGCAGCCGATCACCTTACTAACTGGGCATTATCTGATTAATTAGAACTGTTAATGTGTTAATTCCATTATAAATCATTTCTAAAAATAAAGTTCCTTATATTGTCTTGATGTCACTTAATCACTATGGAGATTATACTTTCTAACTGAATAATGTCAAGTTAACAGTATGTAATTAGAGAATGCCAGTGGAATACAATGTTGTGACAGGCTAATGGCTTCCTTGTGCAGCACAAATGCTAAAGCTGAGCATCAGTGTTTATAAAATAAACATGTCTGCTCTGCCTTAGTGTTTCCCGAGGAAGCTTGAGGTTGTTCTCCTGGTGAGTGTTCTGCTACTGTGACTGTATTTTTAATATGCAAAGTGATTAAAAATTTAAAACAAACTCAGATATGAGCAGCTGACTGTGAAGCAGCTGATTGAGTGCAGTTGTCATAACAGAACAGATGCTGTGGACTTGTGTTGCAAGTCATCCTGAGCATTGAAAAAATATACATCACTAATAGATTAATTTTAGGTTATATGACTGATTATACTTTTGTATTACAATTTCCTGGCACATCTTAAAATGCTAAATTTGGAGCTTAAATGCAAGAAGGAACAAGAAAGATATTACTGGAAACTGCATTAAATACACTTTCACTTTGATCTGAATTGGTGTTGTCATGAATGTGGCTTAGAAGGCAGCTTCAATTCACAGGAAGTCCTTTCTGCTTCTTATGATAGGCTGATGTGTAATCCCAGTCCTCAGTTGTATTGGCAAAATATGTACAGGTGCCCCTGTGTTTGTGTGAGAGGGAATTTCTGTATGTGAGAGTAGAAATGAGTTTAGTTACTTTGCAGTACTGGCACTGTCAGTGTTTTTCCCACATGAACTGACCCATTTATGTGAATCAGTTAGAATGTATATGAAGCGATTTATATTTTAATAGCTGAATATCTCTATGGAGGGTAGTACAATTGTAAATGCAGTTCTTTTTCATGCTGTTAGCCATATTTAGGCATGTAGGAATTGTTGATGCTTTCCCAAGTAATGAGGTAAATTAATGTAGTGACAGCAGCAATTCTGATTTTATCAGCGTTATTTTCTCATTTTGCTACCACAAAGTTTCAGTCTCTGTTTTCTTCTGAATGTGTAACACTGCATTATTTTGCCACCTGATGAAAAGCGTGCCTGTGCACACTAGGTAAACATTACAAATACAGCTACAGGCACAAGAGAAATGTTAAACTTTGCAGCAGTCTGTTATTTTAGGTGATGATCTCCTCTTTTCTTCTACCACAGAGTTTAAGACTCATGACTTAAAAGCCTTGAAACAGAAGACAGGGTTTTGATTTGAGGGTCACTTAAGTGCCTTTATGATTTTTCTCATAGTTATGTTCTCTTCTTGCCACAGACATCTCTAAGGTGTTGCAAGTCACAGTGATATTACAGAACCAAATGCATCTGCAGTAGTCTGTGGCCAATATGTAAAAACCTTCATCTGAATCAAAAGACAAAGCCACCTGACATCTAATTAGCGTTCCAAAAAGATGTTTTGCAATCATTAAATTCTGGGTTATATTGATCGGTCATAGAAATGAAGAAAAATCTTTTTACCCCCTCAGCTCTTCGAAGTCCAGCCTTGGAAATTGCATCTCCACCAAATGTTGGTCTCCGGAGAAGTGGTCAGATTGAAGGGGTCCGGCAAATGCATCACAACGCTCCCCGAAGTCAAATGGCAACAGAGAGAGATCTCATGGCATGGAGCAGAAGAGTGGTGGTGAATGAGCTTCCTCCAGGCATCAGCAAGTAAGAAGCCAAATGAGACAGAAAAAGATTAAGTTGTATGATGTTTAGTGGTTCTTCCATATACCTCATGTAGGTTTTAAAAAATGATTTTTCAGAAATAATTTCAGTTTTCTGGGGATTTGTTTGGAAATTCAGACAGTAGAATTGGAATAGTGGTAGCTTCTGCTGAAGGTTTAAGAATAGTAATTCCTTCTCGATTAAATCTGTTTTCAGTGTTTCTCAAAATATACATTTTTCCATTTTAATTTCAATCTTCTGATTCTTCTGTCTTTGTGAAGCTTTGTTTAAAAACAAACAAACCCCACATTAATAGTAATACATTTCAGTTTCCTTGGAGTGAAGTATACGTGAATGCTGTTAGGAGGACCTGTGCCCAGATTTCTTGTAGCAGGAGGCACAGAAGTATTTTCATTTATAGAGAGACTATTGAGTATATAATGATTTAGTGAATAAAATGGATGTTTCCTGTGTATAATTAGGGTCCAAGAAGAATGTCGAGCTGCCAAAGGTGAAATTGAAATCGGTTTATACACTGTTGAAAAGAAGAGAAAACCATCCCATACCTTACAACGGGTGAGTTGATTCACCAGAAGTGAGAACCAGGGTGTCAAACAGTTCTGAGAACTCAGCTAAAAAATAAAATGAAAGGGAATGATTTAGAAGATCAATAGTGGTAATTATTACTTTGGTTCTCCTACTTTTCTCTGTAACTGTAACTTGTCTGTTTTTATATTTTATGCAGAAAATAGTGGTAAATCTATGTCTGTAAGGCTCAGTTGTAGGATGACTCTGGGAAAGCAAAAGAACAGTGTCATGGTAAATGCTCAGACTGACTTACAGAAACTAGGAGTAAGATTAGAGGTGCCACCCATTAGGTGGCCAATATTTGTCTTATCCAGAGGCTGCAGGT
This sequence comes from Excalfactoria chinensis, assembly GCF_039878825.1. NCBI lineage: Eukaryota > Metazoa > Chordata > Aves > Galliformes > Phasianidae > Excalfactoria > Excalfactoria chinensis. The sequence continues at coordinate 76,806,687 of NC_092828.1, read as the reverse complement.
ATTGTTTTAGGAAAACTGTGTTTTATCATAGCAGTGCTCCTTAGAAAGAAAGATATGTTAAAAAGTAGTTTAAATATTAAACAAACAAATGAAAACCATCCAACTAAAAAAACAAACAAAAAAAAAAACCCACACAAAAAAACCCAACTTACACTGAAATGAGCAGCCATGGGTCTGTAAAAGATGTCTTTTCGATTCTAAATCGAGGTTTCCTGGTTGGCACTTGTAGATGGGATAGAATTGATAGTCACTTTAAAAAGACGTCTTTTAACTCCATAATTCATTACTGGATGGAATATGTACTTGTTTTCTTTTTGTCTCTCCTCTCATGTGATTAAAGAACGATTACCAACCAGGAAGTGGAAGATCTTTGAGAAGGAACCAGCGCAAGCGCCAGCATGCATACCAGACCCGCTCCACAATAGAGCACAGTCAGCAAGGAGCAAGTCAAAACTCACGTGCACGGGAAGAGTCAGACAGCTCCTCAGAGGTCTGATGTGTCAAGTGATTCCTCCCAAATGTTCCTGGTTCACAAACATTGTGTTTTGACAACAGATGTGCTGAGAGCACTGTTACTGCTAGGGCTCAAGGGTTTCTCCACTTAAAAAATAACACTCAAACTGTTGAATCCTTTGGATTTGTGGTGTTACTGTAGCATATTGGAGAGAGGACAGTCATTTACCTCAGTGCTAGTAAAATATTCAAAGCTAGCTTAAAACAGGTTGTGTATTTTTGGAAATCTGAAATATTTTCAAGTAATTTTAAATGGATCGGGTTAAACCACTTGTAGTTTTGGACATTCACGTGTAGTGGAGTTCATGCTGCACGTATATTCTAGATCAGATTCAGTACTTAAATTTCATCTACGTCTTTAGACTGCTGTTGAAAGAGATGATCATATTAATCATTGTTACTGACAATAGAAGAACTTAAAATATACCAGATTATATATAACTAAGTCTCAGTAGGGATACATGCAAAGTAAAGAGAGACTGAGAATTGTAAATGCACTGAACATACAGAATAGCTATAAGGACAGGTGACACCAAAATTTATTAATCAAGCACTTAAAGAAGAATTCATTCTATGGTGCAAGTACTGTTAAAATTCTCACCAGTAATTACATAAGTATCCAGCATAATAATAAGATAAAGAAAGAAATTGTGGAATTATTTAAATTAGTCCTTAACTATGCTTTCCTCAAGTAAAGCAGACTGTATAACTTGTAAATAAAAATGGTACATGTAAAACCTTGTCCCAGAGTGAAACCTTTTTGTTTTTAATACAGGAAGATGAGACAGTTGGCACAAGTGATGCATCTGTGGATGATCCTGTGGCAACATGGCAAAGTGACAGCAGCTCCAGGTAGATCTGTTAGCCTCTTTATTAAGTAATTTGAGTAAGATAAATTGGACGTTTGCTTTGATATTGTGAAACGATGATTGTAAGTTCAGGAAGAAATGTTACTGAATAAACCTTGTAAAGATACAGATTTGTTACAGCCTATGACAGATTGAAGCAAACTGTCCTAGACTAACGTTGTTTAAAATGTTAACAACAAAAAATTCCAGAGTCTTCTCAAGTAAATACTTTTGTGTATTTGAGTGACTTTAATACATTGACTTGAATCTGTATGAGAAAGTCTTAGTTTTTGAAGAGTGCCTCCTTTCCTAATCCTACTTAAAGCATTTCCTTTTTATTTTTGGAAATGAAGAGCAATTTTGAAAGAACATTTCTATGAAAATCCCCATTTAAACTAATAACTTACTGAAAAATTAATGCCATTTAGTAGTAACTGGTAGAAATATCAATAGAAATGCATGCATATCTTCTGTTCATGTTTCAGTAGTTAACTTTTCCATTGTCAATATGTACAGATTCCACAGTCTCTTTTCTTAATGCTGTGCTTTTATGACTGAAAGGGACATGAGCTAATATAGATACTGTGTGTTTTATTTGGGTATTAAAATTGGAAATGTATTTTCAAGAGATTTTCTGATTATTTTCCATGCAATTAATTCACTTCTTATAAAGGCAGTCTATGGATCAGTGAGGTATTTAGAATAAGTACCAAACAGAATTCTTAGATTTACCAGGATTTTTCAATTGTTAAAACAATCTGCTAAGATATCACTTAACTGTTCTTTAAGAGAGTGGAAATATGCCCTGATCCTGGCTCCTGTTTCACATAACCAAGAAAACAGGTAGAAGGTTTGGACGTTTCATTCCATTGTGTGAAAACTGAAATGCTGTTTTCTTTCTTACAATTTTGCTATCTACAGTGATTCATCAAGTGAATATTCTGACTGGACAGCAGATGCTGGAATTAATCTCCAGCCTCCAAAGAGACAAACAAGGCAGGCAGCTCGGAAAATCTGTAGTAGTTCTGAAGATGAAAATTTGAAGGGAACAAAAGGAGTGGAGCAAAAACGAAGGAAGCTAAAACAACCTAGAAAAAAGGTTGGCATTCTTAATTTGAGAGCCTTTTTTACTGCATAAATATGCATTTCTTTTTTTAAATGGTTTATGTTTTTTCCTAATAATTGTTAAAGAAGACCAGCAGTGTATTTTAAAGAAACATAGCCTCTTTATTTGTGAACATCTTAATCTTCTGTTTTATTGATAATGAACGTTTCTTACCATCTGTAAGTTAGCTGAGATTTTTGGAAGGTTCCAGCATTTGATTTTGCCCTCTATAGTTATCTTTAGATCACGCTTTATAATCTGGTGTTGCATACTATGCCACAATAATTGCAGCTTGTGCTCTAAATTTAATATATTTAAGAAACCAAGCGGACTGCTTTCAATGGAAGGGGAACCCAGTGAAGAGTGGCTCGCCCCACAGTGGATCTTGGATACCATACCCCGCCGCTCACCTTTTGTCCCACAGATGGGAGATGAGGTAATACTGACTGTAGCAGTCTTTAAATTCCCATCTAGGCTGAGGAACTTTTTTTTTTGTTGGCTCTATTAAATGTAGCTTTCAGTGACTCGTGGTCAAGATAGCTGACTTAGGGAAGCAGATGTTTACAGGTAGCTGTTCTATGTCCCTTTATGTGCACATGCAATGAATAGAAAGAAGAATTGTTTGTGCATTTTCAAACAAATGTGTATGCTTTGTAATGATCTCAAGTTTGAAAGTCTATACAGGAACAAAACTATCAGCAAAATAACTTTTTTTATTTTTTTTTTAATTCTCATTTAAGATCATATACTTCAGGCAAGGCCATGAAGCTTATGTGCGGGCAGTAAGAAAAGCAAAAATTTACAGTATTAACATGCAAAAACAACCATGGAACAAAATGGAACTCAGGGTAAGTTAAATGGATACTTCAAAGTGCTCTTTTACTTCAAGTGCTCTTTACTTCAAAGCGCTTTTTTACTACGAGGAGAGCGGCGAGGTCCTGGAACAGGCTGCCCAGGGAGGTTGTGGATGCCCCATCCTTGGAGGTGTTCAAGGCCAAGTAGGATGGGGCCCTGGGCAACCTGATCTAGTAATTGCGGAAGTTTGGTGGCCCTGCCAGGCAGGGGGTTGGAACTTCATGATCCTTGAGGTCCCTTCCAACCCAGGTCATTCTGTGATTCTGTGCTCAGTGCCCCTGTAGTTAACTTGGCATTATAAGCCAGTATTAGAGTGTTGGACTAGATGGCTGCCAGGGGTCCCTTTTGTGTTTCTATTTCTTTTCCCTCTTAACTCATTCAATCAGAATCCACCCCACAAAAAGATGTTTATAGTTCTATCAGTGCTCTGCAATGATCTGAACGTTTAGGTGGTATCACTGTTTTAAATGTGATTGCAGCAAGTAAAGATCTTAATGCATGCACAAGCTTCCTTGAACAAAATGTAGTTAAACATATAATTGTGTATGTTCTTAAATTCTTGGAAGAGTTAGACATTACAGTACATGTTTTAACAGAATAAAAGTATTGTAGATTGTTTAGCTAGATATCATGCTTACTAAGTTCTTCTATGTTTTCTTAACCTTTTTACTTTGAATTACCGAGTCCAGTGACACCAAGTGCTCAATGTTTTCATATTATGTTTTGCTTTGTTTAGATTTCATATCTAGCAAAGAACACAAATAAGTGCTAATATTCATATACATATTAAAAGAATTGCTTTACTGGAAAAATATCCTGACATTAGTGCTAGGTACAAAGTGATTCCACCTGTAATCTTTAAAGACATCACCAGGATGCCTTTCAAAGAATAAGGAAATACTATTTCACATAGGATACCCATCTTAACACCTGCTCATGGTTGACAAGATGTGATTGTACAATGCTAATGTTGAATGTCCTCTTCAGAAGGAAGAGTTTCCTTTTCATTCCCCTGTATGTTGCTATACAAGGGTGAGAGGCCTTGGCTTTAGTCAGGAATAACCCCTGGTGCCATCAGTGTGGTTGAAACAGAAAGTAACATGACTTAAAATCTTCTCACAAAAGTTAAATAAGTTGTGGGCGTCTTGCTCAGAGCCTTGGTGTATTTGTGAACATCTTTTATTTTCAGTTTTCTTTTTAAGGAGGCTGTGATTAATTTTTAGTTTTTGCTCAAGTAAACTTTTTTGGGTGAATTTATATGGGCTGCAAATTGGAAACATTTATTTGTTGTTTATAGGTCTGGTTCTTTAATGTGGATGTTTCTATTGTAAGCGTGTTAAAATGATGTTGTTCTGTGCATGCTGATTAATAGGAACAAGAATTTGTGAAGACTGTAGGAATTAAATATGAAGTTGGGCCCCCTACACTTTGCTGCTTGAAGCTTGCATTCCTAGATCCAATCACAGGCAAAATGACAGGAGAATCATTTTCCATTAAGTGAGTAACTGAAATTCTGATGGTGTTCTTTAAGAAATTTTCTTGAGGCTTGGAAGCTTCCCCCATTTTTCTTTCTTCTCTTTCAAGACACGATGGCATGAATTCTTTATTATACCAAACATGAAAAAGAAAATGCATGACTGTTTGTGTTTGGAGACTGTATTGTACATGTGGCACAATGCTTGTGGGTAACAGAAGTAATATTTTTCTATTTCACAAAGGTATCATGATATGCCGGATGTTATTGACTTCCTTGTGCTGCATCAGTTTTATAATGAAGCCAAAGAGAGGAACTGGCAAATAGGTAACGGCTTCCACTTCCATATGTTTTGCAGTTTCTTTGCTTGCTTAATAGGCTAAAATTTAGTGGTTGTGGTTTTTGAATTTCTGTGAATATCTCAGACATTGAAACGGGGGGAAGAAGTGCTCACATCACAGCAAATTCTAATGTTTAGGAATACAGATTCTTTTTCAAGCAGTGTTCATCCTAATGTAAAATAATTTTACTAAATACTCTATTAATAGTTTTACTTTCTGGTGAAGATTCTAGAAGAATATAAGTTTTATTTTGTAATTAATTTACAAATCTTGTGTTTTGTCACTCCCTGATACTCCTGTGGCACTCCCACAGCCTGAATTTTTAGAACCAGGCTTGTGATTTGTAAGATGATGTGCAGCATCTTTATAACGCGATGCAAAAAGTCTGTGTCACACTTGATACTATAGTGATCACTGGAAACTTTATTTGCTGTTTACTGCAATTCCTGTAACAGAAAAGAGAAAAGATAAATTCTGCAAAAGTCCTTTTTCCTTATAGGGGATAGGTTTCGCAGTATAATAGATGATGCTTGGTGGTTTGGAACTGTGGAGAGTCAGCAGCCTTTTCAGGCAGAATACCCTGATAGTTCCTTCCAGTGCTACTCTGTTCAGTAAGTACTTACATAGTTGTAATATATCAGACACATTGACGTGCTCGGTTTATACTTCAGGAACATGGATGCTTTTTTCCATTTAAATATATAATAAGCTGCTTTTTTTTTTTTTTTTATGTATTAATGATTATCTTATTCCTAAAGCAACACTTCTATCATAAGTATCATCACTGTGAGTGCATGGGAGGAAAAATATTTGTTATTATATTAAGTCAGATGAAAAATTAAATAATTTATGTATTTGAATGTATTTTATCTTTATTTTTAAAAGCTGGGACAATAATGAAAGAGAGAAAATGAGTCCGTGGGACATGGAGCCAATTCCAGAAGGAAGTAAGTATGTCTTGAATTCATATCTGTACTTAAAGAAAATAGTTTTGTGTCATTGCCAGTGCTGACTGTTGTTGAATTCTTCATATTTAGCTGCTTATCCAGAGGAGGTTGGTGCCGGAGTCCCTGTGACTCCAGATGAGCTGACAGCTCTTCTCTACAAACCCCAGGAGGGAGAATGGGGGGCCCATTCCAGAGATGAAGAATGTGAACGAGTAATTCGGGGAATTGAGCAACTTCTTTCCCTTGGTATGTTTGGTGAGAAAAGGTGGAAGTATTAAGGATGTCAGTGTGGCTACACGTGACTGGATAGTAGATAAGGTGGCGTGCTGGGAGTTGGCATGAAGTATTTGAAATGTTCTTAGCATTATAATTGAAAAGAGTCTGTTAGTGTATGTGGTATCCATGTATTACTTTTGCTGAATTCTTAGGAATGAAACACAGAAGCTATTATAAGGCATCTATTTATTTTATAACATTCCTGCTGATATCATCTGAGATATATGAATTAGTTCTATCTTTTGTCTTTCAGATATTTCTAATCCCTTTGCTGTTCCAGTGGACCTTAGTGCCTATCCCATGTATTGCACTGTAGTTGCTTATCCAACTGACCTCACCACAATCAGGAGGAGACTTGAAAACAGGTTTTATAGGTCAGTTTGTTTATTTTCTTGTCTGTAATGTATGTTTTCTGTAGACTATTTGAGCAAAATATGTTTAACTAAATAACATGCAATACCGCTTAGGCAACGTATTTGGTAAACTGAAAGCATAAAGTGAGATTCTGTTTGAGTTTGTAGAAAGTAAGTCTTATTATATGATCATTTCTTTTGGACACAAAACCTGCACACTTAATGGGGCAGTAAGCAGTGTCTGAACAAAAACCTCTCGCCCTTCTGTCTCTGGCAACCTGTTTCCTGTGTACTTGAACTACTCGATTTTATTTCTTTATTAAATTTAACTCAAAATATCTACTGAAATCAGAAAGTGAATGATGTACCCCTTCTTTTCCCCTGCCCTTTCATTTTTGTTGTTTTTATTTCAGGAGGATCTCTGCACTGATGTGGGAGGTACGATACATTGAACACAATGCCAGGACTTTCAATGAGCCAGACAGTCCTATAGTCAAAGCAGCCAAAATCGTTACAGATGTGTTACTTCGCTTCATTGGGTAGGCATTTTACTTTATTTTTTTGTCATCTTCATAGACCTGATGTCCTGAGTTTCTAAGAAAATGAATGATATATTTTGACATTTCTTATTGCTCTACAGGGATCAGAGTTGTACGGATATATTAGATATATATAATAAGGTGAAAGCAGAAGATCTGAGCAGTACCGACGAGGAGGAAGAGGTAAGACCATTATATATCATTGTGAGAACTTATATTTTTAAATTCAGTATCTGGAAAAAGTTACTGGATTTAATGTAAGAGACTACATGAAGTCAGAATACACTCAGTACAGCTGCTTGTGGCATGAGTGTTTAGGCAGAGGTATGTAGCTCAGCAGGACTGAGACTTAGCTGAATTCCCAAGGATTGAAGACAAGCCACTGATATTTCTCAGATGTTTACGTGTAATTTCTATGGAAGCAAATTGGGATTGGAAAAGAGATGCAGTGCTTTTCTGCCTTTTTTTCTACTTTCTGCTCTGAAGTTATGTAAACTTCTGATTTGAAACTGGTTTCGGTCTTGCTCAAATCTGTCTTTTCATTTGAGTAGTTTGTAATTGTATTAGCTGTTATTTTGTTGTAACCCTCCTTGTTTCCATTGCTCTGTGTGCACAGAAGCTTTCACGTGTGTAATCATCACCTTTTCCTTTAGGTGGCAGAAGTAGATGTAGATTCAGATGCTCCAGGAACTTCCTCTGGAAAACGACGAGTGAGTAAATCTTTCTGGTCGATTTAGCTTACAAAGACAGGTAGAACAGGTACTGAAATAGTCATTTAGTTCTGAAATAGTTTAAATCTTTCATCAGCCTATAGTCGGTAGTTCAAACTGTGTAAATTCAGTTCACACAAATGTCAGTGCTGCCAGATTAAGGATGTTGCTGAATAATCTTGTTTGTGTGCTTGTTTGATCTGAAAGATATCTAGAACAAATCCAGTTTGCAATCAGAATTGAGGGAAAAGTGACAACAGTAGCAAGCTGGAATCTGAAATACTGTGTGCTTTGTATGGATTTGAGTAATTATCTATTGCCAGAAAAAGCATATTTCTGCATTTTGTAAACTGTTTATTGCTGTGCCATTAGTTATGCTTTAACTTCTTGCAGTTCTGTTTTTAATTATGGAAATGTACTTCAAATCAGAACACTAGTAAATTAATAGAAACTTAAAGTGAAACTTCTGAATATTTTGAAAGATGCTTGAATATATCTGTTTCCCAGCAGGTAAGACGACGAATAAGAAGGCAGCCCATGAAAGGGAGTCCTGATGCTTGGAAAGAGCAATGCAAGCAGTTGTTAAATCTGATTTATGAAAGAGAGGACTCTGAACCTTTTAGACAGCCAGTTGACCTCTTCTCCTATCCTGTAAGTACAATTTCCATACTTAAAATATTAATAAGCTGATGTTCCTTTGGCAAAGTTTCACGTTAGAAATGTCTCCAATCTTTCCCTTTATGAACTGGAATGGATCATGTTCAGTGCACTGATGTTTTCAGAGAATTAGCTTCAGTAATTCTCAAATCTCTATCCTAGGTGCAAATGATTACCTAACAGCCATTGTTGTGAGCGATAATTTAGATGTTTTTGGTTGTCTGCCATAGACGTTGTTATTATCAGCCTTCACTCTTGAATGTTCTTATAGGATTACCGAGATATTGTTGACACTCCTATGGACTTCAGCACTGTGAAAGAAACCTTGGAAGCAGGGAATTACACTAGTCCCTTGGAATTCTACAAAGATATTCGTTTAATATTCTGCAACTCTAAAGCTTACACTCCTAATAAAAAGTCTCGAGTAAGTAAAAATTTAAAGTTCTTGTTTACAAATACCTTGGCCTTGCATGAGTGAAGTATGTGAAGGATGAAAGGTGGGTTGGGGAAAGCTCTGAAGATAAAGACTAGTAATTTTTGCTTGCTTGAGCAGAGAGAATATCAGTAGAGTTGCAACAAGACAGATGATTTCAGGGTGTTTTATATGTGCTTGACGTCAGATTAAACTTGGTGTGGTGCATTATTTACTGCTGTGCACCCCCTGGGAAACTTCCCTGTGTATTTATAACTGAACAGCTTGTGAGTCAACTCCCAGATTACTTTAATAAAGTGGTCCATCAATATCCATTTGCTTAAATGCTGTGAAGTGCCTCAATGGGATGATCATTGTGGGAGGGCTGGGGCACACAGCTGGGCCTTCTGCCACTGTAGGTTCATCTACTGCCAAATGTGTGTCAACATCCTGAGGTTTTCTAGTCTGTTTTACTGTCTTGGCAACAGCATCCCAAGTGGAGGCAAGAAGGGCAGGACAGTACATGCCAGAGCTAAGGAGACATTGCTGCAATGTAAGAGCCAGGGGACAGGAATTAAGTTGTGTGAATGGAAAGAAAACTCCTTGTCAAAGAAGTTTGGTATTCAGAAAGACTGCAAGAAATGGGAAGAGGTATAAGATATTGATACTGTTGTCTTGATGGTATTTATGTGACATCCTTAAGACTGTATGCAACAGAAGAGTATAGACATGAGAAAGAAAATAAGTTTTATTTTTGTATGTGCTTAGTTTGAACTATGAGTTTACACAATTATAAGTAAAAAAAAAAACATTCAAAGTAAAATTTTGAACAGAGTAAATAGTCCGAAATACAGTCAGAGAAACATGAGTGAATTTAGGAATGGGGATAGTCAGAGGTGTGGCCTAGAAAGAAGACAAAGAAGTAGATTAAAGATTTTGATACCTGACTTATAAAAATTAGGAGTGAAGACATTCAGGTAGCTTTACTCTGCAGCTCTAAAGGGATGAGTGCAAGGACTCTTCACTAGGGAACTATAACGAAAAGCTTAGATGAGGGGACAACAGAGTTGCTTGGTTTTTTTTCCCCTTGGTACTTCGAGTTATTTTATGGATTGCTTCCATGCTTTATGGTGATTAAGAAAGGAGGATAAACACTTTATGTCATAAGAATAAACATATATCATGAATGGAAATTGTCTGTAAAGATCTTTCTAGTTGTAGTAACCATGAATTTTTCCTTTGCACTGAGAAGCTGATGTCTGGGCAGTTTTTTATACTTTTTTGCTGATCTTCCATTTAGTGAAATTCTGTTAAGTATGGCCATGCTTTCTTACCCCAGATTTACAGCATGACACTTCGACTATCTGCCTTATTTGAAAATCATATGAAGAATATCATCTCTGAGTACAAGTCAGCAATGCAATGCCAGAAGAGGAAAAGGCCCCGGTACCGAAAACGACTAAGAAGCAGCAGCAGTTCACCCTCAACTAGCAGAGCCTCTAGGTAACGTAATACTAGTAAGCTGTGCTATCAGTATCATTTGAGATGCGTGATTACAGCAGTAGACAAACTTTTGTAAATAGGCAGCCAGTGATGGTACTGCTCATTTCTTGATACATTTATTCTTTTGGATGGTGAAATCATGAGCACAGATTCCATGCCTAATTCTGTTAAGTGTAAGTGTATGTAATTAGAAGTAGTTACTATGGATAAAATGGAAAAGCATATTTACTTTTGCTGTTGTTTAGTAAAGGTTGAAAAAGTGCTGTTTTAACACTTCCTGTATGATACATTATCTATAGAAACCGAGTGTTCCAGTTTCAAAAGTAAGAGTAAAAAAACAACAAAAAAAAACCCCTCACATGCCTTGCTCTTAAAAACTGAAATGCCTTTATCAAACAGGATGTTGTAACTATGTTTAGTGTTACTACATCTCTGCAGGCAATGAGGGGAAAAAGATCATTTGTGTTATGACTTCAATGCAAAAAGAAACACCAAACTGATATCTTGCAGGGGAAATTATTGTCGTTGATTCCTTTGGTATTAACAGTTTTATCTCTTTGGGTTGTTTTGTGTCTTCAGTCCAAAAGGGAAACAGAAGCAAATGAAGATTCAACCTAAAACCAACCAGAATACCTCATTGCCTTTGACTAGGACCAGCTCTTCAGTTTCATCTCATGGTGAGAATTTTTCTAATAGGCATCCTTTCTCCTGTAGCAGCTTATCTGCAGAATGATAAAAAAACTGGAGGATATTTAATATTCAGTTTAAATATATTCATGAGACACGTGCAGAACTTACCTGTTGAACAAGCAAGGAGCAAAGTCATGTAAATACGTGGATCATGTTAGCAGACCATGAGCCTCTGTTTGTTGGTAAGTTATTGGTAAGGTTCAGAGAATAGGGTAACTTGGTCTGTCCTTGCTAAGAATTAATTGAGCTTGGACTTCCTATATATAGGCTTCCTTCATATGGCAACTACAAATACATTAAGTTACTTTGGGTTACATTGCGGAAGAATCTATGTCTCTTCATGACTGGAGAGGCAGCTTGGTAAGACTAACCTCCTGACTTTTAGGCCACTAACTACAGAACTTCCCAAAATTAGATGTGTATTTCAAATGTATAAATAGAGGATGAAAGATACTCTGTTGAGCTAGTGACATCCCATTTTAAGTTTCAGATACAACAGAGGAACCTCTGGGTTCAGCCACTGGTGAAGAAGTGGAAGTCCAGCCATCTTCCTCAGGCTCAAATGCACAGAACCGAAGTGGAAATACCATTGATCCAGGGAAAATTAAATCAATCAGAAGTAAACTTACACCAGTGAAACAAGGTGGGACATAACTTTTCTATTCTTTCCATGACTAATTTCACTAGAAAAGGAAGCTGGTGCTTCTCATTGATCTTATGGTATTCTTGCCTGGATCTAATATACTGTAGCCCCAACCCATACTCAAAGTCATTTAGCTTATTACTTGGCAGTTCTTGTCTGAATGGTGGCATGCATATAATGCTACATGTAATTCAGCAGAGTCCTTTAAAATTTCTCCTGATGGAAAAAACTTGATTGCTCTTAAATGTCTTGAGAAGTAGTTTCTTAAAGAGTGACAAAAAGGCAAAAAAGCTGAAAGAATCTCCACCCCAAAACCTTATCCTTTTAGTAATCAAATTGAAACGGATGATAAATAAAATAATTCCAATTTAAAAGATACATATTTTTGTTATATTTGAAATAAGGAGTGATAATTAAAAGTGGAAACAGTCTGAAACCTTCACTGTTTTGTCTTTGGGGCGCATCAATCAGAACTTTCACTGAGGTAGACATTGAGTGATCATTGGTTGAAATTTCTGTAGTCTTTCTCAAATCCATGCTACTGTGCTATAGCAGTACTGTGTATGGCAGATGAGCTTTTTGCATCTGGTGTGAAAGAAGATATTTACAAACCTGACAGTGAAGAGTAACCTTAAAAACAAATTTGGTCCCAGGACAGCAAAGCGCTTTACTGTAGGTTTTAATTCAAGGCATTCAGAAATCCCAGTGAGCATTTTTGGGTTGTTTGCTGTTCTGAAATTGTGTTTGCCACAAATGCTCCCTGAACTAAGCCTTTTGAGAACCTGTGTTGGATAGGAAACAAGCACTACTTGCAGGCTGCTGTTTTAATGGATATTTTGAGGGGGTTTGCAATAGATTTTTGGAGCTTTTTTTCTTGTCCCTGGATTTGTCAAAGTGTTGTTAGACATTTGTGTCCAAGCATGTCACTCTGTTCTCCTTTTATTGAGTGGGTTTGTATTGGACTCTTAGTCAAGGGAGTCTATAGTCTGTGCTTCAGTACGCGATGAACTGTATTTACTTCTGGTCCGATACATTTTCTCTTAGAACACCAGTTTGGGTACACAAAACTTAAAGGTCATCTCTGGTGGCTAGCTCAGAGTTGGATCATCTGCAGAGCATGCCACAAAGACGTACGAGGTGAATCCCAGTTTCCGTGGCCCGGTTTAGCTCAGACATGATTATGATGATAACTGGATAATTTTGTGTTTGCTTAGATCACTCTCCCGATGGACCACTTACAAATGGTGATGGCAGAGAACCTCGGACAGGAGTGAAGAGGAAGCTAATAAGTGCATCAGAAGATGAACATCTAGAGGAGGGAGACGCAGAGGAAGAAGAAAAGAAGAAAAGAGAATTAAAGGAGAAATCTGGTTTGTCTTCATCAGAAAGTGGGGAATCAGGATCTAGTTCAAGTTCTGAAAGCAGAAGTGGCTCTGATTCAGACTCTGAATCAACATCTAGAACAGATCAGGATTACATTGATGGAGACCACGACTACAGCAAAGTTGTACAATCCAGAAAGCCCAAAAGAAAAATCAAAAGAAAATTCACCAGTGGGAAAAGGACCTGGCAGAGCAGAGGGACAGGGAGGAGAGGTAGATGGGGGAGGTGGGGGAGATGGGGCAGAGGGGGAAGAGGTGGTAGAGGTGGAAGAGGCTGTGGCAGAGGAAGAAGAGGTGGTGGCAGGGGTGGAAGAAGAGGCCGAGGAGGCAGAGGAGCCTCACGAGGAGCCACCAGAGCAAAACGTGCCCGAATTACAGATGACGAATTTGAAACTCTGTTTGGAGGACAGTTTGGTGAAAACGTGTTTGGAGGCCGATTCAGCAGACCGCCTCGAATCAGGACGAGGAACGAGGGCAGGAGAACTGTCCTGTATAATGACGATTCTGATAATGACAATTTTGTGCACACCGAGGATCCTTTGAACCTTGGTACTTCCAGGTCAGGCAGGGTGCGGAAAATGACAGAAAAAGCCAGGGTCAGCCATCTCATGGGATGGAATTATTGACAGATAAGAAACTTTGGAACAATTTTAAATTGAACTTCAATGGCCTTCTACTGCAGGGATTTTACCAGAAAATCTACCAAGCAAGTTGTGCGGGGACTCCACTCACGTTTCACAGTGGTGCTTTTCCATTATGTCAGTTTGCGTTTGTTTTAAAACTTCAGATCTCCACGCTTCATTGGTCAAAGCAAGCCTTATTCATTAGGCCTTAAATTACAGAAATTCTTCCCCACACACTACGAGTTCATCGCATTAAAGAGGCTTCCAGCTTCTCAATAAGAACGTGACATTTTGAATCATGGTTATGACTTCTCTCCCTTGTTTTGTTTTTGTATTATAGAAATAGCACCTTCTTACAGAGTTTTTATGTGGTTTTTTGCCATAAATCCTTATACACAGTAATAATTATAACTTTTGCACAATACACCAATCCTAAAGGCAGCTATAAAATGTTTACAGTTTCTATATTGTAAGAAGGATCTGGATTATTTTAATCTTCCCAGGCCAAACAGTCGTGAATTGTGCTGAACTGAAGTATGTCCATACTACAGTTATGAGGGTCCTGATGTGCTTTCTATCAGTTCTTTATTCGTGTAAAAAGTGACAAAGGGTTGGTGCCTTGTAAATATGTAGCAAACCTTTGATGTGGTGTGTCCTATGTGTGCATTAACTTTATTAAAAGAGAATACTTGAGAAGTATGAATATCTAGACAAAAGGTGCCAAATGCAAAAGTTATTTGCATCTATTTTCTTTTTGTCCTCTCATATTTTTATAGTATTATTAGAGATTGTGCAGCTAAGTGGTAACTTCAACATTTGAAAGGTTCCTCCTCTTTGAAGCATAACGTGATTTTTAATAGTAGCTCGGCTACCTCTATTTACAACTACTGGAAATTTAAAAGAAAATAGATGCTATTATTCAGTGCGTGTTGAAGAAGTGCTGGCAAGAGGGAGCTGTAGAAGGATGGAATTGTTCACCGAGTTGTGTAGCAAAGATATCTTGACACAGTGAAAACAAATCTAAGTAATTATCAGACGTTTTAGAAGCGTAAGGTTTTCAGCAGATGGCAATTTGTTGGTGCAGATAGGCCAACTGTCTCCCACACGTTTCTGCTGCCACTTATTCAGTGCAAATCTGTGTTTGTTTTAGTTTGCCCCTTGGAGCTGCTGGGGAAGCAGAATGGAACTCTGGTGGCTGGTAGTGCTGGGAAGTTTCTATTCCATCCTCCACACCAACTCTGGTGTCTCAAGCTTCCAGAAGCGCATTCATGTTGCACTGTCTTGTTGTGATACTGCAGAATGCTAACTTGAAATCAGAAATCATTTTGGTGGTAGTAGCAGTAGTAGTACAGTATGTGATGATACGAGGGAAACGGAGAGGCTTTTCTGTGGGTGCCTAACCCAGCAGCCACGAGCAGGTGCTTTGTGTGGGCTGAGCTGGTGGTGGCAGCCTCTTTGCTCAGCAGGGTCTGCTTGGAATGTGTGTAGGACTTTGGTTTTCTGTTGTCTAAAAGAATCTGACAGTTCCAGCTCGGCTGAGTGAGTTAGATTACACTGAGAGAAGAAAGGGAAAGAAAGAGATTGGAAATCTTTGGTGGAGTTTTTCAGTGTTCTTCTTTAAAAACAAACAAACAAAAACTTTCATCCAGTATCCGTAAGTTCTTCTGTGCATGGCTTGGACAATGATTCTGGAAAACCTCAGGCAGCAAAGAGTGACCCATGTATATTCTCAAATGCAGAAAGAATTTAGTTTTTGCCTTTCTATATTAAGCACTGTCTATTTTATCTCGCTTTCCAGAACCTTGTTAGAAACAAAATGACTTGAAAAAAGGCAAAGGTTTAGTTTTGTGATGGAGGAAAGTATACCTTAAATTGCTCAGAGCATTAGTACGAGTTAATGGTACAGTAGAAAAATCACACTTTATCAGCTGTTTTGGATCAGCCATAATCCGTTTCTGAACTTAATTCAGTTGTGTCTTGGTGGAAATATAGTGCAGAGGCACTGCAAGTTCTGTACTGGGCTTTAAAATATAAATACCTGTCCTATCATCTCTCTCTCATTTTATATATATATATATATATATATATATGCTTATATATTTATAAAAATAATAATAATAATAATGTATTATTTCTTTGACTGATGGCTCCTCCTACATATGGTAACCAGGAATAGCACGTTATACATCAGCTCATAGTCAGAGCCGTACCTCTTTTATATCAGTCCTGTTGAGCTAATGTAAACACTATGGTTTCTGTTCTAAAGCCTGAAAACCTTGAAATGCAGAAGAAATGCTTTCCATATATTTCTGACTGGCCGAAGATCCATTACATATTTATTTTGTGTAGGGGTTGGGTGGGAGATAAATACGTGGATTCCAGATAAATCATTTTATAATTTGTGTATTTTAGCAACAGTTAGGATAATATTAAACATATTCTCTAATGTATCTTTTCTATGTAATGAAGTACTGTGAAGATAACAGTGAAGCATCACTTTGCTGTGGCGTAAGTATTAATCATACGTGTTACATGGTTAAGAGCTAGGCAGCAGGGTGTGCTGGAACAACAGAGCTATTGCTTATCTAAAAAGAAAACAACAACAAAAAAAACCTGCTCTTCTTGTGCATGAGAACTTTTTTGTAAGCATGAAGAATAACTTGGTTTTAGAGATGTTATTTTTACTCAGTTTTGTGTCTGGATGCTTTCTCTGAGTTGGGCACACGATTCCTCATCGCCTCGTTCTGTGGGATAATTTTGATGTTATGGCATCTTGTATGCTTTCTCTCAAATCCTAGATTCCACCGGGAGCCACTTAGTGCTGCAGGAAGCCTTGCGGGTGCAGCAGCAGCAGCAGCGAGCTGTTTTAAGCCTTGAGCTGTCTACTCCAAAATTGGACTTAAGATATAGGTTTGTGGGCCTGGTTATTAGATCCCCAAAGGCTAGCAAGGAGTGCGTGCAGGCCTGGGGCTCTGCTGCTGCTTAATTCTTGAGCTTCTGTGCTGCAAGATGCAAGCAAGGTTTTCTCTAGCTAAGAGAGGCCAGGTGTTCTCCAGCTGTGTGGCCCTTCTCCTGAGCACTGGGGACACTGGGCACTCTGAGGTGCCCTGGAAAAGGGGCTTCTGCCCCAGGAGTCACTGCAGCAGATCCTCACCCCATTGCTTTATGCTCTGTGGTGATGGGGCTGAAAGTCTGTATTCTCGGATTTCTCTTGGCTACAGATCTGCTCTCTGTACTGCTCCCATGTTTTTCTGGACCAGAGCATGAATGACCAAGCTCCCTTTGCAGTTCTGATGTGCTGTTGTGTCTCTTTAGCCTGAACTTTACTGATTTTCTGTCATCCTTTGCTTTTCTGCTTGTTGTGTTCCACCCCTCTTCTTTAGCTTCCTGTTATTGCCCCACAGTAGGTTATTTATGATACTCTTGGAATTCCATGATCTCAATGGATCTTATTTCAGCTAGGCTATTAGAGTGTAAGACTTCGCTCTTTTACCTCCTGTTTGGCAGATGAACTTTCCCACCACTTCCCATGTTTTTCAGACCTTCCTCTCTCCTTGTTAGCACCATTCCCCAGTTGCTGGAGGTGCCCAGGATACACCCATCATCTCTCTTTCTCATCCCTCTCATTGCCTCTCTTATTAATAAAGAGAGAGCCCACTGTGCTTGCTTCACAGGGCTTGGAGCGATCTTGGCTTATGCTTTCCGGTAATAGAAGTTAGCTGCAGATCAGTAAGCAGAAGTCACTGCCTTGTCCCAGGCGGCTCCGCCCTGCGGGTGAACCAGCTGAATGGAAGCACTGAGATGTAATTTGTGGATGATTTTCAGTTGCCTAAAATGTTGTACCTTTTGCATATCTTAGTTTTCCCTGAGCGCTCTCTGAAATGTGCGCCTCAGCTGCCACTTCTGCCCAAAGCCAGCCGTGCTCTGGGAAGAACAGACGTCACGTGCTAGCAAAAAAAGATGTGTTTGATTTATAAAACACGGAAAGATAGACTAAAATGCATTGCTTTTGACAATGACGGAGGCTCTGCTGACCTCAGAAAGCAAGATAACCTTGGCAAGCGTTTGGGAATACTGGTCCCACATTGACAACTGCTTGAAGTCACACACTGCTAATATAAGGGGAGAAAAAAGGTTGGAATCTCTAATTTCGGATAAGAACTCGAGGTTTCCACCTCATCTTTAACTTTGGGTGGTGAAGGTTGGGGAAAGCCAAATAGCTGTCGGTGTAGGGATGTCTTGGCAGCCCTGTGGGGTGTTGCTGCGCTGTGTCATGAGTTCCATGTTTTAGTGGTGTGTTTGTGTGCCTGCAGTTCTTGATTTACTTCTTTTAATCGTCACAGCAAGTGTTACGAGTTGCTTATTACAGCGTAGACCGAAGGAGCAGTTACCAACCTAAGCAAAAGTCTCCATTAGGACCATAGGAAGCCATCATTGTGTTCTTACAAATGTATGATAGAAAATTACTGTGCGTGTGCGATAGATAATTTTCAAATGTATATTGGAGGTGTGCACCTTTGGGGGGAAAAAAACCAACAAGAACTCCTTTCTGTACAGTAACAGCCTGCAAAGCTTCATCTAAAAGTTGTCTTCTTTAGTATTAGAAATGCAGAGACCTGTTGGGAGCTTGTACATGTTTAATACGTGAAGTTCAGCCCACAGCAAACGCACACAGCTGTGCTACGGATCTGTGAACCTTCCTGGTGGAATTGCTGTCACAGCCTTAACTCTAGTGTTATACAAATGGTGCTTAAATACATTGATGTGCACGGATGTGGGTACCTGATAGAAGAACTCCAAACGGAGCAGCTTAGCGCTGCGTTGGAGAGTTGCTACTCCTGGGAAATAACTGCAGCCACATTGGTGAACTTCCAGATGTGGAGCTCTCTGGAAAATAGGGAACCTCGTGGACAATTAAGGGCGGCCGCTCCGTTCTCGGGTTGCTTTTTGCATTGGTAGCGCTGGGCAAGACGGGACAGGAGCTGCTGCTCTGGAAAACCCCAGCGCTGCCGTTGTGCCCCTCCAAGAGCCCCCTGAGAGCAGCGGCTGCTTGGATGTATTCAGAAATCTCAGTCTGGAGGTTAGTTTTATCCATAGAAATACCCATAGAGGCTTTTCATTCCTACATGAGTTGTTACAGCAGACTTTGCTTAGAAGTACTGCTCCTTACCGCCGGTGTCGGAGCAGCGACATTCGCCACATTTAGGCTCCACAGTTCATGCTCTGGATGACTTAAAATACTCCAAGAATGCACAAAGGTATTAGGATTATATACTTTCTCTGTTGATTTGTTGGTTTGTTTTATTTTTCAGGTGATATTTATGCCCATATCTTCACATCCGCTATCTCAGGTCCCTTTAAATGAATACTTCAGGGATTTTTGATGCCACTCGTTGGCAGACCAAATGTAATATTTATATGCAATGAGCTGTTAGTTTTTTGTATTGTACAAATGTAAATATTTGTAAAGATTTTTTTTTTCTAGAGTTTTTGGTTTTGTTTTTGTTTTTTTTTTTGAAGTCACTGATGTAATTTAGGATGTTTCATTTTCCAGCTGTGGGATTGTCTTAATAAAAACAAAAAAAGAAGAGATACTCTGATGCTTTGGTTTGGCATTGCTTACTGAGCACTTCAGAGCTGAGAAGACAAAAAGCCGCTTGCAACCGTGAGCTCTTCCTTCTTTCTTTAACTGCATCGTTTTGTCTTTACGAAGAGGGATGCTTGTATAAATGGGATAGATGTGGATGATTTAACCCAGCGAGGGGATGGATGACTGCAGGAGGGGCTTAATGGCATGACAGCCATGGGCAGGTTGGGTGCTGTGGTTCTTGGGGTGCCAGGGGCACACGCAGTGCTTTATTCCTGCTTTAATCATTGCTTGTACGGATGCAGCTGCAGTGTGTTCATTCCTTCACTCCACAGGAAAAATCCAGTGCTTCTGGAATATGGAGCTGTGTTATTTTCACTCTGCTGCTGGAGAGAGACAGGCAAACGCTGCCCAAGGAGTTTCAAAGCAAATTGCATTTCTGCTTTTGGTGGGGCTCGTTTCAGGCAGATGCAGGTGCCCCGCCATTTGTTATGTCACTTTGTTACGCTCCGCCTGCACCGAGCTGCAATATATAAATCTGCACTAACAGGAAGATGTTTTATTTCTGTACTTTTCTCAGCAAATCGGGCTCAATTCCCACAGTCTGTTTTGATTCCTGGGTGTGCAGGGAACTGCCGGGCAGGGATGGATGGGGAAGGGCGGCGAGGTGAAGGCAGTGTCCGGGGGCAGAGCTGGTACCGCTGCCCCTGGTGCTGTCCCTGCCCCAAGCCTCGTCCTCCCCATTAACGTGGTGCTTCGGGCTCCATGAACAGAAGGGCTTTTTCTTGTCTTAGTTGCGAGCTGAGAGCAAAATCAAGCTTCTCTTTTACCTGTGCCGAAGCTGCCACCACGTAATACACAGCGGTACTGGCTTTGGCACTGGGAGCTCCTTCACCTCCATCAAACCATTCCTGCAAGCAGCTGAAGAGGCAGCATTCTGGGGACTGATTGGTGTGGGTTTTTTTTCCAAAAGAAGCAATTAACGCTTTTTTGATAGCTGTATTATGCGGTCAAAAAGCCCCAAATGCTGTGTTAACTGCAGTTGGGAACGCATTCAGTTTATTCACAGCAACAAAATGGACTTTGTTTAAGGCGAGGAATGGATGAAAGGCTCTAAAACAGTATTTTTCCTTTGTCTCAGCACTGCTGAAAAAGCGTTGGAGGCAGGTTTTGTAACAGGCACGCCGTCTATCCACCGCCGTGCCCGTGCTGCCACGTAATGCAGTCACGAAGAACAGAGGCTGATTTCCACACTGAGTCACTGCTGGCGCTTTGCTGGGCGCCTCGCAGCGCTCGCTCCAGCTGCGGGCAGGCAGGGCAGGTGCGTGGCATCCTGCTTTGTGAGCACAGCAGCTGCGAGCGGGGCTGGGAGCAACGCTTCCAGCCACAAAGCACCCGGAGAATAATGCTAAATGACAATCAAAGCGTTTCTGATGAAGCACAAATTGCCAGGGAGAAAATGCAGTCTACGTGAAAAAGTGAAGTTTTCAAACTTGCAGAACAGGAGCTCGCTTCAAAACCAGACGTTTGTCGTTTGTTTTCATGCTCTCGTAGCTCTGGGTCGCAACTGAAAACAGCATCAGGAGTGGGGAAAGAGCAGATGGACCATGTAGTCATGGTGCTGGGGGCAGCCGTCCTGCACGAGCTGAGCAAGGAGCTGAGGCTGCGGGTGGGCTCCCATTGCAGCATCCCAATGCAACCCAACGAGGTGCTGATCCCAGGGCATGGCCCGTGCGTCCCCCTGCACCCAAATGCTGGCCGACAGAACCAGGTGGGAGCAGGACCCACCTTTCTCCTTCTACAAGCATGTTTAAGGTCTTGGCCCGTATCAAAACGTTCAAAGAATTCAGCTACTTTCAAGTATTTTCATCACGATCTGCTGTTTCCTGTGTACGTTGTTATATATCGCCCTAAATGGCTACTTCTCATACAGGGACTCGGCCATTTCAGCATGTTTGTTTGGGAAAAACAATGTCAATGGAAAGAAAGCTAAGTGGGGAAAGGTGTGAGAGAAATCCAATTGGAGAAGTTCCTGAGCAAACCTAGCCCGCGTGTTGCACAGCTGTGCACTGCATGCTGGCAGAGCTGGAATTATACCGCAAGGATATGTACCCCTGCGACCAACAGCAGCCACAGACATGGGTGGAGGCGATCAAGGGGAAACTGGGAACGGCCCATTTCATCAATGAAAGGGCACAAACTGAAGCAGTTTCAGCTTGTAGTTAATCAGTGAGTGAAGGCACCAAGCGTAGAACCATCTGTCTGTCCGGCCATCCGTCTGTCTGTCTGCCTATCTATCTGCTGGTGGCCACAGCTCAGCGCATAGAGCAGAGCTGAACCTGCTGCTCAGTGTCACCCCAAGCTGACGTCTTTCCAACAGCCTCTGGTGTAATTAAAGTATTTTATGGATGGCGATGGTTGTGTTAATTAAACGCTGCTGATTATTATTATGAAATAATGAAGCTCATTAGCCTGGGCTGTGCAGCGGGGATGTGAAGCACCCGTGGATCCACTGTTCCCACCCTGCAGCCGGCCGCCTTCGTGCAGAGGCGTGGAGGTATTTTCACTTATTTGGGCAGTAGTATTGAAATGGAGAACACTGTAATGAGCCGCAAGGTGGAACATCCATATGCGTGCTGCTTGGGGTCGCCTCTGATCCCTTTGTAACGCTCCATAGGCACTGGAAAATGCAGAAATCCAGCACGTTCCCAAAGGGAACATTTTTGCATTTGTACAAAGCAGAATTGATTGCGAGCACGCAGCCGGTGCCGCAGCACATTTGAGCTTGTTATTTTGCTGGTACATCACATAACAATGTTTTTTTTATGAAAGCTCTATAGTCACTACACCGATAATTTTCGAATTTCCTGAGCTAAGCTGAGCAGCGCTGGATTAAACATTCATGTATGTTGAGATATTCACAGTAAAAAACGCACGCAACGCTGATTTGAAATGTTCCGGCCTTTGGGTCAAAATAGAAACGAGGAAAACAGCAGAGCAAAGCAGAGCAAAGCAGAGCAAAGCAGAGCAAAGCAGAGCAAAGCAGAGCAAAGCAGAGCAAAGCAGAGCAAAGCAGCGCTGCGCCCCCCAACTTGTCTCCCCACCCTGTTGCACGCAGCCCCGGTGAATCAGAGCCGCTCGCTCCGTGTCATTCATTATCAGAGGGACCAGCTGGGACCACTGCGGGAAGGGCTTGTCAGCACTTCCATTATAGCTCAGCCATAAACACCTCAGAGTTGTGATGTTCCACAGGCTGTGCGGGTCCTCGCACCGCTGGGGTCACCTTCATTTCCTTTATGCCAGCGCTGGAGATATCCATAATCATGCGCTAAACGTGGGCATTGGGATTATGAGGTTGCGAATGGGGCTTTAATCTGGCTCCTATCCCCAGGTTTCAAAGCACTGTGTGCTTGTCTGTGCATTGAGATTCTCAGTGCAAGGACCGGGGTAAAAAGGTACAAAAGAGAGCGTTTCAGAACATTTGGCTTGAGAGAAGCACCAGAGAAGCTGTTCACTGGGAAATCCCAGTTGGAGGACCTCAGGGGCAGCAAGTCGGTGAAAGTGCAGCCTATAATTACTGTAAAGTTGCTTTAAATAGCCTGGTGTATCTCAGAAGGACAGGGCGCAGGGCAGGGCTGGGCACCAGAGGTGTGGTGCCCACAGCCGAGTAAGAAATCAGGGTCACCAAATCACAGGACCACTGCCTGTGCTCGGGAAGAGCTGGGGAAGCCCTGGGCAGGCTGCCTCGTGCCTGGCCAGCCTGGGATTTCTCCTTCTTCATCCCATCTGTCATGATTTTATCGCTGCACACTTAAAGGGAGTTGGATTACTTTTCAATTGACCCCCAATTAATTATCTCTACTGAACGCTGAGCAAAGCAGCGATTCTTTATCTCTTTCTCTGCTGTGTGAGTGATGCTCTGCCCATGGAAGTCCTTGCCTGCAGGCAGTGAATTGCAGTGGTGGTGGTGGCTCAGTGCCCATAAAACTCAGAGAAACTCAGAGGTGTTGCTCGTGTTTTCCCATTTTCTGGCTTTTAGTAGATGTCTGCATCCAATCCATCGTAACAACTGTTTTCTCTGAGCTCCTTGTATGTTTTTTAAGGGTCTGAATGGTGAATGTCCTTTAAGAAGGCCATGGGAACACAGCTGTAAACTGGCAATTAGTGGGAAGGAAAACTCGTTTATGATTTTTTAATAATTTCTATGAAACATTAAGAGTCATATTCCTGAAACCCACTTGCTCTGAGAGCTCATCAGAAGCACTTACGTTGCTAAATTGGCCAGCAAGCCACATTTATTGGAATAACTTAAACTGAAAAATATTGACATAGAAAATGCAGATCCTGGGGCAGAGGCTCCAACATCTGTAAGATTTTGTTCTTCCTGTTAGACATAGTTAAAACCAGCAACTTCAGTGCTTACAAGCTTATAGCAACAGATCTGAGCGGTCGGAAGCCTGACTTAGTCTTGGTGCTTTAAGGGACAGAATTTGGCACTACCAGCCCTTGGAGAACCAATGGTCAAAAGCAGCCCTCGAGCACTCCAATTAGTTCTGTACTTTGGCCTCTTAGCCTCCCTTGATTCAATTAAGGCTGTGTCAGATAGGGATGCTGCCTTCATCTTAAAAGGGTGTTGAGGTTTAATTAGAGGTCTTTGAAACACTTGAATAAAAGGCTTTGAAGAGCCAACCACTGATGAGAGCAGATTATTTAAGGATTGCTGAACACATCACGAGCTTAAAGACTGGCTAAATCTTGAGAGCAAAGGAGAATTTCAGAGCCAGGTGTGCAGCTGTTGGAAGTGGACACTGGACACGGCCTTCCCTGGGGCTTCTGCCAGGAGAAGGAAGGCAGGAATCCATCAACCAAAACCAGTCGTTGTCTCTCCCTCGTGGATTTTGAATATAGCAATACCTTGTGATATCAGCAAGAGGCAAATACTGACGTGAGATTGGGGTTTTGAAATAGATCCCTGGAAATGTCTGTTGAAGAGCTGTTATCTGTAAGCAATGTTTGGGAATTAAGCTCTTCAGCAACGTGGCTATTCTGCTTGGCTGCTGTACGTACCTCATGAAAGTGTCTGCTCTGTCAAAGAGAACACGAATGCGCTGAGTGATGAACAGAGCTGCAGAAATGCATGTTCATGGTTCATGAGCCAGACCATGTGTACCACTCAGGTGAACCTTCCCCACTGTTTTTCAGCTGCTGTTATGCTTCACGGATGTGAGAATGTTTGTGTTTTCCTTCGACTAAACAGCTGCTTTAAAGCAGAGCTGGGTGGAATTACTGAGATAGACAAGGTGTCAAAACTGGCAATTAAGAACTCAGGACTTTGGCAAAGGCATCACAAGGCCGGGTTGGCATGTCTTGATGCCAGGTGGGCACAGGTGGAGTTTATAACCCAGGCTGTGTGCAATAGAACACATCCTTATTCTAATTAACTCCTGAATGGTATTTGTTTATGGAGATTAAGCGATAGCTATCAGGCTGTAGCGTACCTATTTTTTTTCCTCTATAACAAAGCACAACTAATTGGAGTGGATGCAGCCATCAATTACTCGGGGCAGCGCATCTCGCTGCAGTTCGTTGTGCTCTGCTGTGCCTTACTGAGATTCCTTCTGTTTTTAAAAGAAATCTTCCACATGTATTGGCATAATTTCTTGTGAAGGCGACCGTGCTAAAGTCATTGACTAATGAATGCAGTTTGCAAACCAACATATTTTTCAGGGAGATTACTTCCTTCCGGGGAGATATGCAAATGCCACCTTATTTTTATTCAAATATCTTACGAATTATCTGTGGGAAGTTAGTTAGTGATTGTTCCTCAATCATTATACAAGGCACTTGTACAGCGACTGCATATTAGGAGTTGTTATTTATAACAGCTAATGAGTCAACTCCATCAAGGCTGGGCAGGATAAATGGTGCTATTGGATTCATGCGAACACCATTCATTAAGGATCAGCATCTGCTGTCTAGTAGCAGAAAAACACTGAGGTAGCTATTTGGTTTCTCTGGATGCTTTAAGATAAGCATCCTGTGGAGTCATGCTTTCTGATATTTCCCCTATTACTTTTGCAATCTGGATAGGGGGAGGTAGCAAGAGTGGATTGGGATTTCCAAAAGTCAAGCCTTGGGTTCCCATGAAGCACCATGGGCTGAAGGCGGAGGGAGCCTGGGGAAACCTGGAGCTGCAGGAGCTCTTTGGGAGGGTGTGCAGGCTCCGTGGTGTGGTGGGAAAGCAGGAAAAGGTGTGTTTGGATTCATGGTGAAGTTGGAGTGCTGGGGAAGGTCAATGGGGTAATCTCTGCCCATGGTGCAGCCCTTGCTAATGACCTGCTGAATCACGGATTTACAGGGGGACATGGTGGGCATGGTGGGGATGGATGATCACAGTGATTTACGGCCCCTTCTGCCTCCAGGGATGAGGAATGGGGGGGTAATGTGCCCTGAAGTCAGCACAGAGCTGGGAATGGCAAAGTGCATGGAAAGACCTTGCACCACACTAGGGCCCAAAGCTCATGGATGTTAACAACTCGTCAGAATTCTAACTAATATGCAGTTCTCCTGCATGTTAGTAATGAATCTGAAGCAGCGAGGAGTGACTGTGCAAAGGAAATGATTATTGCAATATTTAAGGGGAAGTAAGTAGATAAGCTAATGAGAACATTCACTTTATTTACATGGCATAGTGCTGTTTTAATCTTAGCGTGCAATAACCAGTGTTGGATGACAAGGAGAAGGGAGAGGTCATCTGTTGCCTGCAAACATTAGTATTCCAGGTACTTGGATGTTGATATTGTCAATGATAGCTTCTCTTTGAGAGGTGGCACTGCAATGTGTGTGCATTTCCCCTGATCTCCATGTTCCCTGTGCTTGGTCCTTCTCCTTCCCTTTGCAGAGCATCTGACTTGAGGAGAAATGCTCCGTGGGAGCCAGAAGGTGCATTGTTTTCCTGGAGCAGATTCATCTGGGAGAATCTCTGACCAGAGCAGGAAGTGCTTTGTGCTGGGAGCTGAGCTCTTAACCAGCCCAATCAAAGCATCAAGCAGCTGTCCCAGCATTAGCTGCAGGGGTTTTGTTGCTTGTTTTTTTGAGCAGAGATTGCTCTTTGCACACTTCATGATGCTCAGATGGGAAATCCCAAGGATGCCAAGCAAAAATAATTGAATATAAAATGACAAAGTGGTGTTATTACATATTATAGACTTTCTACTGAATCAATACCTGTCAGGATGTGTTTTGTAGGCCATAGCTATCCACTAAGGAAGCTCTCCATGGCATTCCTCTAAGCACAGTGTCTTGTTCCTCATTTTGCATGCTCTCCCCACACCCCGTTATAACACCTGTGTATTTTCCAGGCAGCACCTGGGCAAACACTGTCACTTGCATACAGCTCCCTTCTGCTCAGTGACTTTCCAGCCCCTATTACCAAATGGCTTCATTTAAAATATCATCCTTCCTTTCTACCCCAACCCTCTTTACACCTGTACACTCAGTTCAGCAGAGAAACAGAGCAAAGGGCCTGCAAACACAGGGCCAGGCCAGGCGGATATGCTGGGCAGGCACTGAGCACCACTGTTTCTCAATGAAAACAGGTGGCAAACGACCTGGCTGCTCGTTAAAAGCTGATTGTGTTCTGCCAGAAACTGCTACCAGGTGTCCTGGGCTGAATAAAAGCAGAGGCTGAGCAGTGCCTTGGCCTAGAGAGTAAAGAAGGAATCTGGGACTGACTGTTCCAGCTCATGAGCAGTGATTCACTAATGCATAGGAAGGTGTTCCCTTAATTTTTATGCCTCAATGATGGTATAAGCGTGATGGCTGAATGGTCTGAGAATGGCACAAAAGGGGGTTCTGAGAAATAGGAGCAGGTCTGGATGTTGCTCCCAGAACACAACATGGGACGTTCTTGTCTGGTTTCTAACAACAGCAGTGTGAACATAAACTTGCTGTATGCTAATTAGACAAGCATTGCACCAAGTGTTTGTGTGCTTACTTTCCTATTGAGAAATACAAAAGTGAGGTTAGTGGGAAGAAAAGCCAACTGTCTGCAGGACACAAACAGGCCTGTTCCTTCCTGTGGAGCTCACTTGTTCTTGCTTCCCCCTCACCCCAATAAACTGTGTGGTGAGTATGGATATACCAGCTTACATTATTCATCTGTAACTTTACACGCATTTCCACAAGCACAAAGTAGCTGCATTCTTTGTTGCTCTGCTTTTTAAGATGTTTTCTTTCTCTTGAGTCTAGAAGCAAGAGGTTGCATGCTTTTGTGTTGTGCTGATGGGTTTTCTCAAGGTGCCTGTACTCAGTGACCGGGTACCCACAGTGTTACCTGAATTCCAGGTGGTGAGCTTGGAAAGGCCAACGTTATGTATTTAGCCTGCACTCCTGGATGATTCACACAATAGGCTGCTCTGCTGCCACCTGAGTGTTTGTGGGGTTATTGGCTGCTTGACCTGATTCCTTCTGTACTGAGTGTATCCTCCTTGCAAAATGATCGTGGCTTTTGTTTCCACTGCGATTTAGAGCCAAACTTGAGCATAAGTTAAATTCTGTTTTTTATCGTGCTGTCTCGTTGCTGCTCGCAATCTCCCAGTTATAAATTCTCTCTTAATGTGCTGTAATTCCACTGAGTACTGCTTCTTGGGCGTGAAACCAAGTTCTGCGTGTTCTGCGCACTACTTTGCTGCAATAGCCCTATAGGTTGTACGGGAAGATGAACACTGTAACACTCTGAGTTCCTTAGCACTCGTTTTACTTATTTTTATCACTGCCCTGTTGGTTTTGTGTCTCTTTGTAGAAGCACATTCCCTCTGTCTTTGTTCTTTTCCAAGCACTGCTTTGTCTGAAATCTATTCAGAGTTATACAACCTCTCCCTAACGATGTCCTCACAAAGTACGAGGCAAATACAGCAATTGTGCCTAAAACAAAGCACGGCTTTCAGTCCTCGGAGTCCTGGGCATGGGAAGAGGCCCAGTCGCAGCCTGAAGGGAGTTTTGCTCCACCTGGAGGCAGAGCCCAGCTCAGCCATGGGAGGTTTTCAACCCACGTAGTTCAGTGGCCATCCCTGGGTAACAGATGCTGTGCTGGGCCTGGATATTACAGCGTGTGTCGGCAGGCATCCTGCGGGGGCTGCAGGTACCGGTAGGCATCGCTCTGCCTTTTGGTTTCTAATCTGTGCGCTGCTCTGTGTGATACAGACATGTCTAAGGTTGTGGAATTGATGTTCTGACACAGATTGAACTCTCCTGTCACATTAGCGATGCTTCATTATTATTATTATTTTTTACTTAGATTAGCTTACATCCAAGAGCTTGATTCTTGCCTACGGAATGACTCCAGCCTGAAAAGAAGGAGAAAATTGGTAGGTGCATCCACCTGTATTTGCTGCACATCCATTAACTACAAATAACTAGTTAACCTTCCCAACCAGACTTTCTCTGCAAAGAAACAGTAATGCGTACCTGTAATAGAAGGCTGCCCCTCCTCTATGTCATAAGCAGAGGAAACAGTCATGCTTCCTGTGGAATTAATAAACTATGTGGTAGTCTGTGCCCAATGAATGCTAATTCTGTTTTAAAGCTCATTTACCAAATGCATGCAATTAAAGGACAATGAGAGGCATTACTTACAGAGCACACTCGAGCATTACTAAAATATCTCATTTGTTTACCTCAATAATTGTAAAATAAAATACATCAATTGCTACATATTTATAAGTTCAAGGGCTATTTGGGTCCGCGTGCATTCTTCCTAATGTGTAATGAAGGTTATAAAAGGAATGAGCATTTTAATGTCAAATGCAAGGAAAACTCCCAAACTGCATGAGATCTGAGAAATAAGACCTTGTGAGTCAGTTGTTTATCTGTGTTCTTTCCCACCAAAGTACACGGGTGATGATGCGAGCAGGATGTGGGTGGATTTGTGCATGTCTATGAGCAGGTGCTTTTCAGCTGGATTCGGTTTCAAGTTAATTGACACCTGGGGTGGGGTTGTTTGAGTAGTTTTGACTTCTTTCTACAAAGAAAAGTATACCATCAACTAGTTTTGAGTATGCATTGCCTTTCTTTAGACCAAGAAACAGCTGTCGCACAGGGCTTCTAGGGAACCTCAAGCACTGCAGGGGTTGTGATGCTAGTGGCGGTGGTGGATGTGTCTGCAGAGATGACACATTTGACTTCTGGAGAGGGATTTGGCTTTTTTTCCTTCCAAGGATCACTTACTGGCTCCTTACAGAGCTGTTTCCATCTTACTGAGGAAGCCAAAGCCATCTTTCTTGTCTAGGATGCATAAAACTTGATGAAACCCCACCAGTAGCTGTTTGGTCCTAGGTATGTAGACCTAAAGAAGAAATAAGTGGAGTGATGAGCCTGGAAGAATAAAGATATAACTATTGCTGTGATTTCAGAGCCCTGATCCCAGCCCATGTGAGCAAAGGGCACGGAGTGGAATGGAGTGCACAGGAGATGGTTATGTCTCTACTTCTTTGTGCCTGTGAGGCTTCCTATGCCTTGTTGGTACTGGCTGGGAGGACAAGGCCTCTCCGTAGCCCCCACTTCATTCTCATTTTCTTTCCCCACCATTCAGTCGCTACTTTTGTGTCAGTAAACTTTCAGTTGTGAGAACTTTTGGGGAGGGGAGGCTGACGTGCTACACTGAGTGCTGACAGAAATGTTTTGGGCAGAATGTTTACCAAATCAAACTGAATTCATCTTTGGTTGTTAGTCCTCCAAACGATATTTTTCTAGCAAATGCAGAATCTACCAGGGAAACTTTAAAACAACAACAAAACAAAACAAAAACAACAAAAAAATATGTATACACACACACACACACACATATATATATATGCTGGTTGTTAAGTGGCTTTGGCACTAATGGTGTAATTAGCTGTGTTAAAAGTCATGTCTGGTAGCATCTACTTTGTTTCCTGCATGACCAAGAGCCATAAGTAATGATGTCCAGCAGTGTTGCCATAGAGCTGGGGGCATGGGGCACAGGGGTTCGTTCATGGTCAGTGGGCAGAAGGTGTAAATGTCAAAAGTTTCCATCTTGCATTGGCAACAGTGAGATTGCTGAATCTCACCCTGATCAGCGGGATGTGTTAGGAGCTCTGCGTTTAAGGAAATGTGGTCAGAACATGGTGTGAGTGGTGCTCAGAGCTGTTCGTGCTGGTTAGATGGGTGAGGTCATCCAGCTACAGAGAAGTGTGATTCTGGGGCCAGGCTGGGGTCCTTCCTCTCTTGCTTCCCACAGATACGTGATGTAAACATGCCAGGGGCTTGGTCAGCTTCTTTTTTTCTCTATGAGTAGGAATCCAGACCTCAGTTCTTGTCTCCAGAGCAGGCAAAGGAGGCTACCCATTGAAAACCATTGATTTGCCCAAATGGGGAACACCATGGATTCCCTTCTTGAAGCCAAACAAGAAACAACCTCATGTGGGTTGGTTGGTTTTGTTGTCCTTCTGCCTGTGGCACAGGCTGGGAAGGCCCCAGCCCTGGGGCAGCAGAATGGGGCACTACAGACCTTTGTTCACTGCTGGGGATGCAGTTATGGCTTTGCAGCTCCGTGTACCTCTGTCTTGTGTTCACTGTGGTACAGTACCTATCACAAATCAGGGAGGGATCAATATTCATTGTGGGTTGGTGGTGCTGATTTCTAACATCTTACTCTGGGGAATATCTGTGTTTTACACCAGTGTGGCACTGGGAAGAAACCTAACCACCAGCAAACAGCACTTGCACCCACTGATTTTGCTGTGTTTCGAAGGAGTTGTCTTCTGCAATTGCAATTATTTTGGTTTTCTTTTTTTGCTTCGGTTCAGCTGCTCTGCTACATTCATTTGTGGGGGTTGTTCATTTTCAGGTTGAGGGAGCACCTGCATTCTCCTCCTCCTTTGAGAGAAGGGAGGAAGCTCCAAAGGGACATATCATTCCTCATCCTCGCTCTATAAATAAGCCGTTATCCTTTTGTTGTTCATCACAAGCACGTATTTACTAATGCATGGCTATGTAAATCCAGATCACCACGAGAGCCCTTAGAATTTGTGTTCTGCTATTTATCACTTATTGGAGAGAGTGGTAAGCTTCTTAAATTTCCTAAACATCAAATTGCATTGTGTGTGGCAGGGTTCCCCATAGCACCGTCACTGCAGCAGTGCAATGACATACCAGTGCCAAATGGGACTTACTGGAGCAGGAAAAGCATGAGAATGCGAGAAGCAACCAAAATACAGAAGACAACTTTCAATCTAAAGATGTAAAAGCAGGTTTTACTCAAGACAGTCTGGCTTAATACCATATTAACTGCGTGGGGACCAAAACTTTTGCCAAAAACTTGCTTGTCCCCCAAATCTTGTGGCTCTTGTTCTGTGATCCCTTTTCTTGTGAGGACTAGAGAAGGATGAGGAGCCTTTCCCACATGGGGTCTGAAGGTCACATTTGCTGCACTCCGATGTCTCTGCCTGCAGGCATGCACTGGCTGGAAACGCACCTGGTGAGCTTGTTTCCTACAAAAAGGGTTCAGCAATTCATTGACTGAATATTTTATTTAATGAAAGGGATAATCAATGGGTAATTTAGAGGCTGGCACCAGATCAGCTCTGTTTGTTGCACACTATTGAATCCCAGAACAACACGGTTTCTTATGGGTATCTTTATGCCTCTTTTAGTTGAAAACACGTCTGAATGTTTGGGCTGTATCTTTCAGTTTAATTGACTTCTGAAGAAGTGAAGGAGTTGTTGGTGTTCAATGCTCTTTGTTCCAGTCTGATGGGGCTACGTGAACTTTTTGAGCGAGGTAATGAATCCAGACCCTTCATTGGAAAATCTCATTACCTGGGAACTGTCAGGGATAAGCAGGCGATACAATGAGAAGAGAGATACTCCTGCATCAATTTTTATCCTTCAGGCTACACTGTGAGCTGCAGATGCAGCCTATTGCCTGGAAAATATCAGGAAGTGGTAAAACACTTGGGAAAAACTGATGGGCACGGAGGCAGCTCCCAGCAGAGCCTGGAGGCTCAATGCGAGAATATCTTCAGGGGAATGCAGCATAAGAAGGGGGACTCAGTGGAAGGCAAGGTTTGCAAGGAACCACGGCTGCATCTCTGCTGGGTTTCCTCTTTTGTTCATATTCACATGCAACCAGCATAGAAAGAAAACAGAGCACTAAATTGCATGTACATGTATACCAATGAATGCATACTTGCCCAGAAACAGATATGCATATGATCTCAATCCTGTTCTCCAGAGGACATATACTTTTATTTTGTAATACATAGCTGAGTGAGCGGCCTCTGAGCATATTTATTATGCTATTGAATTGCTTTCCATGGTAACTAATTGTGGTTTCCGAAACACAGGTTCTGCAATGGCACAAGATGAAATGGAGTTGAATATGGAAGCAGCTGGTAAGAAAGTCACTTGTTTATGAAATAGGATTTAATGATGGAGGCTGATAGAGTAGGAAGAACGGAGAGACAGAGATCAGTAGATAAAGCAGCCCTCCATTACCTTTGTGCACTGCTTTAGATTTTGAACTCCTCAGGAAAGTATGTGGTGAATATGTGAGGAAAAGAACATCCCCTGTGTAGGCTGCCTTCCCGTTTCCCACTTACCTTTTTATTAAGAGAGACAGACCATTAAAAAGCCAGCTGTGTGAAAGGAAAGAAATGGTTAGGAAATGAAGTTATGATTAAATGGCTATTTCTGGTTGGAAAATGGGAAGGTGGAGACTTTTGACAAAGTTTCTCTGTTCCCATGTGATGGGGGACAGCGTGTTTTGAACAACCTGGGGAGAAAGGAATAAAAGCCACAAGTCCCCTGCTGCTTCTGCTCCCTGCTTCCACCAAATGGACTCATCATTACTGTATGTGAACCCAAGCAGCATCTCTTGGTACTGTGTGGTTGGAACTGTGAAGGGACAACATGCAATTAATACCCAAATCTGGGATCTCTGACCTCTAACACCAGGCCAAAACCTCTGGCACGCTTGTATCCTTCTGCTGTAAAGCACCAGCAGAGTCAACCCAAGGAGGAAAGAACAGTATTGACTTGGTCCTTTCAACAAAAATGTTAGAAATCAATAATCAATAGATCAAAACCCAGCCCAAGCTGTTGGCCCTCCTAAAACCCGGAATCTGTAGGACTTTCTTTGACCATTTCCCAACGCCACCAGTGCAAGTCAGTGCTCATTTATGCAGTGCCTGGATAAATGTCTTCAGATTTATGTGAATACGCATTCAGAGTAAGTGAAATGTATTCTTATGCACGTGTAGAGCCAAATAATTTGTCTAGTTAAGTATTCATTTTATTTACCCAGCCGACAGTCGTCTTCATTACATAAATATATAACTAGGCACTTAAAACGTGAGCATTTGACACAAGCCTGTTTGACAAACCAGTGTGGAGGCATTGAAACATATCACAGATGTTTATGAGCATCTGACTGTAGCCTTAACTGTCTGACAGTGGGATTGGTGCTAGCTCTGAGTATGCGGCTTACTGACCCAACAAACCATAACCAAACCTTTCCCACTTGCAGTCAAGACACTCCAGTCTGGTTGCCTGACATCCCCAGCAAGAAGTCGGCATATTTGGGCTGACATCCAGACAGAATAGTGAGTATATTACAAGCAAACCATTCATTTAACAAGAAAGTTATTTTAATGATTGCTTCCCAAATATCCAAAGGCACTAGTCAACACCGTGGACTAATGACCTACAGATCTGTGTGATCAATACACATTTTTAGCATTACAATGTGTTTTGGTTTTTTTTCAACAGCTTCAGATGGCACATTATGTGAAATACCTCTTCTCTCCAATGTAACAGCTTTGTTTCTGCATACCTTCCCATGTCTTTAGATTAACGGAAAATATATCAAACAAAAACTGACCAGTAAGAATGCCGGTTATTCTGACTTGTCTGAACTCAGTGCTGTTCTTTCTCCAGGTATTTCTAAACACCATGTTGGATACCCGCCTGTGTAACTCCAGATCCAAGTTTATGTTGATGTAACTCCTCTAACGTAAGTCAAATTACATAGCTAAAAAAATCAACGTGGCACAGTGGTAAATCGGATCCATTATTTTACAGGATCATTGTGACACAACAGACAGTATAACAGCTTGACCAAGGACAGTTTTACATTTCTTTTATCCATCACAAAAACCTCTGTAATATGTGGAGTATAAAGCACACAAATTACGTTTTAAAGGAACTACCGTAAAGTATATGCTTCAAATGGACCTTTTACAACATAACACAAAATTCAAAAGACTTTTCTTAGGAAAGCACTTAAAACTTTAACAAATACATCCTGACGACATTAGGTTACTGTAAGCTGTAAACCTTGTGAAGTTTTGTGATTAAATAAAATCAGCCTTACAATTCCAGGTATTGTAATTATTGAACAGATCATAACAACATGATATACTGTAAATGTGAAGCTTAGGATACTGGTGCTGAGAGGACCCTCTCAATTCTCTGTAGATTTGCACGTAGTGAAATAGGTAGCAGCTGGAGTAGAGGTTGAAGTATTACGTTTTACATATCGTTATCAGTGCTTTGCAAGCAGTGGTCTGTACAACTTCATCTCCATTCTAAAATAATGTTACGGAATCAATACTACCTTAAAAACCATCCCCAGTTCAAACTCTGCTGCCAGATCTCCTTCAACATTCGGAAGGAAGTATTTAAAAGACGACGTGAGACATTGTTAATGACCTGCGTACGTGTAGACCTTACTGAAGCTTCAAAATGGAACTACCTGTAGGTAAGAAATACGAGACCTTTTCAACAGAGTTAAAGGGTTTAGTTATACCTGAGACATTTTTGCATATTGGTGTCTTTGTACCTTTAGGTACTCACAGAAATCCTTTGCACTTTTTGGGGTCTCACCCAAAGTCCATTGGAGATGGGTGGATCCTCCCCACTAGCTCAGTGGACTTTAGTTGAGTCCTAACTTATCTAACCTGGATCTATAAACAAAGATGCAGGACAGTGAAATATATTTATATATTTGAATGAGTAGTTGCTGTACAAGTGGACAGGCTGGTTCATACAAATCCGGAGTTCATTATTTGCATGCGTGATTCAAAACAGAATTGCGGTCCTTCCTGCAGGGGGATACCCATTTCTACTTGGTTTAAAACAAAACAAAAAACCACCACCAACAAACACAATTTCATGAGATATTTCTCAAGGTAGTGGGTCGTGGGATATACCCAATATATAGAGATATATACCATGGGATATATTGAGATCACCCCTTCTTAGTTGATCTACTTTCTGGTTCTTGAGGCATTCGACCCATTTCTCCTCCCACAAAGTGAGAGAACAAGGAGTGGAGGAGTAATAAGTTGTTGCAGCAACGTTTCATTATGATCACAGGTCAATGGAGCTGGGCTAAGTCAAGCAAACTCAGGGAGTGCAAGAGCCAATGAAGGCACTGGGTTGCCTGACTCCTGCTGGTTTGTCTGGGCATCCCAGCTGTGCACAGCCCTGCTTGCAGCTCATGGCCCTGCAGAGAGCATGTGCTGAGCAAGCACAAGCAGGGGTGCAACTTAAATAAGGCTCTTACAAAAATTCACAGTGCTGTTTATTCTGGAAAACATGAAATTAAATCTAAAGGTGCGCTCTATGAAATACAGAACTCAATGAAAAAAAAAATAAAAATAAAAAAGCACCGTGCTTGACTTCATAGCGTTATGGCATTTGATAATGTACCAATTAGAACTGCCTATTCTATGAAATACAGTTTAACCAATGGACGAGATACTAGTGGGAGGGAAATAAACTGTGCCCTTAGACGTGGAGTTGGACTTGAGTAATCAGGGAAACTAGTGGTAAAATCCTTCAAGGAAAACATCACCTTTCAAGTAGATCGGTATACTCTCTTAATGTTGCAATTCCAATTCATTATTCTGTATGATGTTTTTGCACTGTATTTTACAGAAAAGGATGAACTTTAGTGATGATGGTCAACAAAATTGTCTTTGAACGGCTCTTTGTTCTCCTGTGCAGGCATATGATGGGTGGAAAAAAAGAAAGCTACATTTCACTGCTAAGTCGAACATCATAGACCTTACACAGCTTGTCAATGCTTTAAAATATTGGTGTGTAGCATATTTCCGTGCAAAATAGATCAGATGCGCTTTTCCAAGTAGCTGAAATTTCTAAGACCTGACACTTGTTGTAAATAGATAAAGTGTACTCGATGCTTTTAAAAATGAGGAGGACACAAAATGAACCAGTAATGAACACCAATGTGACACAGTGACACGTTAAGCATCAGATGTACAAAACTCTGTTGCTTGCATTTCCAGTTGACTGTTTTGATTTTACAACCACATCCCTTCATTCCCCTTTCCATCACTTTTCCTTGCTGTACCCCATTCAGCAGCTATGCTGGAGGTGTTCTGGAGAGAACAACCTCAGCACCCTCTGTTCCAAACCTGCTTGTACTGAGGCCAGTGGTGCAAAGGGTGTACACTTCTCTTTCCTTTCTTGTCACTCAGGAGCTCTCTGGCACAACCGCAGACAGCATTCTAACTCTCAAGGAGCAACTGGCACAGGGAGGCACTTATGTGACATGTTTAAAACTTATCTTTGGTAAACACACATGGGAATTTGCAACACTTCCTGAACATAAGAGAAATTTTCATTTGCTACTGGTGTATGAGTGCAGGTAAAGAAGCTGACACATAACATTGCCATTATAAAACATCATTTGGGGGGTGCTACCGGCAAGGGTTTGTTTTAATTCACCTAAAACAGTTCGGGGCTGTTCTTTCTTTTCCCTTGACTTTGTTATGCATCAAAGCATCTCTGATCAATAACAAATTAGCAATAGAAAGCAAGCCCTGCGTGCTCAATTTTCACCTTCTTTCCCATTCTATTACCTTGTTGTTCAGGGCTAATCTAATCAGAATAGTAGTATCTCTTTTATTACCTGTGAGTCAGAACTTGGGATTCAGCACTTAAGCAGCCAAATCTCTCACTCAAATCGGCAGAAATTTTGGATACCCAAATATTCTGTTTCTGTTCGCGGTAAGGGATACTTCATCCCAAGCCCTGCTGAGGAGTACTCCACTGGGGAAGGGGCCTCGTGTCTCTGGTGGGAATGACCAGACAGAGCTTACAGAGTGCACTCAGTGCACCCACAAACAGTCCTTTGTTGTGCATTTTCAAAAGATGCTGCAAATAAATGGTGTTGGAACCTGCATGGATATAACTGTTGGATGCTCTAGTATAAAGTACCCAGAACACCAGCAATTCTGGAATTATACTGAGAGGGATTTGATTAGCTTAATTTTACACTTTCCAAATTTTGTTTAAGAATTTATTAGAACCCAGAACTCAGTGCATTTCATCTTATAAAATTAAAGTAATTTATATCCTTCTCTTTTCATCCAAAAGTATAGCCCAAACACAAGTGGGGGATATAAATACTTCATCATGAATAACAACAGACATTTTTCTTATGATCTGCTTGAAGGTGTTTGAGACACTGACCAAATAACTTTGGCAACTTGCACAAAAGTATGTCCTTAAATCAACAGTGATAATAAAACTTGGTTGAATGAGGCCTTTATTACGCAGAGAACTGGAAAGAGAGGGGTGAGAGTGCTGAGAAGGTTACTGTGTTCCTAAACCATGCCGCTTTGCATTGGTATGTGAAATGGGTATGGCTGGTAGATGATAGGTGGCTGTCCATGAGCAATGTAATAATTGCTGAAGTTTCTGTCACTGATATACGGAGCAGGCTGATAATAACATGTTACATTAGCTGCATTTGGGATAATATTTTGTTCTCCAAGGACTTTTAAAGCCAAAATTGTAATCATATTCAGAGTTTGTCTTCGCTCATGTCCCATGAGACAGACTGTGCTCTCGTTTACAACTCCACGCAGAGTCATCAAGTAGTCATACTTGCTTTTTTCTTCCCCGATGAAGTGGTTGCGCAGATATGACTCAATTTTCCTTTGCTGTTCAGCAACATCTGGAAAATCAATGAAGAATCTGGAGCACATGTAACGTTCCAGAGATTTAATTTCAGCCTCATCTGCTGGCTTAAAGTCACGAACCAGGAGATTGCTGTACTTCAGAAGGCCACCTCCTCTGATTTCCTCAGGGTTCCTCGTGGAAATCAGTTTGTATCTTAAATGGTCCATTGCTTCATTGAAGTCTCCGTACATACTCTCTGCAATAATAGTGGGGTGAGAGTCTTCTGTCAGTTTGCAGTCTGTTTCTCTGTAAACATTTAAGATGGAGTCCAGCACGATTTGGAAGGAGTCCACGCTGAACTCAAACTGTCGCCTGAGCGAATTAACAAACTTTAGCTCCACATTCTTGCCGCTGTTGTTTGACAGCGAGATGAGGCTCCAGCGATCGTGATCGGTGGAGACCTTGACCATCTTCTGCACGTAGGCATCTTTCATAGTCTGGGCAGTGATTTTTTCCTTATTAACGCATTTTGGCAAAAAGTCCAACAGGCAATTAAGAACTGCCTCCTTAACAACCTGAAACTCAAGCTCGCTTGGAAGTTCCACCCCAAAAATGATGTCTAGGTCCTTATAGCTTGTTCCATTCTGCTTCACTAGGATGTGGCTAGCTGTTGAACCATTCAGGCGGATATCTCGGATGTTGATTTGCTTTTCAATGAGCTGCTCCTTAACAACACGAATTATATCCTTCGGTTTTACTTCCAGTGTAGGAAAATTCCCTCTTCCATGAATGGGTATTACCTCTGCTAAAACTTGATCCAGGATTTTTATCTGATCCCAAGTGAGACTACTGAACCTGTGGTCTAAGTCCTCAGTCATTGTGATGTAGGTTGGCTAACTATGGAGAAACAGAAACAAAGAGAAAAATGTTAGAATTTACTCAAATACAAGAGGGCCTGCATTTCACTCTGCAGTGGCAAAAACATCTCAGGTCCTCTGTT
This sequence comes from Excalfactoria chinensis, assembly GCF_039878825.1. Lineage (NCBI taxonomy): Eukaryota > Metazoa > Chordata > Aves > Galliformes > Phasianidae > Excalfactoria > Excalfactoria chinensis. The sequence continues at coordinate 76,767,275 of NC_092828.1, read as the reverse complement.
CAGTGACAAAGCAGTTCCATTTACACAGGGGCACAATCCGAATTAACTTTCTGAGTGAACTACTGCACTTCTCACAGGCTTTTAATTGAATTTTAATGCAGTTCAGGTTTTAATCCTGCTGAGAAACTGTTGTGTTATTGTATAATAAGTCAAAGCCAATGCAGTAAACCATACAGATTTCATTTAAAACTACTCGGAGGTTAATAACATGAAATACTTGCTGGTTGTAATGAAACTCCAAATTTCCTTGAGCTAAAATGAGCAAATTGAGTTATTTCTGTCCTGTCTAGAATGTTCCTTATATCTTCATTCACTTGCACAATGAATAAACAAAAATGATGCAACGTGCTCGTTGTTTACTCAGTCAAATGCCTTGAATGTACTTTGGTCTCTATGGCTTTATCTGTATGCATGCACCCTTTAATACAGCTTCTGGCAATTTAAAGCTGGATATCCAATAACTGTGCAGTTGTATTCATTATATTTCTGAAGCAAAATATTTTCCTTCTGTTCCAATCAGCAATCAGGAACCAACGCTGCAAGTTGGGGTCTGCAGAACTGAAAAGAAAACCCCTTCCAGTCTGCACTGATGCCCTAAAGCTTCTCAAAGCAGCCAGCAAAGAAGGCTGTCTAGAAGACAAAGGATAAAGCTCTGGATCTAGAATTCCTCAGCTTATATTTTTCTTATCTTCATATCAACGCGTTACGTAAGCAGATAGACCTCAGCATGGGTTATTTATTTACATCCTGTTTTTATTATCAAAAATAGCCACAACAGAAAGATGCTGTGTATTCTGCAAGTAGTTCAACTGTGAATGAGTGAGGTTGGAAGGAGAGGGTTTTGCATAAACTTTGTTGTAAATCTGTGTTATGATTATGGCTTCGGTAGACCAGCTCTAATGAAGTAGTAGCAAACTAACCACTGCTAGTTTTAGAACTGCTACATAAGGAGTACTTGTATGTTATGTGACTTATCTGTTACAACTTAACTTTGAAAGAGCTTTCCGAGGTTAATGCTGTGATTAAAAAACAATTCCCTTTGAGAAGGGAATGTCTGAACCCCTTTCTTGAGCAGAGGAACCCACTTAAAACTCATTTGGAAAGCCAGAAAATGGAAGCCCTAAGTAAGATTGGAAATCTATCCTTTATTTTTACATGTTATTAGTTATTTTAGATCTCACTGCTATACACTAAGATTTAAAAATGACAGTAAAAGGTAATGTCACTGAGTAGTTCTTTTGCATCAGAGGGAAGCTGGATAACTTCCACTCCTCTATTAAGGGCAGCACCTTAAAATTTCATTCCTCTAAAGCAACTCCTGGAGAACCTGCTGATGCTTTGTCAGTTCAGAACCTCAACATTTATGTCTGAGAAATCTTTTATGAAAAGTACTTGGAGTTCAGTGCTGAAATGGTGCCTTCGGCTTTGACAGGAACATGTCTCAGAAAAAAATGGAATTATATTCTCAAGAATATAATTAACTTACAGACAGACCTAGATGGGTTTGGGTTTTCTTTTAATTGTATAATTTTCGCACAGTTTGTAACAGTACATAACTCTGCACCTTCTTAGAAGGATTTTATCTTATTCTTTCCCTTAATCTTGTTAGGGAACAAGAACAATTTCCAGGCAATTTTATAGTCATTAGGAACCTTATTTCTTAAGTAGAGGCAAATTTATTTACTGAGGTGTTCAGCCTAATGGCAGGAGTTATTATTAATACAAGTAAAACTCAGAGGCAATAAATCAGCAGAAATCTTAAGACCATAATTAGTCTAAGCGTTGTGTAAAGTGAGTGAGATGGTGAGAAATGAGAAGGTGGCTCACTGCGGGTGCCCCTGTGCAATGAGGTGAGTGGGAAGGAGCGCTGGGTTCATGGGAATGGAGGATGAATAGTAGCTTCATTTTCAGCTGTAATTGCATGGAAACAGAGAACTGGTGATGTCTGCAAGGGAGGATGATCCTGGGAGGCAGATGTATCTCATGCCCCATTGCCAGCAGCTTCACCATTTAGGTGACTCTGTGTGACAGACACCCTGCAGCACCTGCCTTCCTCAGGTCTGGCTGTTGATTCCTGCCAAAGAGCAACCTTCCTGTGACTTCTTCCATGTGAACTGCTGGAAGTATTTTGTATACTTTACATTCAGAGTTCTATCTTGAAGTCCATCCATGGTCAAATGGAAGGCTGCATAAACACTAGCACTGTGACAGTGCAAAGAACGAATAGCCTTCCAATTGTGTATTGAAAAGTGTTATTTTTCCTCATCTCATCATTATTTGGAACATATTGAAATTCTCTTTTAGGGACTTTTTTAGGTGTTTTTGTTTTGTTTTGTTTTGTTTCTGGGATTTATACTTTTACTATATACTGCATTGGACCCTGAATTCTGTCTAATTTAAGATCTTTGGACCAAACAACTCTGAGTTTGGTTTCACAGTGATAGAAGATTTAGTTAACCAACTCTTAGCATTCTGCCATATGCCAGCTTCATAAAAAAATAAAAATAAAAATAGGACTATATCTGGCTTTACAGCTCAATCAGGAAAGTCTGCCGGGGTAATGATAACTTCAATGCTGCACACAATTTTCATGGAAACAGATGCAGTCTAGAGGACAGTCTCATCAAATTTAGCTCATATTTTACCAGTAAACTGTTTAAGAATCTCTTTTTATGTGCTCTACAACACTGCTGCAGTATATTTTCAAAGGATTTGCAATATGCTGGCATTGGCATTGTCAAGCAGAATACATCTGAAATAGTTTCTGTGCAGCTGTGTTAGCTCTAGTCTCTTCCCTTTGATTTTGTCTACTGCCCAATTAGTCTGTTTTACAGCAATTATCTAGAATACTTAAATGCTCCAGTTGTCTCTACCTTTGTCTGCACCTGAAGCCAGTTGCTAAGTTGCTTTTAGAAATCAAGTAAGATGTCTCGTCAGCTGCTGTAGTAGCTTTGCATTCTACCATTTTGGGATTTACCCCAGAGATGCTGAAAGTAGCTACTGCAATTCTCCCCTAAGAGCTCGGTTTGCTTTTGCTCCATACACATTACATGCATCATTAATGATTTCTATGATATCTTGCTAAGGCTTTATTTTAATTCAGCGGCACAATTCTCTAATAAGCTGGACATATTCAAGTGTTTTTCATATGTAGTGACTTAAGGACTGCAGCTGGCTTCAGCTCTGAAGGCAAGAATGTTGAATGTGGAAGGAGGCCTGAGCGTAATTTGAATGTGCATGAGTGATTCAGAAGCAATAAAGCACCTGGGGCATCTTAAATGTGAACATATTTAAACTAGATGGACAGTGTTTTCCATGAGTTTTTCCTTCCATTACTGCTAATGCGTACAGTGAAGATACTGTTTATTTTTCCTGTTATTGTGAGATAACGCATGATTTGCCATAAGTTTTCAGTACAGTTACCATCAAGTTACCCTGAAATAACAAATAATAACTCAAGGCCATATGCTCTTCTCTGGTGAGATAAGGCTACGTGGTGTGCAAAATAGGCTTAAGCAGAAAGCGGTTTGCTTAGACTGTGCCACAAAACATCACCTTTAAGGGCAGAATAAGCAAGGAGAAGGGAAGCAGCGGCATTATCTACAAAAGTGTGTACTACCTTTTCTTCGACCCAACCCAATAAAGGTACCCAACACAGCCACGTACCAGCCAGGATCACCCCTTCTCACAAACTAAACTGATTTGCAGACAGTTCGGCACAAGGGCAGCCAAATTCTTCCTCAGCACAAAGCTGGGAAAAAGAACTGAGCAGCCTATACCTCTGCTGAAACACTGCAGGATATTGGCTCAGTGGTTTGGGTGTTCTTAGAGGAGACAAATAAATAGGGAGTTTACTTTGGGCAACTGATACTGATACATAATCTATACAATGTCATCCTGGAGATTAGGGTTTTTTGGAGGCTGAATTTTTTCATCATGACTCACAGTATGTTTGCTCTCAGCTGCATGTGGATATAACGGGGTAGCCTTTTCACTGTGCATTTTTATCAGCTCCCACAGCACACAAGGTTCCTCCTTACATGGCCTCCAGGTTCAAACAAAGCGTGTCCTCGTAAATAGCACGGTATGAGGTACATTCAATTTTCTCATTTGTTCTTAACTACTTCTGTAACTCAAAATAGTGGTGGTACACAATATTTGGTCTATTTTGGGCTGTGGTCATCATTGAGAAGTTACTACTTTACGTAAAGATTATTTGTACTCCTGAATGCATTCTATGGGCTAATTTCTGAATAATGTTTCCACAGAGAATGCAGAATCTCAGGCTTACCGTGGCAGGACGATTGGCAAGCATGTATTTCAGCAGAGTTAATAGGATGACTCACTGGATCCTTTGGTAAAAATATGGATTGTCATCTTGTCACTGCTAAAAACATGAACCTCCCAGGGAAAGCTACAGGGGAAAAAAACAAACAAACAACAACATCCTTTTTGAGATAAATGTTAACTATCAGTCACCTGCCTCACATAATAAATCATGCATTATGACTTGGCGGTCCCTCAGTCATAACAATAGCCTTTTAAGTCAGAAACAATAAGGTAAAAGCAATGGCAAGGCACAGAAGTGCTCAAAAAGTCTCTGGGTTTCAGGTCGTACTTAGTCCTCTGCAAGGATGTTAACATCCTGCTATTTTCCCTAAGGGATTAAGAAGAAGTACTTAACGTTATTGACAGACATGCAAATGAGAAGAGACAGCGGAATCATACAAAAAATTAGAACTAATAACAACTCAGCAAAATTAAATATAAGAAATTGTGAAATTGCTTCAAATGCTTCCTAAAAATGTGTACAGATGATGGGAAGGTCTTATTTCTCGGCAGACTGGGCTGTTGGTTCATTTACAGTAAGCCCAGTATTCAGCCTATTGCTGGAATTTCCAAGCACTGAATGGCCTTTGACTGGCTAAGTAGGAATTGTAGCTATTTTTGTGAATAATTGCATGTGATCATAAAGGCACTTCTTTGTATTGGTTTCTCCTTTCAAAGATATGTTGACTGCAAGGCAATCTTTTGTAAACCTTCATTCAAAGACCCTCATCTCAGACCCGCATCCCACAAAGTTCAGAGCAACTAGGAAAGGTTCTTTATCCCAAGGAGCACCCCATCCAGCATATGACTTCATATGGGTGTGAACTTACTCCCTATTGCTCAGTTATGCTATACAATCTCATCTTTTAGGCTGGAAGTATATATGCTTCTAACTAAATGAAACTTAGTATGATTTGAGTGTAAATATATGCAAGAAAAGCTGAAATTGTAGCCAGGAAGGTATGGACTATAGCATTCGCTTTATTAAAAACATTATGGTTGTTCTTTTCTGCCATGCTACAGCAATTGTATCTTCATCACTGAACATGCTATATAGGCTGCCATCAGCCTAGGACTCTGTTTCCTCATGTTGTCCTTGCTGTGCCAGGACCTATCTGCAGCTCTCATATGCTTTCCAACTCATGATGGGCTACTGACTGAATGACTGTGCATTCCCTGTGTTGCTACCCAGATCCATGCAGTGTTAGCTGATGTTTGTAGCTGGGAGTACAGGGGTTTGTCTAGCAAGTGCTGATGTCTGTTTAAGCTGAGAGCGAAGAAGGCAATCTTTCCTTGGCAAGGAAAAGAGGTAGAAGAGTCTCAGCATGTGGAATTTGGCCTTCTGGAGGGAAAGTCAGACAAATGTATAGCCATTCGCTTCAAAAAATACATAATTTAGTCTTTTTAACAATGAGCTATTGTTATTTCTTTCTGCGTGAGGGAGAAAGATTTAATGGATATATAGTATCCATTAATGGACATATCATTGTGATAGATAGATTAACACTGAAGTAGAATTGATGGCTTCCCTGGTGATATACAGGGGAAGGAGTGACAGACCTTTACATAATTTGTAAAAGACCCATTTTTATATAATGCATTCATAAAAAAAGCAGCTGAGATTGATGAAATGCTTTGGCTGTTGGGACCTTATTCTCAATGACTGCCTTTTACTGGCTCAGTCATTACAGGAAAAAGTGTATAATTTCATTATTCCCTGCTCAAGGTTTCCACTTTTTTTTTTTTTTTTTTTTTTTTTTTTTTTTTTTTTTTTTTTAACTGAAGAAAAGAAAGACTTTTATCAACAATTTTATCTCAAATATCATATTTTTCTGTCCTTGAATTCCAAATGTGACTGATACGTACTAACAAATTCATTTCCAAGTCTCTTCCTCCTCTAGTGTCTCTGTGCATAATGAGCTGAAGTGTATAATGACAGTGTATGGCTCTGCGTCATGGGCTCCCAGCTCTCAGCAGTGCCCAGTTCTGCAGGACTGAGAGCCAGGGGCCAAGGGATGCTTGCCTGCCCTTCCTGCCTGCCAGTTCCCCATGCAGCATCTGATTGCTCTGCAAAGCCCTTCAGACTAATACCAAAATCTATTTATTCGCTCTAGATACCAGTGACTCAATCTGAAGCTCACTTACCAAAAAAACTATCGTGATGACTAAACTGCAGCAAAAGCAGGCAAGGTAAGGAGTGAAGCAGTCCATCTATTAACCATCTTTGTAATTGTCTCTCCTCTTCAAATGCCAGAGAGGGAGGGATGAGCTATGCAGAGCGCCACTGCAGTCCCCACAGCAGATTTAGGCTGCTTTTTGAAGATTAAAGGCATCATAAAGTCCAGGCTCTCCTCAGAAACTATATCAAAGGTGTTTCCTCCCCTCTTCTACATCAAGAGAGACTAAGCAAGTCATAGAGTGCTCCCCCGAGCCTGTCTGGTGGATGGCCCTGGTTGTGAGAGCATCGGAGGATGCCATCAGGCTTTGAGGTCAGGTCTGTTTTGAGGGGATTCCTACACAATGTGTGCAGTACATTGGACAGAATTCTTTCTTTCATTGAATGTACCAGAAAATGCTGTACCTTGCTAGAAGCTGTGCTTAGTTGATTCAATCAATGAAATGCATTTTTGTTTTCTGAATCAGTACCGAGCCATTGATGCACCAAGGCTGGTTTTTGATAGTGTGTAATGTAGCACAAGGCACTTGGAGAGGTTTCTGTGGGGTGAGCCAGAAAGCCAAAGACAAATGTGCTTGTGTTCCACAAGGACCTGTCAGCATCACCTCTGCTCTACTCTGCATATTTTATAGAAGTATTTGCTATTAAGCAATCACCCTGTTTCGCTCCAGAACTATTTTCATTTTATGGCATAAAACACGAACTCTGTGCTGTCTCCCTGTTGATTTGCTGAGCACCTCAGGGCCCCTTGGAGTACAGGCTGTCAATAACTGCTGCAGTAAATCCTGAGCTTAAATTGAATTGGAAGAAACTCCTGTGTCCTGAACCTGGTTTGGCTGGCACCCTCTAAAGAACACATATCTAACACCTAACTCATAAGGTAGGATATGGGTCCTAGTCAAAGATCACTGTATCTCCAGCTGTTTGTTTTTATTGCTCTTTGTGCTTACAATGTCAACGCATAAATATAATTCATATTTTTATGAATTAATTTCCACAGTTATATTAGAAACCTGTTCTCTGACTACATAATGCAGTAGTGGGATTTCTTTTTAATGTTCTTTTCCCCAATTTTATGAGTTCCGCTGTAGCACTGGGGGAAATACATGAATTATTTATTAACTTAAAGCACTTGCTGTACAAAAATTATTCTTAATGTTGCATCAGCAAGAGCTTGCATTCCCCTAGAAAATCACTTTTTGATAACTGAAATGTTTTCCAGATTTATGTGATAAAGTAGAAACTACATACAACATCAGGCAAAGGATTATGACTGCAGCAGCAGTGCCAGGAAACTGCTGCTCTTTCATGGTGAAGGCAGAATGAAAAGTCTCTGTTGACACTATTACTAAAATGCAGAGAGAATAAAATGATGATCAACCAAAGAAAAAGGCTTGAGCCCTGCAGCAAAGATGTGTGTATTCATGACTTTTCCATCACTATCAATAATGCATAACGACCATCATGTAGATGACGACACCAAGTATTGAGACAGGCTGAGTCAAGCTTTCTATCACTAAATGTGAAAAAACGTTCAACATGACATTGGATGTCAAAAAGCTAGGACCTGCTAGATAAGCAAAGATCCAGTAGAAAGGGCAATGGAGAAGAAAATCAGCTGATGCTGACATAAATCGACATCTGTTGTACCAGTTTGTGGTGCTCTATGGAGGGAAACTTTCTTTGTTGTTGTCAATATGTACTGAAATAAACAGCTTTTGGAGCCACAAAATTATCTCATTTAGGGAAAAAAAAGGATGTTCTAATACTTTGTGAGCGCTCATACAACATAAAGAACCTACATTCAATATGATGCTCAGATTTTACAGCTATGTTCTTTCTTTAGTTAATGCACTCTAATTCTGCATAGGAGTGGACAGTAGGTACATTGCTATTGCCTGTGGTATCTTAGATCCTGGACTGATGCTCTGAATAATTATTTTTGCATAAAGATCATGGTGACAAAGGAAGAAAGGTAGACTGTGGCTTACATATCTATATATCTCCTTATAAATAATATTTCAATTGGCATGAATTCAGTTCTCACACCAGAAATTCCTCTGGTGTAAATAGGATAAGAACTGGCTCAGTGGTTGGGCACATGACCTGAAGGAAGGAAACTGAGCTCTCTTCTACTTCATGCAGTCCCACCGAACCATCCCTACTCCATGCTCCGATGATCAAATTTGATTTGGAGTTTGCCTACAACTCTTTTAACTGTTCCTGGGCTTTATCCTGTACCACTAAAAACAGTTAATGGGAGTCGTACATGTAAGATGTATGCTTATATATCTTATATACAAAATGTCTTACATCCGTAAGACAAATACTCTCCCCGTATGGAGATGCCAATCAAGCTTCTGGGAATTCAGCACTGTTGGTAATCTCAGTGTGACCCACCATGGGTCATGAATGAAGGAGGCAAAGCAGAACATCAGCTGTTGACATTTCCACCTGCTGCTGTGCCCTGTGCTGGTGGCACAAACCAGGCCCATTCCAGTTCCCATGCAGGAGACACACAGCCATGACTGATGGAGCTGATCATAGAAGCTGAGAGGCAGGCAGGCTGTGAAACTGACCTGGATTAGGAATACTTGCAAAATCAGGTAGAATTTCATTCCTTCCAGCACTGCTAATTAATGAATTAATATCCACTGCCAGCCTAAATGCTGTGTAATTTACTCTACAAAGTAACTCCACTGAATGTGATTTCAATGTGATCTTTCAAGGAGTTTCACCCACTTATCTGCCTTAGAGTGGATTCATAAATTACAGGAGCCTACTGTGTCAGCAGTTACTTCTGAACTTGGGCAGGAGCTGCTCGCATGCTCTGCAGGGCAGGAAGTTAAGTTCAGGGCTTTGCTCACAGGGGTCAGCATTAGACATCTCTCTTTCTGGCAGCTGAATCATTACAGGTCACCCAGTCCTTCCTACAGTGTTGTATGTCTGATGCCTAATGAGGCAAAACAACTGAATTGACTGTAAAGTTATGCCTTTAATGCAAAGCTGAGCAGGGATAGTGTGCAAGCAACACTGTGACGAGGTCACAGGTCTGAAGCAACAACAAATTAGGGTTGTTACTGTTCTATTTAAACTAAGCTGTAGGAGTGCAAGAATGCTGAGATATAAAAGAGAAAATAGAATTCTGGCCCTGCTGTTCTCCCCTCTGCACATCGGTCCCTCATTCCCTGCTCCCAGATGCTGCAGCCACAGCACACAGGGGAACAACTGGGCAAGGGATGATGTTCCCATTTCTGAGTGGGACACACACAAGCCACATCTCACTCCATTGGTTAAGGAAAGCGTGAGCATAAAGTGTGGGAGAGAGACCCTGCTCCCAATTCACTTTCAGTTATTATTCATTTTGTGGCCTTTAACAGCGATCCTCATCCTTATTCATAACTACCCTGTGCTTTTTATAGGAGGCATGAAAAAACAATTGCTATCAACATAGCATGTGGAAGGCAAAGTGTGTGCCTGTACAGTCAACCATGCTCTTTCTGATGGAATAATAAATTCGTTGAAGGATTTGCAGTAGCTTAACAGATGTACCAGAGAGATATGCCTGCAGATTGGAGAAGGCAGTGAGTGCTGAAGATGCATTTTCACATTGAGGAGATGGGACTGCATGCAGATCTCGTGATCCAGAGCTGCTGAGAACCAGCTTGGCTTTGCACGGACTGTGATACCTACAGGAGGAGCACTTCTAAACACTCTGGGTCAGAGACCCCCAGAGGTCCGGCTGTCACCTCTGTGTGGAGAACAGTGCTCTGAGCACTACACGTATGTGCGAGGAGAAGGCCTAACCCACAGCACGTGTGCTGCGGCAGGGAGCGCTGCTCCGTGCTGTCCAGCCGAGGTGACAGAGCTTCCAGCATCGAACCCGACAGCGAGTGGTGAATGGCACAGCGCGCCGCTGCTACTTCTACCGCTAATTTGGTGGTCTCAGCCGAAACTCAGGAAGTTTTCAGGATTCACGCAAAGCACGCCAACATTAGAGCAGCGCTTGTGTGCGAGGAGCAGACCCCCGAAGCCAAAAAATCACAGCGAATTGACCAAACCCCTCTTTTTATAAGTTGATAAAGTTGTTCAACGGAAAACGCCGTTTGGAGGCCAAACCCGAGGCCACCCCTGCACGTCTCGCAAAGTTTCCCGGCGGTCGCCTTCCCCAGCCCATCCACCGTCCTTCACCACCCCGAGCTCCTCCCGCCCGGCCCCGTTCCCCTTCCCGGCCGCCCAAACGCGGCTCTTGTGGGCTCGGCTCACCGCACGCCCGCGAACGGCCGCCGGAGGTCCCGCAGCTTTCGGCCGACGGGGAACTTACCGCGAGGGCTCCGCCGCCGCAGGGGGACGCGCAGGGCCCGGCGCCGGTTCCGCGGCGACCGCGCGGCGCGCACCGGAGAGCCGCCGCCGAGCCGGGGCCGCTGCTGTCCGCGGCCGCCCTGGTGCTGAAGCGGCCCCTCCCTCCAGCCCGCCCCCGCCGGGCCTTGTAGCGTAAACGGGTGGCCATGGCAACGCGCGTCACGCAGCCCGAGGCGGAGCTCCATCCCGCCGCAGCACGGGGCAGGCCGCGCGCCGCCGCCTCAGCGTGCCCGCGGGAACGGGGCGGGGCGGGAACGAGGCCGTTTAACGGCTTCGCCGGGTACCTGACGGCGCTGCCGCTGGGCGCGGGGCCGTCAGTCGCCTCCCGCAGCACGGGTGCGTGCCTTCGGCGGGCGGACAGTCTCGGGCACCCTGGGGCAGACGGCTTCGTCCTCCCGCTAGCCATCTTCTGTCTCGTACTGCCCGAGCGGTGCCCACGCAGAGCTCCTTTGGCGCTGAGGTCCTTCCTGCGTGCCGTGTCTGCGGTTTTGCTTTCGCCGTGCACCGAGGCGCAGCTCAGCCCTCGCCTGGTGGTCGTCCGATGTGGGCACGCACAGCGAGGGGACATGGAGCTGCCGAAGGACTCCAGCGAACACATCTGAAGCTTCAGGGCCGCAAAGTAGAGGGCTCGCGGTGTTTCAGCTGGCATAAGTGCGAGGACCTGCAATTCAGTCACGTAAAATCCATCATTATGACCTAGACACAGCACAGCGCTTCCCCTCGCGCTCATTTTCCACACAGCTGGCTCTGCAGAAGCTCTGCTGGGAGACGGCCCCTCCATACAGGCTCCATATGCTCCTCAATATGCAGCGTGTCACTAATTCAGTTCTAGTTTCAAGTGGTGAGCTTAGAAAAGCAGTCTTTTGAGCTGCGGGGTTCTAAAATTAAATCTCTTTGATCAATTTCTTAACTTGCTGGATGGAACAAATCCCTACATGGAATTAGGTTATGGCATTTGTGTCCTCCTTCGTTGCAGTACTAAATACTTGATAGTCGTCGTACAGTGTCTTCTTTGCCCACTGCGCACAACTTAAATGAAAGATAATTTACTTCAGTGCTCTGAGAAACGGTGCCAAATGGGTAAAGTTGTGATTTATTGTTGAAAAAGTGCAGATTCGATGCTATGATGACTCATGACACTGAGCATACCTTGACAAGAAATGGCGATGTCAGTATTTTAAGCTAACTTTTACGACAGGCAAATCTGTGTAATAACCTTAAAGAGCTACTTCTGTACTTTAATTTACGGCACCCAGATACTTCTAGGCTGGCTCTTGCGTATTACACAACATCAAGGTTTTAACCTGTCCTCTCAAGAAAAATGAAGTAAAAATTGGAGCAATCTGACCCTTGTTAAACACAAAAATCCCCAAACCAGCTGTTATCCTTTAGGACCCTTACAAACATCTTCAGTGTCTCTTTCCTCTTGAGAACAACTTTATGGATGCAGCGACGAAGTGCTACTGCAGGAACTACACAGCACTGAGTAATCAAACATCCTGCTCATGAACCAACTTCATTGTATGTCTTAAATGCCAAATGCTCAGCATTAGTTTGTATTCCTAGATGTCAAAGTAGACACGTATCGGTGACGGGATTTTCATAACTCGCAAGCCCTCATAAACTCAATACAAACCAGCGCTCCGCTCTAACAACTTCACTCACAGCCCAGAAGTTACTCAACCAGTGCAGAATTCAGCCTGCAGCTCTGCCCAACACTTGTATGTCTCTGTTGGGTGATCGATTGGGTAAACCAATTAGTTAATGCACTATGAAAACAGCAACCAGGTAATGTCCGGCCCCATGGCTGGGTAAGAGAATAGCTCTTAGTGTACAGAGAAAAGCTTATGTTCAATGGCTGATAAACCTAATTTAATGCAAGGCAGGGAGAGCTGGATTTTCTTGGAACTGTGCCTTTACCTTCTTGCGCATTTTCGAGGAGGTGGGTGTAAATCTGTGCCATCGTGATGTCACCGTGCTAGTATGAATGGCCATATGCAGTCAGGCCAAAGGAATGATCACAGGGTTTGCAGCACTATATTTTCATCAAGAGGAAAAGTGGCAGAAGCTGCTGAATGAAAGAGAAGGACATCTGTGTGATGAATTCCTGAGTCCACTGAGGTTGACGGGACTTTCGCTACCGAGCTCAGTGAAACTGGGATTTCACCCAGCACATTTTGTTTGTTTTGGAAATGAGGATTTTAAAGGTAACTTCTGAGGGCAGGTCTCCTCTGCCATGTGGAGAAATGCTCTCTAAAGCCTGGACTCTTGCTGCCTCCTCCTGCTTTGGCCCTAATTCAAGAAAGCACTTAACACATACATAAACACCGTTCTCACCAGCGAAGCTTTTGAGCAAATACCTACTTTGAGGATTTGCTTATCTCTAATCCATTGGTTAAGAAGTAAGATATTTCTCAATAGGAGTAGAAGTGGGATAATCTAGCTGTAAATCCTTATCATTTACATCGTTTAGAACAAGAGCTTAGTCATCTTTTGACCAGTGACGCACAGCACTGATTTCTTGCTGAATAAAATTTTAGAGGCACAGCCAATTTTTCACAGAGGCTTGGAACTGTGCCCTTTATCTGTTTTTATGCAGTGCTCCAAGTATGTAGCATGGAAAGCCTAATGCAAGGTCAGGTTTTGCTAGAATAACAGCACCAAACTGCAGCCATAGGGGCCAGCTCTACCGGCAAGTTTTATCAAATTCCATAGTGATTTTGATATGCAGAGTAAGTTCAAACTGTGATAGTAATAAAGGCAGTTTAAAAATGAAGGAGATTACCAAGCTCGGAACTGTAAAGGTCAGATCCCGATCTATGCTTCCCCCAATTCTCACATGTATTTAGATCTGAGATACCCTGCGCATTTAGCTCTGCTCTGCGGTTCAGTAGAGAGGAAGAACATAGTTTTTACCTTTGGAAAATTCCATCACAGTGCTCTATTTTCACTCCCAAACCGCAGAATTTCATGTCACGTATGATGCATAGTCTGCCTCAAAGAGAATCATTGGAGGAAAAAAAAAAAATCCTCATGGCCTTGATTTTAAGCTTAGGCTTCTGAGACAAAATGGGAGGAAAAAGTGCACTTTCCAGCTTAACTCGCTTTGCTTTTGCACACAAAAAGGAGAAATGCTACTGTAAGAAATTTTACTTTCCAGACTGCCTGAGAGAACCCAACAGCTTGTACACATCTGTCAGAGCACGGCATGCTCTGTCGCAGGGTGCATTGCATGGAGTGCTCGGCCAGACTTCAGGAAGGAATTTATCCTCTCGTGTCTGCTTTTTCTATTCAGTAGCCACCACATTGTGCTAATCAGACCTTACAGAGTGGAAGAGGGTTCTTGAGAGCTACTTGATGTGCAAATTTCTGCTCAGGAAACTGGAAAGGGAAAGGTCCACTGGGGTCTGAGCTTTTATGGCTCCTGCTATCTTTTATGGAGTTTTACTCACAAATGTGAAGAGACTTGCTAAGTTTATTTATTGCATGAGCCTAGGTGTGGAGAATGTTTTCATTCATCCAGAACAGTTCTCTTCAATACAGAATGCAATTCTCTTTTTCATCTGCCACTGGTGCTTAGACTGAAAGCAATTCAAAACAATCAAAATCATAGGATTAGTCAGAACTAGCTCCTTTCCTGTTCTAATGCTCAAACTCCGGTCTTGTATGAAATAACTTTTTGACCTTTGGCCAATGAGAAAAAAGTTGAAAAGCTCAAAATAAGCTATAAAAATAGCCATTAAATATTTCCTCAGGAAATCTGTTTAAATACTGATGTCATTTTCTACAGCAGCTACTTCAATTTGAAATAGCTTCTTGAGCTGAGGGGAACTAGAAAGGCACTGCCAGAGCATAGAGATCAAGGCTCAATGCTAAGAGAGTTGACACAGTGTGAGACAAATGGAAGGGGCAATGCATGTGCTAGGTGCCATGTAAAAAGGTTGTGAGCTGTGAGGTCTGGCAGGAAGAAGGCTGCTCCAAAAGGAATGAACCATCTGAAAAAAGAAGTGTCTCTGTATCCTGTAATTTGAATGTGGCTCCTGTGACATTCAGCAAACTTTGCACCAGCTGCTAGATGTTGGAGAAACCCACGTAAGTGATGATTCTAAATGGAGATTTGATAATCCAGCAGGTGAGAAGCTGCAGAAAACCCACGTGGTATCATGACTGATAATAGAGTGAGGATGGAGCTTCTAATTCAAGACAGAGTGGTGAATGTTAGTTTGTTGGGAAGCCAGGGGAAACAGGAGAAGATGTGGCCTTGTAAATCCAGTTATGCTTCCAAAAATATACCACAGGAACATTGGATGCTATTGGGAACACACATAGTAGAGCTAAGTGCTCAGCAAAGCATGCTAACCTAATTTCATGATTACATGAAAGAAGAAAATCCTGACTCATATTTTATTAAAATTGTTATGGTGAATCAGCAAATTACTCTGTTTATCTCCTTCAACGTCAGCACACTGAAGTCTGGAGCAACTTGAACTGATCTCACTGCCCTTGTAAATAGAATATATTCAGACCAGCTGAAGCTGGACTAAGTGGAAACAAGGAGTAATTCATCACCAAGGACAGCTGGGAAGCTCAGAAAAATGCTATTTCCTGACTGTCCTGGCAGAGGGAAAGACAAGAGCTGTGTGTGCCTTTCATCTCTGACTCCTTTGTGATGCCAGATCCCAAACACAAACATTTACACTCAAAAACTTTGTGGCTATTTTAACAAGATCTCCCCATATGGTAAATGCTGGCCTTTTTACGCATATACCCTCTTAATCATATCCCTGTGGTGGCAGAGAAGGAAATAAAAACATATAGAAACGTATAACCTGATCTCGCTTGTTTAATTGCAAATCCAATCTCTTTTAGTAAAGCAAGCTGGGATCTCGGCAGCCCCATCTGTAGTACCGCATACCTCCATGGGGAGGAGTCTTAGAAAAAAAA
Source organism: Excalfactoria chinensis (assembly GCF_039878825.1). NCBI lineage: Eukaryota > Metazoa > Chordata > Aves > Galliformes > Phasianidae > Excalfactoria > Excalfactoria chinensis. Next base: position 76,751,464 of record NC_092828.1, on the reverse strand, counting down.
ACCAACAACAAACCAACCTTAATAGGAAGAGGCAGAGGCACATTTTGGAACTGGAGTCCTGAACCAGATCTCCCGTTTCCACCAAAGGGGTGGAAATGCAGCCAGGGGCAGTCCCTGAGACGTAGTCACCACTTTGCCCTTCTCACAGCTCCCAGTTTCAGGGCAGACTTTTAGGATGAGGTCTGGAGCTGTTTGTGGCAGTTGAGACGTATTGAAGTGGTGGATTTCTGCAGTGGCACTTATGATTTCTTCTTTCCCTGCTACAAGGAGCTGTGCAAAGACTATCTTGACTAAATGATGACTTCCAGATGGACAAAGAGAAAGCAGAAAGACGAGAGAGCAGACACTGACCCATGAGCTGTCTTCGGTGATGCTGCCATATGTAGAGTATGAATGACTTAATGCAAGAAAACATGCAGTAAATTTCAAGAGCACTCAAATATAGAGGCGCCAGCAAGCAAGTTACAGCGAACTGGTATGAAGTGGTCCCTGCTTGCCCTCTGGGCTCTTGTGATGTTTAGTTAAACAGATACTGAATTCAGTGCATGCAGCCTCAAAGCAGCTGGAGTTTGCAAATTATGGCAGTGTTTGGAGAGGACAGTAAGAAAAACAGTGTGTGTTTAGGGGAAACAGAGAGGGACTCGCATGGGCTCTGTCTGCGCTTTGTAAGGATGGTTCTTAGAATCACAGAATAGATTCATAGAATATCCTGAGTTGTAAGGGACACACAGGGATCATCGTGTCCTGTGCCGTGTTCCACACAAGGCCACGCAAAGAACAACTTTATGGTTGTTGTTTTCTTTATCCAAGAAGGACGTAAGAAACAACTCCGAAATGGCATCTGGCTGTCCCCAGAGTGCTTCCAGGGCAGGCAGCATTGGTGGAGAGCAGCAAGGAAAGGGAGAGTGATTTTGCCTTGCTGTGTTTCTTCCTTCTGGATCACACAGTTTCTTGCATGGGACAGTGTTGACGCTTTATAGAGCAGATGGAGCACACAACAGTGGGATCCAAATAGCCTGGAGGTCCTTGCTCTGCCTGGAAATGCCACAAAGATAATGTGACTGTTGTTGCGTTTCAGTGCATTGTGCTGTGCAAGCTGACATCCTGCATGTGAGGACATTTATGTTCTGTGGAAATTTTTTCGGATACCATATGAATAATATGAGCCAAAAGTTTGTGGGGCTGATGGGGTGCTGTGTGTGTCCCAATGGTGCTAAGTTTGGTGCAGCAGAGCCCCAGTGCTGACAAACATGGGCCTCCACAAAAGTTCATCAGCATCCAAAGGGAGTTCTCAGGCAGTGACTTCTCATTCTGGGGGAAGCTGCAAGCCTAGCTGTGACCTCTCAAAGAGTTGTTGCTGTAGGGAAGGAAGCAGTTCAGCTGGTGGTGACTGGCGCTCTGCCTGCTGCCCCCTGAGATGCTGAGCCCCCCAGGCAGCAGGTAGTGGCAGCGCCAGATCCTAGATGAACAGGAGGCATTCAGTTAAAAAAGGAGCCTGAGAATAACCTAGACTTTCCTGGAGAAAGGTGCTCTGGAAATATGAGAGTTGGTCTAGGCTGGGATGTGTAATGATGCAGGCATCTGAGTGCTAACAGAGTAATGTGAAGGCTAAAATGTCTTGGAGTGCAGGAGCTAGGAGTCACTCATCAGTGAGCTTAGCTGAGCTTTCTGTGTTCTGGATTGCTGCACGGAGGTTGGCACTGGCAATCCCACTGAGGAAAGGATGGCCACCAGTGAGCAGATATCAAATGTGTCGATATATCCCATTCAGCGCTCCGTCATTCCTGGCAGCAAGAGGGAAGCTGCAGACATTGAGAAACAGCCAAGTCCTCAAACTGCCAGGGCAGCTCCTTGCAAAGAGGAAAGCCCTGTTAGCAGGGTAGCCGAGACAAGGCCGTGCTATGATCTGATACATATCCAGGTGTCTGTGGGAGCGGTAGCAGATTGTCCTTCATTAAACCTTTTCCTGACAGACACCCTTCTTCCATGCTGCATGCAGACTTATGAAGAGGATTCAGCGCTTCCTCTCTGCCAAGAGCAGTAATGCTTCTACCCAGGGCTCTGCACCATGCCCTCAGATGGGTTCAGCTTCTCCCAGCTGTGTACAGCGGTGATGACAGGCAGCACAGCTGGCCCTGCAGCTGCCCAGATACTAGCAAAGCAAAGGCAGCATGGCCCTGCTCAGGGAACTGGTTGCACTCATTTCACACGGTCACAGACCATATGCCTGGCCTGTGGTCCCCCAAGTGCTTAATGTGCAGGGTGTTCATTTTAGGTTTCAACACGCATGTTTTGTGGGTTGATGTGTAAGGCTCTCTGGGATCTGTAACCACCACATACAGTATGTCATATGAGATGCCAGCTGAACACCTACCCCATCATGCCTGTGAGCTGTTTAATGCCAGCACTTTGCATAGGACCTGATGAGTACAGAGTAGAGCTGTGTGCCTGGCCCATCCTGCCCACACCAAGCTGCACTAGGGTCATTTCTAATACAGTGTGATGGAACGGTTTAGAGGTCTTCATGGAGTAGAGCCAAGGTGAAAACGATCCACTTGCCTTTGCTGACCAGCACCAAAGCAGCAAATTTCTCTTTCAGGTTTCATCTGCCAGGAAAGCTACTGCTTTTATGAGTGTCCTAGTTGTTGACAGATAAGGGCAGGGAAAGCATGGGGACAAGGAATTGAGCAATAAGCCTTTCTGCCAAGGAATAAACACTGTCAGGCGTGGGAAGTGCTGCCCTCTGTCTCCACAGGATGTTTCTTGCTCTCATTTCTCTTGGCAGAAAATTCATTTCCTCATCACCCCTCTCCTCCCCTAGTCTACTTTCAGCTGCGGCTTCTCCTCCCCATCACTTCTCCACTTCTCTCACCACATCCTCCCAGCAAGCAGAGGCTCCCTCACTTTCTGCATGGGCTGCACATGGATGTGGAGGAAAGACTGCTTTAAAATTCATCATCTTGAAGGAAAAGAAGTGGACTCAGGCTGTCACTGGTGATGCTGTGAGAAGAAAAGGAGGAAGGTAAATGCACGTTCTTCATTCCAGCTGAAATAGGGTGATTTTACTGCTGAAAAAGGGGGAGTAAATGCAGCCCTATGGGATTAGAAGGGGCAGATGTGCTGAGCTTTTCCCATGAAATTATTTAAATAGGGCCTAGTCCTGAAAATAAGGAAAGAAAGTCATTGGAAAGGGGAAGTGCAATATTAATATTGCCAATGAAAGACTTGTTTTAGACTTTCCGTTTTAGAGTTAATACAGCAGTTTTTATGATAACCACCTTTGAATGGGTTTTTGCTTCATTCAGTTTTTTCCCCTGACTTTGCATCAGCATTTTCCTCCTTTCAGGCTATTCTTTTACTCTCATACAAGGCTCTGCAGGGCTTCACATGTCTTGGGATCCACGAGTTAGAGTGCTGTGATCAGGGAGAGTTAGAAATTGCTGGTGTTGTTCTCAATCTAGCTTGCACCCGTGGGCATAAATATACAGTTATTGCAAGAAGGCCAGGATTTTGAGTGTTAACCGCTGAACAAAAAGTTTATTATAAAACCAGTGATGGTGGTATTTTATAAGGCTTTTCTTATAGATTGTGGAATAGAACCAGATAAGCCCTGACTTCTCTTTCCTGCTTACTCTTCTGCTCTCTATCCTAATCAGGCTTCCTCCTCTTTTCCCCAGGGCAGCTGCATCCTCAGTGATGCTCTGACCATCTTTTCGGCTCAGGCAGGGTTTGTGAATGTAGTCTCTGTCTGGAGCCGTGAGCTTCACCTACACAAAGGTAATTTCCTTCAGTTTGACCCTCAGGACTCATCTCTTCATCTGCAGCATTTGCTGCTAGGAGAGCTGTGCATGTGCCGCCAGGCAGCTCCTACTAGGCACCACTTCTGCCCATCCCGGACTCCCGGCATGGCAGAAACACACAAGCTATTGCTGGCAAATGGAGTTGTACTTGCCTGTCAAAGTCAGCATTTTAGTCTCATAGAATCATGGACTCATAGAATGGCTTGAATTGGAAGGAACCTTAAAGCTCATTCAGTCCCAATCCCTGCCATGGGCTGGCTGCCCCCCGCCTGCTCAGGCTGCCCAGGGTCCCATCCAGCCTGGCCCTGAGCACCTCCAGAAATGGGGCACAGCTCTCTGGGCAGCGGTGCCAGGGCCGCAAAGAGATCTCCCCACAGCCTTCTCTTCTCCAGACCAAAGACCCCCAGTTCCCACAACCTGTATTCATAGGAGTGGTGCTCCAGCCCTCAGATCATCTTCAGGGCCCTCTGGACCAGCTCCAACAGCTCTTCTTTCTTCCTATGTTGGGACCCCCAGGCCTGGATGCAGCACTGCAGGTGGGGCCTTACAAGGGCAGAGCAGAGGTACAATCTCCTCTTTTGGTGCAGCCCAGGATACAGTTGCTGGGCTCCAAGCACACACTGCTGGCTCTTGTTGAGCTCTTTACTCATCAGAACAGCCCTTCTCCTCGGAGCTGCTCTCACGGAGTTCATCCCCTGCTCAGCACACAGATCTGGGATTGCTGCAGCCAAGTGCAAAGTGTTGCACTTGGCCTTGCTGAACCTCATTAGCTTTATGTGAGCCCACTTCTTAAGCTTGTCCAGGTCCCTTTATCTGTGACCCCTCTTCAACCAGACTCTTGAAGGGGAGCTCATGTCCTGGGAGCTCTGTTTGTAAAACTTGGTAGGGCCAGTTAGTTATTTTAGTTTAAGTGACTATTTAGATGCAATCCCTTTGAGACCATCAACAAAATATATTTTCCTTCCACTTTTTTTGTGTGTATTTTTTTTTTTCTTTTTCAGTGTGAAAGTTATAAAAAGCAATGTACTGAGTTATAAATGGTGGGTGTCCCCTGAGCCTGGCTTAGAAGGTTCGCATGGAGGGGTAGATCAGATTGGCTAAGAGGAAGTCAAACAAAGCAGCAGAACCTGATGTTTTTTAATAGTGGAGTAATCAAAATCTTTTTTCAGGTAAGACATGGATGCCTCCATCAGGCATTGTGTCTTCCTGGCTTCCTTGTTAATGTATCCCTGAGCTGCGAAAGTTAAATGGCTCAGTGCTGAGTCTGGCTCTCTGCAGGATTAGCTGCAATGTAAACAGCACTGCACCAGGTCTTACTGGAAGCTTTAGCCTGATCCAGTATACTGGACAGCCATGGGCACCTTGGTACCCCAGTGGCAGGTTTTTAATACAGAGGTGCTGAGCACTACCAGACAATTTGGCTGTGTTGCCTCTCATTTTTGTCACCCCTACAGGGGCACATAGTTTTTGTACAAGACATCAAATCTTGCAAGAATATCTTTGCCTTTAGCTAAATTTCCATTTACAGTTTGCCCTTCAGGGGAGCTCATAGCAACTCTTTTTTCTTTCTTTTTTTCTTTTTAATTTATGTAACTTTCTAAATCTGTTTAGGATCTGAAAACCTGGCCAAAGCAAACACTGCCCCAGACAACATTCCTCCCCAGGCACAGGCAATGGAGGTGTGCAGCCAGTAACGTGCTGAGGCTACCACATGAGCCTGTGCAGTCTGTCAGCTCACACCACATGGGCTAAAACTCCTGGGTGTTTTCACCCTCGTCTCTGGCTCTGGGAGTTATCCAGACATTTATTTTTGGCTCTTGCTTTAAAGCCCTCCTTGGGAAAGCTCTTTCATAGCTGTACTTTTACTATGTCATTTCTGTGTACGTGCTGCTAATGCTGTTCCTTTCTCGCAGTTACTGCTGCAGAGAAGATCAATTTTGAATACAATGGGTCTGTAGGTCTTATTTAGTGGGGTGTGTGCTGATTTTAAGATTGCAGGATTTTGATGATACTAAATTGGGAGGAACTGTTGACTCTCTGAAGGGTGAAGAGTCCTTGAAGAGAGGTCTTGACTAACATGAGTTGGCAGTCACCAACCACGTGAAGTTTGAGAAGAGCAAGCACCAGGTTTTACAACTGGGACAGGGCAACCCTGGCTATGTACAGACTGGGGTACAAGAGGCTGGAGAACAGTCCCACAGAAAGGAGTCTGGGGTTTCTGTTGACAGCAAGTTGAATCTGAGTCAGCAGTGTGCCCTCGTAGCCCAAAGGGCCAACCATACCCCATCAGGCCCTGCACCGCCACTGGGTGAGGGAAGGGATCGTCCTGACGGAGCACACCATGGGAGGTACAGTGGAATTACCAGGTCACAGCCTGAAGCAATACTTGACCACTAGGTGAGAAGGTGTGGCTAACCCAGATAGCTCAGGTGCAGGCAATGCACCTGAGTAATGAAGAGGAGACTGGATTCCACCCCCCATCTCACTTAAGGGTTAGCAGCCAAGGCAGCAGTGTCTCTTTGGATAGAGGTTGCTCTCCTCTTGAATTGCTACCAGATGCTGGAAGATTGGGAGGGGTAAGCAAATGTTTTTTTGTCCTGTTATGGCTCCACAGGGTTTGTATCCTACTGGAAGACGATGTTATCACCTTCCTTTGCCATACAGGAGGAGAGAGGATGTAGTGGTCTGCCTGTAGCCCTAGTGTTCCCATACTCTTTGGCCACCATAAACCATACTGAGATACTTAAGGCTGTTCTCAGGAAATCACGAGTTCTCAGTTACACATCCCATGCATCCAGTATGCAAATCTGGGTGAATGGGAGGAATTGTGTGCACGTGCACAGCAGCCCATAAAGACTGGTGCAAGGCTAGTGTCCCATCACAAACCCTTTCCACTCAGACACTGAGGTTTTGCTTGTGCTGAGCTGCAGTCAGGTCTGGCTGGCAATAGTGCTCTTCAAACTTAAGCTGACTGCTGGCACCTGTTAGAATTAATTTGAAGAAGACCCAAAAGATTTGGGTCTCCTAACTTGTTGAGGTTTGCTGGAGGGCAGGGGTGACCCAAGAGGAAGGTGTGTGGGAGGAGATGGCAAATGCTAATGCTTCCAGGATGTTTTTGTCAGGTGTTACTTATTAGAGAGGGAGGGAGGATGAAGTAAGTCTGAATCTGAACAAACCCAGAGTTGATCCCAATGTAGTAGCAAGTATTTGCAGCTGAGGGTTAAGGTCTGTGGGTACAGCTGGAGAACATGGTGAGGTGAAAGAAGAGCCCCTGGCTTCATGTGTTTGTTTGCTGAGCAGCTCTTATGTGGGAGGTAGAGGAAAAGAACCTTGTGAGATAAGGTGCTAGACTAAGTAAGTGCTGCTTGCCTTTGCTTCCTTCTCATGAGTTCTTGCTGAGCTTTGGAGTGGTTTTATCTCTGTTGCCTGGGTTTGGTAAGGTCAAACATGCCTCTGTCCAGACTTTGCTCTCACCGAATGTGGCCTTATAGATGGTACCAGACAGAAACTGTGTCCACAGTGAAGAACTGTTGATTGCCAGCATCAGCACAACAGTTCCTACCCTTGCTAGCCAGGATGTGCCCTGTCTTTTGTGTGTGAGCCTGATGGTGCTGGGCTTCATATGAAAACAGAGGGCAGTCTAAATTAACCAGGAAGGTCTCTGCCAAGCAATGAGTTGCCTTGGGGATCCTGTGAGGCCTCAAGAGAGAGGGCTGAGGTCCCCGGTGTCTCTGAAGGCCTTTGTTTGGAAGGGTGGAGTGGGGCAGTGCGTCCAGGTCACCTATAGATCAGCATGCTCTCAGGAGAGGAGGAAGTGGGATGTCTTCTGCACTTGGGAAGACACTGTGTGGCATTTTCAGTTGCTTCTCTTCCTAAGCAGGTGTGTCTGTGAAGTGTTCCTGACTCTTTTGTTTTTATGTGTATGTTTTTCAGAGGACTTTGTTATCTCAACTCTTCTGCCAGAACAAAGCACCAAAATGCAGCCTGTGTCCCTGCACAGCCTTTCGGAGCTGGAAAGAGCCAGTTTGCGAGAGCTAGCCCTCTACCAGCTGCAAGAAAAGCTGCTTGTTGGAGATCTCAGCCTGGCTAGAGGTAGAGGATGGGAGAGGATGGCAAGTGCTGGGGGGGGAGTCGGGTGGGGGGCTGAGGTCTGAGCCATTAGTTCTACTTATCCACACTCTTGCATTTCATAATGGGGGATGATGTTTATGGACTGGTATTTGTGACACTTTCACTTAAGAGTTTTGGTCCATTTTTTGTTTGTTTTGCTTGTTTCCTGCTTTGGTCTGAGCATTGGAGGCTGAAGCAACCTTCTGTGGAGGGTTTCTGTGTCGATAGGAGTGTGAGAATATGACCCTGCCTTTGGTCCTCCTAATGCAAAACAGATGCAGTGTGATTTAGCAAGGGCTTCCAGCAGGGCGATTCCACTGGGATGGGGTAAGCTTTGTTTTGTGGATTAATGTTCAGCACAAAGCTCTGATGCTGAGATGGGGCTTATGCAAGGCTAGGGGATATGCTACTGAAATTAATGGGCAGATAAATATAGAAATTCCACAGGGACTATGGTCCTCTGTCCCAGCCTACAAAGAAATAAGGGAATTATCTGGGTTCCCGTAACCGCCAATGTTCCCTAACAACTTTACATCTAACCAAGTAAGCAGAATGAGCTGAGAATCGTTTGACTGCTTCTCAAATTGTAATTTAACAGTGAAAGACTAGATACAAATGCCTTCTCTATGCTCTGGGCCATGTTTTGGCGTCTCAGTAAGGCAAGAGATGCTTACTGGTCACCAGCTGAACACACAGTACCAGCAGAGCAGTTGCAAAGAGTGCTTGGGTTCTCCAGACCCACTGCCCACTCACAGCATGTCTGTTGCCACCACTGATTGAGGAGGTTGGAGCTGGAGCCCCTCAGCTCCGGAGTGTTGCTATGGAGAAGGAGTTGTTTCAATCACTTATCCTCATACTGGATAGCAAGCAGGTGCCAGAATGTAACTGCATCTATTTATTCTGGGTCACATTCAAGTTTTATTTCTTGTTTTATTAATATTTGGCATATTTTGGAACATTTCATTGCGTGAAATGTTTTCAAGAATAGTGAAAGAGGAAAGTTCCCTCCTTGTTCCCAGGATGTCTGATCACCCCAGGGCTGCAGCAGCAGCCACTGCTGTTTCTTCCAGTCTCTGGGGAATTCTGTTCATAAACATTCTGCTCTCCCCAATTTGTTTGTTTGTTTTGAGCTGTTGTGATCCATTCTCAGTGATATTGTGCAGAAGCAAGTAGCTTCTCTACAGAACAGTGCAGGTTGAAAAGCAAATCAGAAAATTCCTTCTATGTGCTGCATTTTGTCAGTCAGATTCCTCTCTTCCTGCAGGATGAGCACAGGGACTGTGAAGTCCTGATCTCAGCCTTGTGTGTATTTCGTATCTTATGTTCAAGTGCTTTCCAGTGAACTCCTTTCTCCTTAGCTCTGTCTTTGTATCCCTCAGCCTTCTACCTGCGATTGCGTTCTTTCCTTTTTCAGTTGGTTGTCTGGGAGTCAGTGTAAAAGACTAGATGAGAATTAGCTGTGAAAATCACTGCATCACTGTTTTCCTGTGTTGAGGTATTAAAGGGAGTCTCGTAACGTTTGGAAATGCCTGAATTTGGTCTTCATTGTCTCCATTTGAGTACATTCACCTTTCTGTACCCAAAACCTGCCTACATGAAATTTCTTCGATAAATTGCCCTCTTTAATAAACAGCCACCATACGATTGTTATTACTTCCCTCAATGAAAACATGTTCAGCATCTTCTTTAACCCTCTGCAGGGAAGGCATACAGTGTGGGAGCACAGGGGATGTGAGCCACCCTTTGGGACAGCTTTGATGCTCCCTGGGCTGCTCTCTTCCTTCAGTCCTTGCCTCATTCAATCCCAACAAACTTCTGCAGCATTGCAAACCTTTGAGTAAATAGCAGCTTTCAGGATGACCCTTCTGAACAGCAGAAGAAACTTTTGATGGACACTGTAATCTCATTTTGGCCAATTTTGCAAGAACAAGTTTGTTGTTCAGGAGAAGCAGAAGACCAAACCAAGATGAAATCTTTGAAGGAGGTACAGCTACCAGTGAAAATAAGTTGTCCTTGTCTCCTAGGCTTGAAGTAGGTCATAAGCATTACCCTGCCACAAAGATAGCAGCTCTTGCCTTCTTTGGGGGGGGGGGAGAGGGGGAATCCATGTGGTTTCTTTACTATCTGCTGCCTCCAGGTTTGTTCCTGTTAGGAATGTTTGGATGGCTCCAGGAGTAGAGAATTATTGTGACTGTATGTTTAAACAGTGGAGTTTTGCTGGCATTTTTTCTTCCATATCTGGGTAGTGTTTTTTGGCTCCAGATTGTTGCTCTAAGATTGTAACTTCTTGCTATTCTTTTTAATGAAATGAAACATATGGTTCTGTGTAATGATTAATGTACACTGTGTTTTCATGTGCATACTGTTCATTGCAACACAGTTTCCTTTTAAATCTTACAGAATAACCCAAACATTTATACAAGCTGCATCTAAGAATAGAATTCATAATAAATGGCAAAGGCCAGAGTAGGATGATGTGTTCTGGGAAGATTTAGAGTGATTAATGGGTGAGTTTTCAGTTAATTGATGTCACAAAAATGGTGACTGCTGTTCCTGGATGTACATCTCTGAGGTTACTGAAGTGTAGGGCTTGGCTGTCTGCGACAAAGATGAGATTTCTTGGTGATGTGTTTTGTCTAATTTTTTGTTTGTTTATATTGTATATAAAAAAATCAGAAACAGTTCTAGGGCTGTATTTCTTTTTCCAGTGCATAGATCAGACCTCCGAGGCTGAATTAAAGTAGCTTTCCCAGTTTTTAGGTGATGAATAGAGCATTGCTGTTAATTCAGTATCACTTGTAACATGACAGAATTTAAAAGTGGCCAGAACGCTTTTAATCTGCAGCCTTTGGACAGCAACAGCTTTCCTCACTGGCCTTTCATGTGCAAGAACCTGTATACTGGCTGCTGTCCTTGCCATTTCCCACGCACTCCGTAGCTATTGCAGCATTAGGAGTGGGACTTGAGAATCTGGGATGCCACCTGAAAGATCATCTGTGGTTCATTCCCTTTTGTAATGCCTATTAATTTGCTGCCTGCCTTGTATTTCATAAGCACTAGCCTGTAGTTGTAATCCAGCAATGCGTGACATGTCTAGCCTGGTAGCTGTGAAGGTGCAGTTAAAGTATGGTGTTGCCTTTAGCCATGCAGAAGGCTGGAGCAATTGTGGGCACAGAAGAAATGAACAGAAGATGGAATGCAAGCAATGGGTGGGAGCACGTTACCCTGGTCAGTCATGTCACACATGGGTGTCAAGGGCTCATGATGTGTTCTACAGCAGTGAAGGCCTTCCTGTGTACAGCCTCATACTTCACATAGGTGCAGGAGCGTTGACAGCAAAATACTGGAACAGGTCATGCTTAGCAGATGCCTCTTGCTGTTATCCAGATTGGGATGAGTCCCACACTTGAGTTGTCTTTAACCCACAGTTTAGTGCCATTGGATCCCACAGTCCAGGTGTCGAGATTCAGAGGGCCCCTTCTTCCACTTCAGGGGGACAGATGTCAGTTGAGGGACGTGGTTTAGAGAGGACTATTGGTGGTAGGTGGACTGGATGATCTTGTAGGATCTTTTCCAACCTTGGTGTTTCTATGATTTTATTATTCTATGACAGTAGTCCCTCTCTTGGTCTGTTCCTCCAAGCATCTGATGCCAGTGTGCTGTCCTGTGTAGCTTGTAACACCACCGTGTCAAGTCCACAGTGTCCCCCTACCTAAAGGAGGTGCCAGTGGCCATGCTCTACATGCAGGCCAACAGCTTCAAGATGAGACTGTGCCAATGCAGCCTAATGATGCTGGGCCTTTGCTTTTTTTTCCCCACAGTAGGACCTAAAGGCAGTAAATCTTTCCGACAGAAACTGGAGAGCTTTTCAAAGGAGAAGAAAGGTGAGCAGCCTCCTTGTTACTTGCGTTTTGGTCACTACTCTCAAACAGAATGGGTGATTTTTAATGGGGCTGAGCCAGAAATCTGAAGTTAGCTGGGTGATTTGCCAATGTTGCTTTGGTTTTCTCCAGAGTATTGTGTAGTGATGCATGCATAACCACAAGAGACTGTAGAAGGGGGTGTGTGTGTGCGTGCACACATAAACCTCCCCAGTGTGACTCAAAGGCATTTCTTCTTGTCTTTTTTTTTTTTGCTTGGGAAAAGAGACTGACCCACCCAGCTTGATACAACCTTCTTTCAAATAGTTGTAGGGAGTGATAAGGTCTCTCCCAAGTCTCCATTCCTCTAGGCTAAATAACCCCAGTTCCTTCAGCCACTCCTCGTAAGACTTGTACTGCAGAACCATCACAGCTCTGTTGTCCTTTTCTGAACATGTTCTGGTGTCTCAATGTCTTTCTTGTAGCGAGGGGCCCAAAACTGAGCATGGTGCTCAAAGTGCATCCTTATTAGTGCTGAGCACAGAGGGATGATCACCTCCCTGGTCCTGCTGGCTATGCTATTGCTGATACAAGCCAGGATGCTGTTGGCCTTCTTGGCCACACTGCTGGCTCATATTCACCTGGCTATTGACCAGTACCCTTGGGTCCTTTTCTGCCCAGCACTGTCAATAATAACAAGTCATTAGTACCAAGATTGTGATCTCTGAACGGATATAGCTGATGCATTTGTTACTAATATTTGGTATCAGATATTTCTGGTGACTTATAAAATCTCTGCTTTGTTGATGGTATGATGTCTTCATAGGATTGCAACAAGTAAAAGGAAGGAAAGTTCAGAGAAACCGAGACAAGTTGTAACAAGCATGTTGAAGGAGATTGGTTTTGTTGCCATCTTCCCTGTATTTCCTTCCTCTTCCTTCAGCATGCTGTCTTTCATGTGGAGCTCTTCCCACTTGGCTCCCATGCTGCTCAGCATTCTGAGTCCCATCACAGCAACATCCCAGTGCTTTTGAAGGACAACAGCTCCCCTTGGTTTTGCTCTGTCTCACTTGGGATATTTCTGCTGCCTGCTTCAGGTTCCCATGGAAGAAGTTGAGGAGAAACTGAGAGTAGAGACTGTTTGTTGCAGGTCTGCCATCCTGGACTCAAGCTGCATGTCTCCTTTTCATGTATTGAGTCAGTTTTACATGCAGTTCTGCTTATACTATTGCTGGTTGCTACCTTTAGAGTATCCTGGTATTCTTCTGTGAGTTAATAATTTTACCTAGACATGCATATGTGTCCTTGGTAGCTGGCCTGTACGGCCCTAGTTGTTTTTCACTGCCAACAATACTTTTCAATGTCTCCCATGTTTTTTTTTCTAAGACTGCTCTCCTCAGACTTTTGGGATCCCACTGTGCCAAGTCATTGCCAATGACCGTGCAAACAGACAACTGCAAGAAACAGTGAAGAGCAGCCGCCGGCTGTGCGTGGAGGTGGAAGAAACAGTGACAAACTTTCGTGCTCAGATGCAGAAGAGATCCCCGTTGGGCAGGAGCTGTTTGCTCGTACCTTATGACATGTTCTCTGAAGAGCCTCTTTCTCCAGACTTCCCTGACCATAACTCTTCCTGGAGTCAGCGAAGGGTATGACTGCAGAAATGAACTAACCTCTGTGGCAGATTCATTGTGATAGTATTGTAGACTGGGGGAGGCTCAGGCAAATGTTATGGCTACTGTTCATGCACTTGGGGACTAATGCTACAGAAGAGATGGACTGTGAGAAGTGGGCCAGTGTATACTATCTGTTATGTAGCCATGGAGCTCAGGAAAGCCAAGGTCACCAGAAGCCGTGGCCAGATTCCTATTAAAGCAGATAAGAACAGTAGTAGATTCATCATTAGTAGTATAGATTTTTCAGACCCTCCATTGCATTATGTCTTCTTGAGCAGTACCACCAATAGATATGACACCTGTCACGCAGGATTTTTGGCAGTATAGCAGTTAGAGTCATGACCTCACATTTTATGAACTCCTATCAGAAATTGATTGTTGATGGTGAGTCCTGCTGGCTCCCTGGCCACAAAGCAGGGAGAGACCCTTCTTACTACTAGAGGAGCAATGAAGCTGTGGTGGTCTGCTTGCAGTGTTGACTGTCTTTTCCACAAGGGGCAAGGAAGATGGTGCAACTGGTCAGTCTTGGCCACCTTCTTGGCTTTAGTTCTGTTTCCTGTGAGAGGAGGTAAGAAGTAACTTGGATTAGGTTTGCTTTGTTTCTTTGGAATAGAGACCCATGCCTGACCTCTGTCACATCCCTGTAAATTCTGCTGTAGAGAGACTCCATTGTAGGTAACTAAATCCAGTACATTGCGTGAAGATGGCAGGCCTGGTGGTATTTCTTCTTTCCCCGTGTCTGCATGCAGTATAGGCTCTGTCCCAGTAGGAAGGCTGTTTTTAGAAATACCTCATGCCAGGAGCAGTGCACATAAATGAAGGCACAACAGTTGAAATGTGCTTCTATGATTCTATTACAACTCAAATTAGGTTTTTTGTAGACCTCTACATTCATTTGGAGGCTGTGCTTCTCTTTGTCACTAACTTCTGTGGTAACAACTATGGCAGTGTACTGGGGTCCTGTGGGACAGTTCCTGCCACCTTGTGAATCATCTCTGCTTCGTCTCAGGGGGCCATGTCTGTGGACTGTATCAGTGAACTGAGTGGCAACAGTTCCAAGCTGCTGGAGGCACTGCAGTTGTCGCATCCTCATGAGCTGGATCCACGGAGGAATCTGGGCAAGAAAAAGATGTTAAGCCTCAACCCCATCGCCTGGCAGGTCCCACGAATTGTGGACAGATGTTGCAAACACATTGAAAGATACGGTAAATAAGGATTTCCTTCAAGCCAGATGACTGGTCCCAAAGTATGATGGTAAAAGATATTGTAAGCGCTGGGCCAGGGCAGTTTGGCCTGGCAGTTCTCAGAGAGAAAAGTAGGCAGCAGATTTCTGGGGCAGGATGCACTGCTGAGCAGCCACCTGGGGGAGTCCTCCAAGCTGGGGGTAGCCACTGGACTGAGAGGTGAATGTCACCCATGTGTATCAGTGACCCATTCCTACTATGTTAGTCTTAACTTCCCCTGTAAATCCAATTTATAGCTTGGAGTGACTTTAAGGCTAGATCTCCCTCCTGAGCCACAGATAACTCCTGCAAATCTTACAGCTCCCAAACCTTTTTTCTTATCCTCTCTGCCAAGAACAGAGAAAAACACACTGCCTCACGAGCAGGGCAAGATAACTGTTTCCATGATGTTAACATGTTCTGCTTTGGGAATGCAGAGTACTAACTTGTCTGTTTCCGAGGTCTCCAAACGGTGGGCATCTTCCGGGTTGGGAGCTCCAAGAAAAGAGTTCAGCAGGTAAACTGCATCCTTTCTGCATTCTCATATCCATGGGATAAATGCTTGCATGGGAGCTGAATGAATGAAGCAGACACTGGCATGTTGAGGTCTAAAATATCACAGTTATATACTAGAGATGATATATTTTATGTATATTTTACGAAGATGATCAGGGGACTACGAAGATGATCAGGGGACTGGAGAACCTCCCCTACGAAGACAGGCTGAGGGAGCTGGGCTTGTTCAGTCTGGAGAAAAGAAGGCTGTGGAGTGACCTCATTGCAGCCTTTCAGTACCTGAAGGGAACCGATATCCAGGAGGGGAGTAAACTCTTTGAAAGGACTGATAATACCAGGACAAGGGGAAATGGATTTAAGTTGAAAGAGGGTAGATGTTAGGTTGGATGTTAAGGGGAAGTTCTTTACTAGGAGAGTGGTGAGGTCCTGGAACAGGCTGCCCGGGGAGGTTGTGGATGCCCTGTCCTTGGAGGTGTTCAAGGCCAGGTTTGATGGGGCCCTGGACAACCTAATCTAGTAAACGTGGAAGTTTCGTGGCCCTGCCAGGCGGGGGGTTGGAACTTTGTGATCCTTGAGGTCCCTTCCAACCCAGGTCATTCTGTGATTCTGTGATAGAGAACAAACAATCTGCAACCTGTTGAGTCCTTTGCTCAGCTCTGGAGAACAAGCTACATCTTTGCAAGCTGCCTTTAGCAGTTGAGCCTCATTCACCTGATGGAACTTCAGAGTTCTCTCCTGTCAGTAGCAAGCTGTTCTTGGGTTCTGGCATGCCTCCTTCCAGCAGCTCTGTACAAGGAGTGTTTTTCAACAGCTTGACTTGCTTTTATTCTTCTCATTTCCGTCTTCAAGCTGAGGGAAGAGTTTGACCATGGACTGGATGTTTTCTTGGATGAGCATCAAAGTGTTCATGATGTTGCTGCTCTGCTCAAAGAGTTTCTTCGTGACATGCCAGAGTCACTGATTCCCAGGGAGCTCTATACAGCCTTCCTCAACACGGCCTGTAAGCACCCAGGATGCATTGCTCTCTTTCTGCGCAGTCCACCCATTACTTCTGGTTTTGTAAGGAAAAAGGGGAATTTTCTTCTCCTTGTGTAGTGTCATAGGTTACCCTAAAATCTACCGGCACCCATGACAGGGGTATAGACGGCCTGCAGGGCCGCTATCCCAAAAGGAAAAGAAAACAGGGAAAAGGAAATAAATACAGCGGCAGCGATCTAAGGAGGCACACTATTTTACTAAATACTATATCAGAATACAGAATAACACAATATAATACAATATAATTGGAATTAAGGCTAACAAATCAAGTAAAATAAGAGAGAGTGAGTCCCGAAACCGAGAGGCCTACTGTAACTCTAGGCGAAACGGCTGGAACGCTTCCACACACTCCCCCATGGCTGGCAGGATCCGAGAGAGCGAGTCCAGCACTGAAGTGAGATTATATAGTCCTGGTCATATGACTGACCGTGGTGCTCCCTGGGACATGTAGTCTTCTTTCTATGAGCAGCAGATTCGTCAAAATTATCTATGCTTAATATGATGTTATGATGTGGAATACTGATAGCAAAATTACAAAATTGCAAAACCATGACATGTAGTCATCAGGCCCCAGCACAGTTCAGCATGCTATGCAGTATCTCAGCCCAGTGGTTTCTTCTCTTAAAGGTGTCTTTGCAAACTTTCTGTCTAGGTCAACCTACCCTCCACAGTTAGGGTGACTGCATTTTTAGACTGTTTCCACTGTTACTATCCTCATACTTTCTTGGTCTGGTTTGCCATCTCTTTGTCTCTCTTTCCCCTCCTTTCCATCCTTCTCCTATTTGATAATTTAAATCCTGGATTCTCTGCTTCCACATCAATAATCAGATTATAGTCTCTCTGGCCTAGGATAGTCTTTGGCCATGGGGTGTACGGTATTAAATGCAACTATATCGCAGACTTTAATGAGATCTACTGGAGTTTCATCCCTGTGTAGGCAGGATGAAATACTGGCTTTACTGATTTACTGTAAAGGGTAGCACCTGTCTGACTCCCTCCAGAACTCGTTACTGCAAATTTAAAGTAGAGCTGTCCAGCTGGATATACGTGTCAAGCAGACTGGGAATTGCACTAAACAATGAGTTTCTCTCTGTCCAGCCATGGAAGGCCCACCACAGCTGGCTGTGCTGCAGCTGCTGCTCTTTCTGCTGCCCCCCTGCCACAGTGACACGCTGCACCGTCTCCTGCAGTTCCTTAGCAAGGTGGCACAGCATGCTGAGAACTCCTGGGGCCCCGATGGCCAGGAGGTAAGGTTTGTCCACAAGGGTAGGTCTTTAGCAAGGGATCGTTTAAACTCTGTTGATGAAGACCCAGCAAAGTTAATTGCAAGCTTGGCTTAATCTTGTGACACCTTGAGCTTGCAATGGCTCTCTCCTGTGGAGACTCTTGAGCCAGCCAAAGGCTTAGGAGTTTTGTGCATTTTTAGCCACTGTTCCAATCAAATGAATTAAAGGTGATAATCCAGGCTGCCCTATACTGTGTACCTGATGCTACTCTGTGGTACTGATAAGGTTCTGGAGTGGGTTTTGTTTTTATACAAACTAGGGCAGGCAACATTTTAAAGCAAAGGAAGAAAAACCAGGAAAATATAAAAGCAAACAGATTTTCAATTAATTTCCTTCTCCGTGGTGAGTCTAATTTGCTTTCAGTTCCGTTTTTCTGGTTTGCAGTAACCCCAAGTTTTTCCAGCTCCAACTGTCATGAGGAACTTATCACGATTCATTGAGGTTGATTATGGTTTCTCTGGACAGTTTGAGCTCTAAGTCTCCTCATGATGCACAGAGATTGGTTTTGTCCCAAACTGAAAACATGATGTCGTCTTCTTGTACAGTTCGTTGAAGTGAGTTAGATGGGAGTGGATAACCTGATGCAAACAAGGGGCAAGTGTATGCTCCAGCATGAAGTTAGCCCCATGTTCAGAGATGACTGAGCTGGACCCAGATCAGCTTTCTATTTGTCACTCAATATCTCATGTTCCTGTCCTGAGGTGGGTGAGGCTATCCAGATGCTGCTGCATCTGCAGTTTCCCTTTGTTCTTGCTTACTAGATTCCTGGGAATAAAATGACAGTTTCAAACTTGGCCACGATCTTTGGTCCCAACATCCTTCAGAAAGAGAAGCCTGGAGAAAAAGATGCTGGAGCCATGAACTTTGAAGACAGCACAGCTATCATACTGGTGGTTCAAAGGCTGATTGAGCACTATCAGACCCTGTTCATGGTAGGTGCAGCTTTCTCAGGGCATCTTCTCTTTTCTTCTTTAAATTCTTTCCTAATGGTTGTACAAAGATATATTCACAGCCCCATTTAACAGCAGGTGACTTGTGGAAATGTGATTAATTCCTCATGGCACATGTAAATATTAATTTGGGGTGGGTTGTTACTGGTCTCATAAAGACTGAGCTGAGGGGCATACCATGAACAGGTCCCATCTTTTCTCTCACTTTCTACCCATGCAATATCTAACTGAACTCCTTTGGGACAGGATACAACTAGCCAAAAGCTGCTGGAATGACACCTCAGTACTGTTTCTCTCCCAGAAGTCCCAGTGAAGGAGAAAAAAAGAGATTGAAGCTCCTAGAAGGAAGGTGCTAGAAGGTGATGGCGGGAGGTTCAGATATTATAACCTCAGGCAGATGATGGGATGGAAGTAACAGTAGGGTGCCATGAGCAAGTGTGTCTGTCTCTTTCTTAGGTCTCTCCAGAAACACAGCATGATATCCTCAGGAGACTGTTTCAGACAGACCCTGATGTCATTGACTACCTCTTGCGCAGGAAATTCAATGCTGTTCTGTAAGTCTCAGTCAAGGTACAGCTAGAGGGCACCCAGCTGCACAGTATATTAACAGACGCTGCAGTGCTGGCAATTCAACACGAATCCTGCTGATTCTTCATAAATGTCACCCATTTTCCCACTCCACCTGCCAGTAACACCTTCTATGGGCTGAAACATCGTGGCTTCTCTCTGTCCCTTGAAACTTCCATTTCTATTTCTGTGTTATGCTCTCTCCTTTAGTGAAGCCTGCCCTGCCTCAGAATTCCTCCACTGTGTGCTTTTGTTGTGTGTATTTATGCATCTCCCGTTCTTCCACACTCCCAGTCCCCCCCACTGCTCCATGCTCTCAGGGTCACACACTGGTGTGTGCTGCTTTTTCATTACCTGCATTGCTATCCACCTCCAGATTTCCTTCATCCTTGGTGTTGTTGGCACTTTTGCTTATTTTTGGCTTCTCCTGCATGCATGTAAATAGACACGTGCCCGTATCTGTTTGTGACTGCCAGCATGTTTCTACATATGCTCCTTGACTGCAAGATAGAGTCGTCCTATAAAAGACCAGAACTTGAGCTCATTCACTTCCCTGTGATTAAGAAGGATGGTATGAAAGGACCCCGTGTCTCATGGGCTGGACCTTTATCATGATGTAACACAGGACATACTTTCCTGCTTCAGATCACAGGGGAGGCTTGCTCACCAGCCTTCTGTCTCCTTATAGGTCCAGGCACTCCTTCAGTATACACAGTGTTCTGTGTGAAATGGTTTCCTGGAGCATAGATCTTACAAGTAGTCTCTGCTCCTTGTCTTACTTCACATTCCTGTTGGTGTTGGTCAAAGAAATGATGAACGTTTGAGGTCAAACAGCATCTTTTTCTTTCTTCCTTTCTTAGGAGCACAGAAAGTGAGGATTCAGCAGAGGAGCGTACTCCAACCCTGATGCCTGATCAGACCCTGGAAAGTAACTCGCTCTCAGAGTTGTACAGCAACATCTCATTCCTGAACTTGAATGTGGGCATCTAGCCAGCCCTCACCGCTGCCTTCCATGGACAAAACTGGGCAACATTTCTACTACAAAAATATGTTCTCTATCCTGTTTTGAAGGAGTGGAAAAGGGAAGGGTGCATGTATGTATTTGGAAATATCTTTGCTAACTGTAGGCATGTAAATGGTTCTGGTGTAGTCAGATCTGCAGCAGAATGGATTTTCAGTTACAGCTTGTTGCCTGTCAGCTCACAGGGACACGGCTGGGAGAGAAGCAGCTTGGGCTGAGACCCACTGAGAATGACTGGCCTGAAACACAAGTGAGTGGAGACCGCTGGCAGGGCAGTAAGGGTGGAAAAGTGCAGTTCAAGTTCATGCAATCTGTATTCTGATATCCCACTCGCTGTGTGTTGTCCTATCACTGCTTTGAGCAGAAAGAGATCTCGGAGTTGAAGAAATGACCGTAGCCCAACAGCACCATTATCGCAAAGATCCATGGCTTGCCGTGTTCACAAGGAATCGTGGATACATGTATATTTTTAATTGTTGAATTCAGTTTTCCAGCTGCTAATTTAATAGGTAGAAAACACAATATTGAGCACAAAATATATAGGTAGTGTAGTACAAGGGAAATGCATGCTCAGAGAATCGTGAACATCTTTATTCCTTGAATAATATTCAGTAAGTAGACCATCTAATGTATTATATGATGTATTACAGAGATGAATGTCTTGTGATATTTGGCTGATAAATGCCTGGTTTGTTTTTTTCTTACAGCTGAGGCATTGGAAGGCACTGCAAGTTACGTGCAAATGTATGTTTTTAGCTGATGGGACAGAATGAAAGTTATCAGCAAATATTTTCTGCAGTTTTCTTTCCATTTGCTCTGCTAGATGTGGCCTGATGGAACCTTCCCCAGTAATCCCCCTGGGTTGGGCTGTCCTTAGGTGAAACAGCAGCAAAAAGAGGCCTTCCAGGGCCTTCAGGTAGGCCTGAAGCACCGATCTACAGCCAGTGTAACACAGGATAAAGCTGCCTCTGGTCTTCCTGGGCTTGTACTTGCTTTGTTCACACAGCGGGTATCTGGAGTAGGAGAGGATTCTCTTCTGAGATCAGTTAATCTGTGTGGAAGGCTGAACTTTCAGCTAGTTCAGGACAGTTTTTTAATGAATCTGTCTCATCTAGCAGTTCTGTCTCGTCTCCATGTGAAGGCTTATGCTCTAGAAGTGGTACAACTTTGGGTATCGAAAGCATTTCAAAGGTTTAATTGTGTCATGCCGTGACATGATGAAAACATCAATCTTTGTGCTCCTGGCAGGGCCTGACCTCTTCTGAAGACTGTTTTCCTGATGTGGTACAAAGATGGTGTATGTGGAAAGGGAGGTCACAGACAAGGAGACAACAGTGCTGTGAATTGTGCATAGAACACCTTTTTTTGTCTTTCAGCTGTTTTTTGAGATCATGAATTTTATATTCTCTTGGCCTGAAATGTCAATTAACATGTTCACAGTCGAGACTTTACTTCCAAGAAAATGCAGAGTGCCAAGAAGAGGGCAAACATGAAGGAAGTTAAGAGATGTGGTGGGAGAGTAGATGCCCAAAGGAGTATTGACATAGAGAACAAGGACAGACAGGTAGGGAAGGAAAATGGGTAAAGCTGGGGTGCAGCAGGACAGGAAGGAGGCAGGATATGAGATATGCTGGCACTTTTTGGTGTTGGAAAAAGAGGGATCTGGTGTCACAGCTCCTCTCTTTTAGACTACCTGCAATCAACTGCAAATCTATTACTTATTCTAGAGATAGAGATCATGAGATACACACTGATACTTACCTTGGACTGTGGCAAAATTGACTATATTTATAACTCAGGGCATGGGTTGCCTGGCTCTTTTTACTACTTTTTCTTGTCCTATAGGTCTCTGTCTACCTGACATTTTATGTTACATATAGGCAGCACTGATTTTTTTCCCTGTGTTTAAGAAACTTCTGGTTAGTAATTAATTTTATCTTACCTGTCTGAGCTCATGTACAAATTGAAACTCTTCCAAATGCGGTCTTTGCAGGGAACTGATTAAAATTGATCCATACAGAAGCTCCCATCCTCTCAGAAGCACTCCCTTTCACTGTGAGCTCCTCATCACCACTGACATTCACTGATGTATGGAAATAGGTTTGTTTGTTCGTTGCTGTGGTTTAAATGTGTCTTACGTTGCTACGTTGGGTAGAAGCTGATGCTCTTAACACACCTTCCTCTCCACAAAATGGCTGAAAGATAAGAGAGTGCTTTTGAAAAGGAACCAGGTCTGAGTGCTTGCCAGAACTGTGCCTTAGGGATGGCAAGGAGAGGTAGCACGTTGGGACTGGAGATGAACTGCCAAGGGAGGACCAAAGTTCGAGCAGTGATTTGTTCAGTCCATATTTTCCTATGTTCCTTATAGGAACATTGACTCAATCCTAGAGTCAGTTCTAGGCTGTGAGGTGGAACGGGGAATCACAGATGGGGCCAGCATCCTTGGGAAGCTTTGGGCAGAAGGACATGCTTGTGAAGAGCGGCTGTGGTAGGTGCTGGCTGGAGCCAGCTCAGTGCAGGGGATGGCAAAGGGGAACACGAAGGGATACGGATCAGGAGTCTGGCTTGAGATGCAGGTTATGAAAACAAATGGTGGGCAGGCCAAGGGCTACACCAAAGGATGACTCTGAGGATCAAGCATAGAATGGGAGCACTCCTGCAGCGAGAACATCAGTCATCTGGGGTTCTCGCAGCTCAGATCCTCTTGGGTACTTCGCAGTGTTTGCATCACCTGGCAGCTGCTTAAGAAATGTTTGGCTCTGCACAGGTCCCTGCATACAGCGTGCAGTTAAGGTCAGGGTTAATGCTGAATTCCTATATAAGGTTATGGCCATGTCCTCCCACTTCCCAGTTTTTGAGTGGGTTGGAGCTTTCTCAGGGTAACTGAATTACTTTTGGAAAGTTTTGATGTGGAGAGAGATGAGTAAATACACCATATTAGTTTCAGTGATAACATCTTTTTTCTTAGGACAAATGGCAAGTATAGGCTTAGTGTGTGTTTAGTGGTAGAAATAGAGCTAGGGTTCATTTTAGGTTAGGGCTGATAGGGTTTAGTAATGGGATTAGGGTGACTGCAAGTATTGAGGTAGACTAAATGCTTGGGCCTTTTCTGTTGGAAACAGTATGTGTATCCTCTGCATGCTCAGGTGGAATTGGTGACCACGGAACAGCACTTTGGGGTCCTGCAAACAACAGAAGTAGGTTTTCATTAGGGATTAAGTTTTGTTTTGTGGGCACAGTTCAAGTGCAGACCTGTGTGATCCAGCATTTCCCTCTTTGTGAGCAGGGAACCCACAGCTCAGCTCACGTGCCCCACACTTGTCATTACAGTGCCGTGGCTTTGGCCATCCTTTGTAGCTATGTAGTCAATGAATGAATGATCTTTCTGGCACCAGGCAGGGAGAGGAGATATTCCATCATAGCCTCATTTGCCCAATACCTGCACAGAGCATCTTTGCAGCTGCACTGCTTGGTGTTGAACTCTCGCTTTGAAAAGGTCCTTTTCCTGTGGATGGGTATGCTCAGAATGGATGGAGAAGCAGTACCCGGAAAATAGCAGGCTAAAGAGGGATGGGTGTGCTGAGAGATAGCTGGTGAAAGCCTCCCACGAATCCAGTGATTAGCAGCGCTGTTGACTCTGCAGGAACAGATAAACACAGGACATAGTGAGTCTGCCAAATGCTCCCGGGGCCATCAACACGCTCAGCCAGCCAACGGCCAGCTGTGCAACCAGGATCGTATCCAAGAAGGCAGCAGAGCAGCTGGTCTGTGCCGACAGATGCAGGATTGTACCTGGTGCAAAAGCAAACCCTCTGGGGCACCTTTCTTGTTCTTCCTAAAAGCCTCTGGCACATCGGTGAGACTGCTCCTCAGCCAGCAGCCAGCATTAGTCCCACTGTCCCCATGGGGTGTGAGTGGCACCTTATCTCGTGTCAGCCACAACAGCTTGAGTCCGTTAGCAGCACTAATGAGGATAAGGTCTTCTAGTAACCGGTGCCCTTGGTAGCTCAGGGAAGGGGTTTCACATCAGTTGGACACCTTTTCTGTGAAACCCTTGAGAGGGAGCAATGGGAAGGAAACAGATGCTCAGTTTGGGAGGAGTGGTTATGAGCATTCATAATTCTGAATTCAAGGAAAAGCAGACAATCTCTATGTCTTGAAATGGACATAAGGGCACTCAGGTCATTATGCCAATGTGACACCTGGGCTGCAAATCATTTTTGTCACCACGTTGAAATATGAAGTGTTGGGCACACGAGGAATAGATAGGCAAGTCTTGCTTAGTGCAGCAGGTTGATGGGATATCCTGGGAAGGGCCGTCCTAAAGGAGTGTCATGTATGGGGTTCCCCAGTGACTGTGTGACACATTTGATGGAGGAGGTTACAAAAGAGGCAAAGGATTTGATTTGCCAAGATAATTCCTCCTAGAGTTTGCTTGCCAAGCATTGTATGAGAAGACAACAGAGGGCACTGAGTGTTCATTGGGAAGCACGCTGCCCTTTGCAACCACTGTGGAGAACTGCACTTTTCAAAGATGAATTATTGGTTTTACCTGAAAAAAATAAAAACTAAAACCTCGTTTTTAGTGTAAGGTCCTTCCACTGCATGCAAGGCTTTGAAGCTTCCCTGGCAAAGGATGAACGCCGGCATGTTGCTGAAAGCTCCACGCGAGGGCAGCTGTCACCACTTCTCTCTGTAAGTGCTGCTTCCTCTCAGCAGCTCTTTCGGAAGCTCGGCAGCAGACACTGCCTGGCACGTGTGTTTGCACATGACTTGCTTTATTTCAGCTTCCTCAAACAAACAAGACTTGATGAATCAGTTGCAGAGCACTGTTGTTTCTGAAGCTCAGCTGCTGACCCAATAGGCCCGCTCCTTAGAAGAGACTTGCACACAAGGTTGAAGGATAGAAGTAAAGCCAGATCCTGGCAGATCTGCTTAGCTTTTGCTATGCTTCAGCTTCAACCTCTTTTACCCTCCTACCCACCTGAATTTGCAAACCGCTCTAAAAGTGTTTTAAAACAGTTGGGAAGTCTGTCTGGCTGTTTGCAGCCCCCAGGTGCCAGGAAAGAGAGGAGGGGGGGTCACAGTCCTGTGGCAGGCTGAGGGCCAAGGGGTCAATACCTGATTATGTTTGACCTAGAAAATGAGCGGCTCTACACCCCTGCTGAAAAGAGCTGTCATAGAGGCATCAAGGGCAGCATTGTGCTGGCAGTGTGGGACACAGGCTGGTTGGCTGAACTTTGCATGGCCTTAGAAGAAAAGCAAGAGTTCTGCAGCAGAACCAGCCCGAAGCTGGCTGTGGGCCAGCACTCTTGTCACTTGGTAGGAGGGGAATTGCCTGGGGTTTCCAGCCTTCCCCCTACTGTGTCATTTACAGTAAAACCCCAGAGCACGGTATGGCAAATCGGATCCTGGCCAGTCCCAGTGCACTGTGGGACGCTGCTGTAATGACTGCTTGCTTCTCGATGGCCAACATGCAATTTCTTCTAAATACAGGTTCTGCGCCACCCTGCACTGAAAGGAATGAAGGGACACTGAAAAATGCTGCTGACGTCATCATCTTATTGGTGTGCTTAGCTAAAACTATAGAAAACGGATAGAACACAGAATCAGGGTGACAGAGTCCTGCCTGCATCCAAATGCCAGCAACAAGGGGCAGGGAATGCCTTCCTCTGCTCCATGGCATGCATTTAATGGGAAAAGTGCTAAAACATCAGATGGTTCCTAGCAAAGCCCACAGTGGCCAAGCTCATTTCTCTGGATGGCATCCCAGTGTTTGTTCTTGTCACCTCATCGAGCGGTGAGGCAGAACGGTGGCTGAGGATCTCCTCTATGTGGCAATTGCTAATGCTGAAATTATTCAGCTCTGAGCTGAGCAGTGGCACTGGCTGAACCTATCACCCATGGGAACGTGTTGTAGAGCACTGTCCAGACACAGGCCTTTCAGCCTTAGTGCTCACAAGTAAAAGTGAAGGAGAGAAACTTGCCCATGCGGGCTTACACACAGAAAGCGTCAGCTTTAGCTGATGGCTCTGTACAGGAGTAAGCTGAAGAAAACTCCAAATGAGCACAGCTGGAAAACACAGACATGCCTCTTTTTTTGTTCTTCTTTATTTTTTTTCCCCACTAAGGACCGTGGTTTCCCTCAGTTACCTGCTTATTCACCCAAAGGGTTTTCACTTTGATTTAGGGATGGCAGAAAGCAATCAGAGCTATCCATTGGCCCCTGAGACCACCAAGGAGATATGGATTGGAACTACAGATGGAACCCACTGATCATCCTAGAAGCAGAGAGGACAGAGCAGCTTTGAGGTCCCTCTGGATGGCAGTGCGGCTCTGCTGTGCCTGCCACTCATCCCAGGCTGATGTCACCTGCATCCCGGTTAGGGTGCACTCTGCCACAGCATCCCATCAGAAAAGATGTAGAACAGCACGGCACACAGAATGGACCCCTGGGGCGCTCTGCCTGGTACTGCTCTCTAGTTAGCCTTTTTACCACTGATCGCCCTTTGGGCTGAGCTGCTCACCCTTGCTGTAGGTCAGTTTTTCAGACCAAGGCAAAACTCAAGCCACTCTGTGACAGGCACAGACAGCAGCCTCCTGGAGGTTAAAAACTCTCTTCTGGAAGAGCTGGACTAATGACTCGTAGGGGCAGCTGGCAGGGAGATGTTAAGGACCGCAGTCACATAGCAGAACTCCAGCCTAGGGCCAACCGCGCTCGGACAACCGCACCGGGAAGCACCGCGGAGGAGGAGGCCGAGCCGGGCCGGGCTGGGCTGGGCTGGGCTGGAGGGAGACCCGGGGAGTCCCAGCACAGAACCACGGCAGCCGCACCCCGGTCCCGGCGCTGCCCCGGCCCCGCCCGGTGCCGCCGATTGGTGCGGGGCGGCCCGCGGGGCGGCGGCGCTGATACAAAATACGCGGCGACCGCCTCTGCCCCATCGGAGCGGGTCGGGACGGTAAGTGCTGCGTGCCGCTGGGATCCTGCTCTTCTCCGGCCGGGGGAGCTTGTCTGTGGGGCGCTGCGGGCTATGCGAGCTCTCGGTGATGCGGTCTGTTAGCCGCCAGCCCGGGACCGCTCCTGCAATGGCTGAAGCTTTGCCTGGTGCGCGTCCCCAGCCTCTCACTGTCCAATGCTTCCCTGCAGCCATGTCGGACGAGCTCAGCGATCTGCTGCGGGAGTTCGATGAGGTCGTCGAGGGCTTCGACAGAGGCCCCGCGAGTCAGTATGAGCGGCACCTGGAGGAGCTGAAGAGGAAAGCGGGGCACAGTGTGTACGACAGCGGCATCGACGAGCTGGAGAGTGAGTGTGGGGCTGCGGCGGACAGTGGTGTTCCCGAGGGTGGGAGCGCTTTGAGAGCTCTGGGGCTCTTCCATGGTAAAGCACGAAGCTTCCTGCTGGTTCAGCCCCTGAACTGCCTGTCTGACCCGATTCATGTGGGCAGGATGAGTAATGCGGTGTCTGGGAGGGCTGTGGTTATGGCTGGATCCTGGTCCAGGGGCTGCCAACATCTGTTGGTGCTGCTTCTGCAGAGCTGCTTGAGAAAACAGGGAAGATCGTGCCCAGCAACCTACAAGTGTTCCTTCTAGCCAGGGAAGAGCGGGTGGACTGAACAAGTGAGGAAGTAGCCTGGGGTCCTGTAGTGTGCATGGGGTCAGTCCCTGGTTCCGCAGTCTCTTTACTGGGTGCCTCTGGCCTTGGGCAGCAACTGATGCTTTCCATCTGCAGGTACCAGCACATCCCCAGCGAGCAGCTTGAACTCCAGTGAGGAAGATCTCAACACCCACACTGGTCCTTACTCCTCTAAAGGTAAGGTGGGAAGGTCTGTCTGATGGGCTTTTTGCCAGGGTTTCCTTGCCCTGCATTGGGGAGGTATTACAAGCAGTGAAGGAAGTCCCATGCCTAATAGCTGGATCACTGTGCTGCCACAGTCGTGCTCCCAGAGCCTGGGTATGAAACTGGGAGCAGAGAGGATGGGGTTGGCGGGCTGTGAGGGGACAGTTAGTTCTCAGGTGTGGAGGTGCGTGTCTGTAGTCAGTGAGTCCTGGGGATTTCCTTTCCATGATGCCCTTGGGTAGCATTGTTGTGAAACCTCTTTCCCAGAGCTCTGCCAGCTGTGATCTGTGCCCTTCACCCAGACTGGAGGGGGGTTTGGTGGAGGGGAGCGGGATGAAAAGAGGGCTGATGGTGTCTTTCTATCCAACAGCAAAGCTCGGAGACACACAGGAGCTGGAGGAATTCATTGCAGATCTGGACAAAGTTTTAGAGGGTATGTACATGGCTGCGTCCACCAGGCCTTCCCGCAGCTATGGGGCAGCCTGTGACATTATCAGTGTGGTTTCTGCAGAGCTGGCTGTGCTCTGACACTGATGTGGAGTTGGGGCATTACTTTTTTCTTTTGCTTATCTGAATATCATTACCACACGCCTTCCAGCTCTTCCAAGTGAAGCAGAAATTCTTCTGCTTGAGTGTCTCTGGTACCTCAGTTTCCCCAGCTATTGAAGTGGAAGTGGCAATACTGCCTTGGTGGAGAGCCCTAGAGACATGTGCCTATTGGAAACGTCCCATGAGGAATGTGAGGGTTCAGACTGACAAGTACCACCTGGCACCTGCCTGGGGAAAGGCCCACTAGGACACACTGACAGTGAGCAAGTCTATCAGAGTAGCATGTTGGCATCTGCAGAACAGAAACCACTTTGGATGCTGTGTGCAGTGGTGGAATGGGGAATTCCAGCTGTCTGAAAGCACAGCTGGGTTGTGATATCACTGCAGATGCTCCCTTACTGACAGAGGGCTTGGCTGCAGGTGTCCCTCAAGAGAGTGGGTAGCTGGGTTTCTCTGCCTGGCTTTCCTGGGCAGCATTACAGTATTGTGAGGTTGGCTTTAGCTGGGGGAACTGATGCATGGGGGTCATTTTTCTATCCTTGCTCTCCCCAGTAGGTCACAGTTCCCAGTATCTGTTCCTATCAGTCAACTCATTTTGGATGTGCAGAAGGGGGGGGAAGGAAGTGTTGCTTCTACTGGCCCTGAGTCATACTTGGAGTTAGTAATGAGGGAAGGGGGCTGCAGATCTCTGCTCTAACCCTTCTGCAGGTGATTCTGAGAGCAGGCATGGGGATATACCCAGTGTACCAATGCATCCCCCCAGCTATGGTCTCACTATTTTTCTGTCTCACTGCTTGTCCTACAGAGATGTGAGATGTGGTTTTGGTGGAAAGTTTGGAAGAGGATCCACAGCAGATACACCTAGCAGCTCCCTGATGTACCCAATGCTTCTGTGTCCCTGCCATCCTGCAGCTGAGTGGGTAACAGTGCCTCTGTGCCATGACATGCTACTCCATGCCAGGGAAAAACAATCCCAGCCACAAACATGGACTGATCCTGCCTCAACAACTGCTTCCTGCCCCAGCAGCAGGAGAACTGGGATGTGTTTCTGGTGCTGTGGGGTTGGGTTGCTGGGACAGCCGCGCTTGTGCCGGTCTCATGGTACTGGCAAGCTTAGGCCTGTATGATCAGCTCTGCATGTTCATGGTACCCCCAGCCAAGGAGGAGGGGCTCCCCAGACCCTGGGGTCTGGGCAGGGCAGACTGGCATAAAGGCAGTGGGAGCCAAAGGATGGTCCTCAACATTGTGGACACTGCCGTGGAACAGCACTTTCATCCTTGCCTTGGGCCTGCCATGAGGTCTGTTGGCTGACAGCTGCCAATGATGGCACAGTCAGCTCTGTTTTAACTGCTGGGCTTCAATCTGTTCCCATGTGCAGGACAGGACTCTGCTGGCACTAAGATATGAAACCCTCTTGGTGAGGACATCAGGCTATGCCCTGAAAGGGGGACTGGTGGCTGTTGACCAAGTGGATCTGGGGAGTTTATCCTCTGTATTCAATAGTGGCTTGATGGTGATACAAGCGAAGATCAGCTTGCAGTGCTTCATTGACACCTTGGTGTCCTTTCCAGGTTCAGGAAACCTGTTCCTGCAGCAGTATGTCAGGCAGCGGCAGCCATTGCTGGCCTGTTGCTTCTCATGGGTATTTGTAAATAAGGCCCCTGCCTGGACCCCAAGTGCCTCTGCCCTGATTTTTGCTGTCAATACTGTAATGATGATGATGTACACTGTACAGTTAATGTATTTTTATGAATGAAATTTTAAGTCTCTGAATTTGTCTCTGTGTTTTGTCCTTTTCTTGGGTGCTTACTTCATCTCTGGAGCTGCCTGCAAGGAGATGCTTCTCCCAGCCCAGGGTTCTGCTGCCCATGGGCTATGAGGGGTTGGGGATGCTTAGAATGAGTTAAGCAGCCTTCCACTGGCTGAAGGCAGGTGGGAGACTCCAGTGGATGATCCCCTGGTCATCTTTGTCCTTGCCTGGGCTCAGGTTGCCTATGCCTGGATGACCCAGAGCATGGGGTAGGCTCAGTTGCTGATGGATTTATCCCTGAGCTCCTGCTATCTATGGGTCCAATCTGTGCTGTGTTGTTCCTGCCAGAACAGCAGAACTGCAGAGTTTGTAAGGGACCTCTACAGACAGCAGCCTCCCATGGTAGGTTGCACAGGTAGGTGTCTAAACAGGTCTTCGGCATCTCTAAGAAGAAAGGCTCCACAACCTCTCTGGGCAGCCCATTCCAGTGCTCTGTCACCCTCAACTTAAAGATGTCCAGGTCTCATAGCTTTTGTGTCTGGGAGAGATGCTCCAGGCCCTTCATCATCTTTGTTGCCCTCTGCTGGACTCTTTCTAGGGCCAGCAGCGATAGATGGACAGACTGAAGGAGGGAGACAGCATCTGCTGGGGAGGTTTTAGCAGAGCCCCCTGCTGTGATACTCTGCTCTCTGTACCCCGAAGACTCGAACCTTCTTGCTGCTTTGTGTTCTGCTGGGGAACTGCCCTGCTGGGACACGGACAAACTCCAGGATCCCTGGGGAAATTTCAGGAGCTGGCAGAGGGCCTGGCTGCTCTAGCAGGGGTGGATCCACCCAACTGCACTGGCCTTGCTGGGGATGGGGAAGAGAAGGGTGGGGCATGAGCAGCTGGAGGGGTCATCAGTAGCTATATGAAGGAGCAGGGCATGTAAATTGCAACTGCAGCTGCTCAGACATCCCATCAAGTGGACTTGGGGGGGGAGCAGGGGGTTGCTGAATAGGAGGAAAGAGCCTGGAGCAGAGTACGTTCCGTTCCACCTCCATGTATTAGAGGAGATGAGCTGCCTACTTTACCCTAATTTCCCCCACTATGTTATGGGGAGTATTTCTTGACTGCCTTAAAGAAATGAGGTAAACAAGATTATTTGCTGTGAAGCCAGGTTTACAGATGTGGGTTTATCCCCATTATGTTTGGGAAGGTGGGGATGTCTATGGATATTGTTGTACAGAGGCTGCTCTAGAAGTTCCTTCTTGCTGGAGGACAGGCCCTGGTGATGTTTCCTTTGGTTTTCCCCCCTGTAGAAGTTACCCCTTGGTCAGCACTGTGACCAGGAGGGATGTGGGGAGATGGTGGAGAGGCCCTGCTTGCCTCAGCCGCTGACACTGCCCTTCCTCCCCTGTGACATGCTTGTTCACTAGGGCCATGTGCAGCCCTGTTGCAACTGTCTGAACTGGAAATGTGACAGCTTCCTTTTCCCCTTGGTTTGTGGGATATGCTGACAGTGGGGCTACTGGTCACGTAATTGATTAGTTTGAAGTCTAACTCTGTCTCAGAATTCTGAACAAATGCTAATCTTGCAAAATGAGCACCTGAGGGAGGATAGGAACATGGCTGGGGCTTCAGAGCTGTCCCAGCAGAGCCTAGCAAAGGGCAGGCTGTGTGTGGGGACAGTGTGTCATCACTCACTCCATGCTGTGAGATGCGTCTGCTGAGCTGCTATGTGTACCCCAGTGCCCTCAGAGGGCAACCAAAAGGAGAGAGAGTGAGAACAGTGTGGTGGAACTGGGGGCAGAGATGATGCTTAATGTTCCTGTGATGCTAGCACGGGGCAGGGCTGGAGCACCCCGCTCTGTGGGGAGGCTCATCCCACATCAAAAGGGACAGAGCAGCAGGAGCTGCTGGGACTGTTCGTGTGTCTGTAGGGGGTGAATGGTGATGTCAGTGACTGTAATGTCACTTGGGACATTTTTTCCCCTCTGACTCACTCTGTGCGGGAGTTTCACCCTTGCAGTCTAACTCTGAATCTGATATTTATTCTACCCACAGCCCTGTTCTCTCTATTGCTCAAATGCTACCAGCATGCACGGGAAAAGTATTTTTTAAAAGCTCACCCCTGGCCCAGCTGGCATCATGGCCTTTGGCTGGGCAGCCACAATGCTGAGTGGTAACCTGCAGTACCACAGCCCTCAGATGCTGCTTGTTGGCTTACATCAGCAAGGTGGCTACAAGTGTTGCTAAGCAACTGCATACATAAATACTTAAAAACCCCAAATTTGCTGTGCCTGATAACCCCTGTGGTGCATCACTGCTCTTTTGCTGCAGGGGTGTGTTTGTTGTGGGTGCTGCTAGGAGAGGGGCCATGTTGTCACTTTGGGCTTCTTGGCCCATCCCCTCGAGGTGGGCAGACCACATTTCTATAACTCGCTATGGGAAGGCTGGAGTCTATGGCACGAGCAGGGAGGTACTGTCCTGCACGGCTCAGGAGTGAGGAGACCCTATGTTGGCAGAGTTATTTCCAACTATGCATTCACTGTAGTGCAGACTGCTGCCTGGTAACCATTTTCCTGTTTTCTTAGAAGCAAGAAGAGCATACACGGGGCTGCTGAAGGATGGGAAGTGGCTTACCAAAATTAAGGCAAATGTAGCCTCCTAGCTGTGCTATTTCCTACAAGCCCAGCTGCAAACTCAGTCCAGAGTATCCAAGGCTTCAGTAGTGAGTCCCACATGCTCTTTTCAGAGGGTCTCCTCTAAGCAGACATTGCCTGTGCATCCCTGTTTTCACAAGCCCTTCTGCTTCTCCCATCCCCAGCATCCACAGGATAACTTGTTGTATGGTGGCCTTCCAAGAGGAGGGCAGGTGAGCAGATGTGAGGCCTTCTGGAGAGGTCTTCACAGAGGCTGGTGGAGCTGGATGCTTCCTCAGCCTACCACAGGAGTGATGTTCTTTCATGAAGCTGTTCTGTCCTGGAGGGATCTCCCCAGCCTCTGCAAGGGTGTGTGTGTTAATAAGAGTCACTAGTATTCTTCTGAAGAAATTATTGAGTAAGAGGCTGATTTTCTTCTTTGCATTTAACAAGATTAGGTCAGTCCTGCGAAGGGACTGAGGTATTTCTACACAAATCTAAACAAAACCAGCAAGGTAAGGAGCTATTACACTTTCTGTCTTCAAAATCACGTAGCAAGAGCACCTCATTATTGAACTGTAAGAAGGTTATTGAGCTCTGTATTTCAGCAAAACTTCTCTAGTGCACATGTAACCACAGCCTGCTGATTCTGAACTGCATATATTCCTGCTTTGAGTGGCTGCTCTGGGCTGAGCTCTCACAGCTCAGGGCTGGGTGCGCTTGCTGATTTGGGGAGTCATGCACCCCAGTGCTTCTAGGAGAGTAACCGCATCCTCTGGAGGGAGGGGAAGTATTTAGCCCTTCAGACGGTTAGGCTGGCCACAATGATGTAAGATCTCTCAAAATACTCACAGCGTAACCTAAACCCAGGGATAGCACCTGCTACTTCTCTTTTTGTGACAAGCCCCCTGGCACGTTTTGGGGGAATTGTTCCATGTTAACAGAAATGGGAGATATAAGGCACTTTCAGGTCCTGATTTAAAATTGTATTTTCTAGCAAGCTTTTTAGCTGGTGAGGCACGTGAGAGCAGGAAGCAGATCTCTCTGTACTTCACATACTTCCCCTCCGAACACATCACTCTGCACCTCCTCAGATCTCAGCTCATCCTGTGCTGGTTTGATAATGTGTGTTCATCTCTGTAGCTGTCCAGACTGTGAGAGTCCATGTTGCTGTGCTGAGTGTCTGTGGACTGTGACTGTGGTGTGACTCAGGCTCTGAGTCCTCCTCAGCCATTTCTTCCTCATACCTCAGATTTATCTGAATCAGC
This sequence comes from Excalfactoria chinensis, assembly GCF_039878825.1. Lineage (NCBI taxonomy): Eukaryota > Metazoa > Chordata > Aves > Galliformes > Phasianidae > Excalfactoria > Excalfactoria chinensis. The sequence continues at coordinate 76,717,392 of NC_092828.1, read as the reverse complement.
CTGCAGACATGCTATAGCTGCTTGGCTCTCTTGGCAGGAAATATGCCTCTGTTAAATGGGGTGGCTTGAGCTCCTCCAAGAGGAACCTGCAACTCAGCAAGGAGAAAAGTGAGAGTAAGCTTTGGCTGCTTCTATCTGTTGAAACTTCCTCGGAAACAAACTGCTTTCCCAGAACTGAAAGTAATGACGCAGCCCAGTAATGCTAGTCCCATCACCCCTCCGCTGTCCTTGGACACAACTCCCACCATAGTGACAGCAGATTCTAGAAGTGATGTCAAAGAGGGATGTGAAACCATGGAGTGATCTGGTGGGGAAATACAAGACTTGGGACTTCACAGGTCATCACTGATCTGGGAGTTCTCCAACTGCTGGAAGGAAAGGCAGGAAAGAGGAAGACTGCTTGGGGTGGAGCTGTGAGGATGCTGTAGTTCAGGCTGAACAGCTCAGGTTTTGACCACAAGTGAAAGGAACATGGCTGTAGAACAAAGCAATGTGGCCCTTATGGGTGACCCAGGAGCCTATGGGCTGTAACGGTGCGCTCAGCATACCTTCAAGGAAGAAGAACAATGTAAGGATCAAGTTATCAACGCTGAAATAGGCAGCTGAGGGACAAGGAGGTCTCCATCAAGCACAGTATGTTCAGAGAACCAGGCTGAGGATGCTTCTTGGTGACACCTCAGCATCCACTACAGCCCACAGAGGAGTCCTCAGCTTCAACAGCTCTCAACAGAACATTTGCGATGAACAGTAAGTCTCTCCTAGAACATCTTTTAGGATCCTCTAGTGCCTAAGAGCTGCATCCCTGCCCCAAACAGAGCTTGAAAGACTTTCCCAGTGTGAACTCCTTCAGTGATCAACTTAATTCCCATAGTAAGCAGTGTACTACTGCCTGCAGTGCCTGTCCATACAGATGGCAGAGTAGTGAGTGATATCTGTAGCAAGTTGAGGTCTGACTTCATCCCCAAGGTATCCAAAGACACAATGCAGGCAGTGGCAGCCAGCACAGCATCCTGTCCCCTTGCCTCAGTAGGTCACTTCCCTGGATTGTTCTACTCTGCTAAGGACAAGAGTTGGCTGCTGGCCATCCCTGGGGACAAGGAACAGATGAGTATTGCATGCCTCTAAGCAAGTGGAATCTCATTCAATGGCAAAACTCACCTACAACATTGAACATCAGTAGGGAAAGGTTATCCAATCTCTCTTGGCTTTCTCCTGCCACTTTTCCCCCCGCTTCTTTATGAGATGCTTTCCTGCACTCCCCAACAACAGCACTATCAGCTGGACCAGTGGCAGGAGTCTGATCTCCCTTCTGGCCAACACCCCTTTGTCTGATGTTGTTAAGACTGCCCAGGTTGGGGCAAGACTGATGGAGAACAGAGAAGCAAAGCTGATCCATATTCAGGCTCCTTGCTGGCTTAGCTGGCATTAACCTCATAATTAAACTAAGTAAATGAATACAGTGCAGTCCTGTATCACCATCCCTCTGGCACCAAGTCTGCATTCAAGCAGGGAGCTAAGCCTGCCAATTCTCTGAAACCCTCCTCAACACAATCACTCAGATTTTCTGCACTCAGAGGCAAGCAGTCTATTCATACTATTTCTGGTGATCTTTGGACTTGAAATATCTTTTCTTCTTGTAATTCTTGCAGTTCTTCATTTTTGTTAGTATGGTGACCAGCCACATGCTCCTTTTTGCTGCAGTCTCACGTGACTTTTCTTGCTCTCCATGTTCTACCACTGCAGGTTATATTTAGAATATAAAGAAAAGGGCTCATTATGAGATGATGCTAAGGAGAAAATTGTGCTGTGCGCAGGGAGTGGCAGGAGACTGGGTGCTTCCAGCTCTACTCCTTGCTTCCTTGTCTGACCCAGCCAGTCACGTGTTTCCACCTTCTGCTATTTCAGGTCTTCCTGTTTCCCTAAAACAAGCAGCTTCCCAGCACGCTGGGGATTAAACACGCAACTGTAAGGCTGTCACTGCCTTCATGTGATGGGGCTGACATTCTTCTGTTGAAGCTCTTGGACAAGCAGCATAAAAAACAATGGACAGGAAAACAGGGAGAAGTCGTCTGTCTTCCCTTTCCGTAGCCCCTTGTTGTGTGTATTGTTTGTGCGTGTCTGCATTTGTCTGCAAGTACCACCAGGTCTGTGTTTCTGATACTGAAGTATCTCCACGGAGCTGCAAGAGAGTCACAAGGGAAGTGCTTCTCCATTGAGCACAACAGTGGCATGGTGGAACAAACCCTTCACCTTTCCATTCTTGGCTGGTTCCACACCTCTGCTTCTCTCTCCCAGACACCATTGCTTTTCAGAAACTCAATTTTCTGCTGACATTTCCAAGGTCCATCTCTCTGTCCCATTGGTCCCTGGTTGTTGCAGGCCTTTTGCATATCATGCAAATGTGAAAATAATTCCTGATTTTCAGAAGGAAATCTTCTTTCCTTCATTTGATGAGAAAATCTCTTCTCCCACCAGGAAACATTCTGAGCGTGAGTGGAAAGCAGCGGAAGGCAGAATCCCAACTCCCACGGGGGCAGCTGAGAGTATGTACCAGCCCAGTGCATGTCTAAGGAGGAAAGTACCAGGGGTACTGCAAGCAAAGCTGGATAGCAGATGGGTGTGGTGGGGCCAGCTGTGTCCAGCGGCACAGCCTGAAGTTGAGGTCAGAGAAGCTGGCGCTCATTTCTTGCCACTAACCACTGGAGGAACCTGGCTGAGCTGTGTAAAGCTCAGCTAAATCAAGGGTTTGCTCCTTCAGGACTTGTGGCTGAGGCTTCCTCTTTTGAAGGGTTTTCACTTCCAAGGCATGACATTAATGACATCTTGCGTGGCAGCTGTTATGCTAAATTCAGTTTCTTCTCCCAAACCCCTAAAACAGGAGTGTTGTCAGTCCCACCATGATTTTCTCCCTCGTTTCACACTCTGGGTGTGATATGAGAAGGCTGAAAGCAGCAGGGCTTTCAATTAAGGGATATGGGGTTTTCCTCATGCCACAAGAGAAAAAACTGAAGTTCCTTGGGGAAATAAACACATCTGCACAGCACAAGAGCCGTTTTCTGTCCCAGGGAGGATCTGGGCTTGCCCCAAGGAACTTCAGGAGACTCTCCAGCCATATGGACTTCTGCTCCCAGGACAAGGGGCAGCCTGAAGTTTGGATTCTGTCTGCTTGTTCTCATGCCAGCAGGGGCCCACAGAGCTCTCTACTGCAGGACTCAGTCTCCTGCTGGGAACAAGTGAGTTTTGGTTCCATTCCTTCACTTTGCTGTGCCCTGAGCATAGCTTCGTGCTGTTCTGGGATGACTCCCAGTGGGGACCAGTAGCGTTGCCCAGCTCAGAGAAGAAATCAGCTGAGTCTTAAGCCAGTTTCGATGAGAGCACAAGAAGCGTGCGGGGGCTCATGCAGTTTTCTAACTGTCCTCCGCTCCAGGGAGTCCGTGACCCGTGCAGCTGGTGGCTGCAGCACTGCTGCCCCCTAGTGCTGCCAGAATCCCAAGATGGCGCTTCCCAGCCGTACCCGCGCTAAGAGCCCCGCCCCCCGAGCCGCCACTTCCGGCTGCACATGGCGGAGCGGGCGGTCCGGAAGGAGGTGGGGATTCGTGACGTCACACCGCAGCGCCGCGGGTGGAGCCGCTCGTCGTGAGGAGCGCCGGAGGAGGTGGGTGTTGGGGCGGTGCTGAGGGCCCGGGCAGCCCCGGCGTGGGAGCTGTGGCGGTAGAGGGCGGCTGTGGGGCCGCTGCGCTGCGGGTTGTAAAAGTAAAACTCCGTGGAGGTCGCTCTTAAGGCTTCCAGCTGGCTCTTGAAGCAGTTGGTTATCAACGGAGCGGCGGTAACGAGAGTTGCGAGACCGGAGGAGGCCGCTGAAGCCGGCTGCAGCCCCGGTGTTTGTGTCGGTTACGGTGGTTGAGGTGGCTTCCCAGCGTCCTGCAGCCCCGGCGCAGAGGTCTGTGCTTTGCTGCGTCCGCGTGCTTCACGGCAGCGCGTTTGGAAGCGGCAGGCTGTGCGTGGGAGCGGCTGTGCTTCCCTTGGGCGGCGTTGCACGGTACCGACGGCCGCTGCTGCGGGCTGAGCCTCTCCCGGCGCTCCCGCCGCGCCGTGCCCCAGCAACGGCGGCTCGGGGCGCTGGGGCTCGACGAGGGTTGGTTGGAGCCGAGCGTGCAGCCACGAGCTCTGCCTTCTTTCCGTTTGTTTTGACAAGGTGAAGTGGTTCGTGTGGTAGGGAGGATTACCAGTCCCCTCACTGACTACGGGAGTAAACAGCTTATAAATAATGGGGATGCACTCACGGTCATTAGCCGGGCGTGTTGGTAATAGTTGTCGCGGAGCCGTGTGACTGAATTTCTATCACATGAGGGGAGGAAAGGAAGGAGGAGGTGAATTGCTACTTATTTTTTTTCTGTTTTATCTGTTAGGAAATAAAATAGTTCAAGGGAAGCTTGCGTGTTATTCAGAGTGCTGCTCTTAGTGCTGCTGATGAAGCAGGAATCCTGCAGGCCTCTGCTTTTCTCAGTGACCTGAAGTGTAGGAGAAGAGAAGCCAGTGCCAGTCCCCAGGGCATGCGGTGAGCTGCATATGTGCACGGGGCATCTTCCACTTGGACCTCAGCAGCGGGAGGATCCTGCTCCGCTCTCTGAGAGGACACAGCAAATAGGCAAGTTTAAACCAAAACAATGGCAAACTGATGTCCCTCATTGTGCTTTGGCCATCTGCTAGATCAGGTTGCATATTGACTCTACTGTTGTTGTTTCTTCCCAAGAGAAATACGAAAGGAGCCAGTTTTGTGAATGAACTCTTTGCTCCCTGGGAGAACAGTGTTATCTCCTAAACTATACACATTTGTGAGTATGGCAGTAAATGCAAATCGGCTCTTTTGTTGTCACATTGTATTCCAGGTTGAAAAATATGAATTTTTCAAACTACATTTACAATCTAAAAACTTTTTTAAAATTATATTTATTTAGATATTTATTTATTTAGTGTCTGGTGATTTTTCTTGCCCCACTCTCATCTCTCTAGTACAGACTTAATGCTTATGTCAGCTAACAATAAATTGCTCTTTAGTCTTTATGGTGCCAGTGTTGAAACTGGAAGTGAGAAGCAGGAATTCTTGCCAAAACTGGCTCCATGAAAGTTCAAGAGATACACAGAGTGGGAAAATTTTTCAATTCTTTCTATACATGCAGTGTTGTTCTTGATGAAACTTGACATTAGTTAAGTGCCTTAAAAGGGCCCTCTGTATTATGACTGTGTAACTCTGAAACAGAGTTATAGGACTGTAGTCTGATCTAGATGATGAACTGTCAGCAGTCTGTCATCTACTAAAGAGCACGTGTCTCATGTGTGTTTACTTGCCTGAGCAAGTTGTTTTTTCTTTTCCAGCTTACAGTTCCAAGAAGTGTCAGAGTGAAGCAAGGAGTAACCGAGCCCTGGGAGAAGATACTGAAGCTGTCTGCTGAATAAACGTTCTTCTCTTAGTTTCAATTGGCCCCTCCTGTGGATGAATGCTGTTGCTCAGAACAGAAAACTTGGAATAACTTTTGGATCAAACAGCTTGCTGTGATGTGAACTTTCCAGCAGATATTTACAGAGGAGAGCAGTCAGTAGTCCAAGAACAGAGTGTTGCTTGGCTCTAGAGAAGAACAGCCTCTTTCCACTTCTTCTGATTCTGCTGGAAGTGCAAATGAGCTCGTGTGGTGTCTGTCTCAATTTGTTTGGGTGCTCAAAGAAAAATCCAGTCTGAGGAAGCCTCTGGGAATAGACAGGTGAGAAATCCGTCAGCTCAAATTTGGCAATCTTTTAATACAATGTGTATAACCAGCTTCTGGGTGTTGTTAACTTTAATTTGTCCAAGTTTTAAAGCCTTCATTAATTTTGAAACGCGTTCCTCAATTTTCTTTGCAAGCGGAGTGAAATGAAACATTTCTTTGTTTCTGTACTTGTGCATAGCAGGTGTTTGCAAAATGCTGATGGTCAGCAGGATTTCCTACTTTTCAAGATGCTTCTTGTTCAGTTGTACTCTTAGCCAGATGGATCTCCTGACCTGGCAGACAGGGTGCCTGTGGGACTGGGCTGCTGGTACTGGTGTGCAGAGGGCAGCACAGGTGTGTGGCTGGAGTAGTTCACTGCACTTGTGACTCCGTTTGTTCCCAGGAGAACTTAAAAAGTACAGGATTGGTTGTTTTTAAAATGCCATTCAAACAATAGCTCTATAAAATAGAGAATTGGTTTTAGTTGCAATGCAACAGCCTAATTGATATCTTGCCTGCCAGTACCTGAGCTTTGCTGAAGTGTCCCTTTCTAAGATAGTTTTCTGCCCTCTGCCGTAGTGATAGGTGTACAGTTTTTTGGTTTAAGGCCTAGGAACTGGTTGCTCTGATGTATCTGAGTTTGGAAGTTAGAAAAGCCCTGTAGGCCCTAAAATATCAAAGCTCAGTTCTGTTTTCTCCTGTTACATTTTTAGGAGGTTGTCGGGAAGTTGTACTATGCAAACATGCGTTCATTTTCTCATGTTTCTCCCCTTTTACAATGGATCTTATTCTTTCTGTTGCCGTATGATTTTGTTGGCGTGATTGCATTTCAGAACTGGGGCTGTGCTATTACTGGCTAGAGCTGTGAGGCAAGATTTTCTTTTCATCTAAATATTTTCCTTCAATTACTCTTGGCTGCTTGGCTCTTTTTAGATTTGATCCAGTTCTGTTGCATGGGAGAGGGGGGGTTGTTTGAAAAACAAGCCACAAAGCCAGTCACCAAATAAGAAATGGTGGCAGCAACAACCAGTATTTTGGAAAATATTCTGGCTGTGAAACAATAATGTTAGTGATGTGTTATTCCTTTAACATTAGATCTGTTGGCAAGGTAGAAAGCTGGTTGTTTGATTGTTCTGTTATGCTGTACAGTCGGGAATGATGGTGTCATTCTTCTCTCTGGTCTGGGGATGTTCATCAGCTCTGTGGGTTCTCAAGGCTCATTTATTGCTTCTGCATTTCTGTCCTACAACTGTTTCACCCTGTGTGCGGGACTCCCCAGCACCTGTATTATTTCCTTCCTTTTGCTGTGTTGCATAATTTTCTTGCTCCATCCATGGTACAAGAGTTATATGGAAGGTAACACCAGCAGTGTCCCCTGTGGGTTCTAATGACGAACAACAGAACTTCTGCCATCCAGAGCTGATAATCTTTAACATGATTATGTAGGGACACGGTGAATCCGTGGGTTGTGATGAATACTCAGTGTACCTAGACCTTCCCTTTCCTGTCCTTTGTGGACAGCTTCATTTAGATTTTCTACACAAGATGTAGTCTGACAGTGCGAGGTGCCCCTGTAAAGAAGCTGCCTGTGCTTGAAGGCTGTATTCCACACCAAGTGCATAAGGAGCAAAGAACTGGGGCTGGCTGATACTACCATCATACTGTTTCTAAACTGATCCAGCTGGTTTTTCCAGGAGCTGGAATTCAGGTCTTATGCCTCACTGTAGAATTTGACTTTGGATTCCTAAGTATTTATATGCTTTCCCATAATGTTTCTAATTATTCACCCTGAAATAACTTAGCTTTTTGATAGCACAGCATAACTTCACATGCACTTGTTTCTGAAGCACAGCAAGCTATGATTTAGGAAGATCATTTTCTGAATGAGTCCCCTGAGAACGGAAGTAAATGGAGACTATCCATTTCCTAAATGTAGTTTGTGCAGCATTCATTGGCAAAACAAGTGAGGGAGCTTCCCCAGGACCCTGGTGTGCCTGCTGCATGATACAGACTAGACATAGCAGTTGGTGTAACTGCAGATGGATAGACGGATAGTTAATATGATCAGCAGTAAAGCAGAGGATTTAGTCTTCTGTGGTGTCCTATGCCCGTTTCTGTTAAGCTACCGAAGTTTTAGTCCTTGCCTTTTGAGGATAACACTTGGATACTGTGAAGTGGTGTGCAGATAGCTTACTTCAGGAGTTGTGGTGATGCTGGCAGTATTCTGTAGTTGTTGCTTTTCTGTAAAGCTGTGTCATGCAAGGTGGTGTATATGATGTCTGTCCCTGCATGCTCAGAGTGAGGCCATCCAGGATTTCCTCGACAGAGTTGAGTTTGTCTTATTTAAGAGTTGATGAGACTGCCTGCAGGGGAGGTGGCTTTTACAGCACTCTGTTCTTACCTGAGAAGAAGTGGGTGTACTGTAGGGCAAAATCTGTAGTTCTCCAGCATAGAACAATCTGCCGTGGAAGCTGCCTCTGTCTCTGTGTTGCTCCCTTTCAACTGAAATTCAGCAGGCAATCAGCTGAACCTTTTACTTGCTTGTGTAGCAGATGTACTTTTTCCTTCAGAAGAAGGAACATGTAGGTGTGCTTTGGTAAAACACTTAGGGGAGATGAGGATACCCAGATAAGCCCTTTGGTCTGAGAGAGGTGAGCTAGGGGAGGTTGGGAGAAGGATTAGGCAAGGGGAAAGGAGTTTGTTCATTCCTTCTTTCTGTTGCTGACTTTCACGTTAGCAGTCCTTTTGCTTCTTCATGGATTTTTGACTTCAGCAAAAAATTCTCAAGTCATTTAAGTACTGCAGTGATATCGACAGAGGGTACGTAAAGCTGCCTCTTTTAAAAATGACATCTACTACAATATCAATTTTTAAAGTGTTATAAATAAAAAGGTGAGCTGCTGTGGCAAGTGGCAGTCCGTTTCTGCTGTACTTTGAGACTGTAAGAGCCATGTCCATAAAGGGGAAGTCCTTTGTGTGTTTGTATCATGTCTGTGATCTCTGAAGGGCTGTGTAACAATAAATTGAAAGGTTTCTGATGGAATGTATGTACATTTAGATGTTCCAGAACATATTATAGCAAACAGCATGGAAAGTGTCCAGCAAGTGATACAATGGGATTTGAAACCTATGTGTTTGTTGGCTGTGTGCTAAATGCTCTTCCTGAGAAACTTGCTGGAGATCAAGTAGAGGGTTAGGCAGCTTACTTCAACATTAGTTGCTTTACTCTTTAAAGGAAATTCACTTTGGGATAGTATGGAAATGTCATTGAATTATGAAGGAGCTGAAGTTCTACATAGCTGCAGAATGTTTATGCTCTGAAATGCTGCAACTCCTTATGTAACCTGACAGCTGTGCTCTATGGCTGGAAAGTGAAAAGTGAACTATTTAATATGCATCCTTGTTTAGAAGAGGACTGAAGCATTTGTAGAAATCCCATGAGTCCCGCTTATGTATTTCAGTCAGTGAATACTTGGCTGCCCTGGTGTTTGTGTGCCAGCTTGTTCTGGTTCAGTCAAATGGGTTTAAAAACTGTCGGATTGTATTTCACTGCTTCCAAAATAGCATTTTTATCCTCCCTCTTCAGGAAGTTTCTTTTTTTTAACGTCTTGTGACTGTACAAGAAAGTTTTTATAGTTAGGATCAAACAGCCAGTCAGTCTGAGCAAAGTGTTTACGTTTGGAATGAGATTCACTGCTTTGAGAAGAATGTCCAGAATCCATTGCATCACATGCACTGAGGAGTTCAGGTGGTTTTCATGCAGGTGGAGGTGTTTGAAAGGTAACTGGTGCACACAGCACCCAGGGCTTTGCTGCTGAATAGCATTTGGCATGTGCCAGTTGTAATTTTCATAGCTATTGGGCAACGTCTTTGAATCATTAACCCCAACCTCCCCAGGAAGATTGAGCAGGAGATTTTGCCAGCATTCTTCTTCTCCTTCTATGCCCTTATAATTGCAAGGGGAAGCATTTTCTTCTCACTGAGAGTTTTGTGCAAACTGAGTGTTTTATGGTTTCTTTGTGCCTCTGAGAATTACCTCTTTGGAGCTTTGGAGCTTATAGTTCAGTAATCTGAGCTTTTTTAATATTGCTAAGCAAGGAGTGTGGTCTCCTGAGAGTATTTCTTAGCTGACAGCACTTGATTCTGTTTGAATTTAAGGGTCTACTAATGTTTTGTCTGTGGTTATTTGGCTTCTTTGTCTGACAAAGTTTTGAGCATTGGCTGTTTTCACTACATCTGGAGGACTTCAGCTCCATGATTTTGAATTCTCATCCTTTTAGAGTTCTATTAGAATAACTGGAATAAATGCAACAGGTAGAAAAATAGTGGGATAATTACATTGTTGTAACTATGTCATCAAAACTAAAGATCCCCTGTAGTTGTGCTGGTTGCATGATTAGCGGTTGTGGTCTGAATAGCTTGAGACTATAAGGAGATATGTGCACAACCTAAAAAGTGAATTTTCAAAGCAGTAGCTCTGTGGCCATAGTAACTTACTTCACTCAGGAAGTAGGAAAGGATCTGCATCTTTAATGTCTTATGTTCTTGTTTGTCCTATTGGGGTAAACAGTCTAAGGGGCAAGTCTGTGCAGTCTGGAGGGCAAAACAGTACACTTTGGGAATGAGATGATACAGCCTCTTCCTAGAGCAGTTCTTAGGGCCTGTCCATTGCAGTATGGGGAGTTTCTTTTCAGAAACACTATGGAGCCTTTGAACTTAGGTTTAAACGAGACTGATGTGTATCCTCTGTGTTTTCATACAGCAAACTTGGAAAAGAACACTTTATAAGAACTGTGTTTGGCTGGTCCTGCTGTTTTTCATGCTGTCTTGTGTGCCTTTTAGATCTGTTAAGATCTTATCTTACATCCAAGTCGCTTCTCATTTGATTTAGCACTGGATGTTTTGTGCTTAGTTTGATCTGCATAAGCAGATCAAAGTAATGAAGTGCTGTGCAATGTCAGACATACATCAGAAGACAGAAGCCAAAGTGTAAGGGAGCGAGCTGTGATGTGAGAGTGAGCGAGCTGTGATGTGAGAGTGCTGTGGCTGACGGCTGTGGAAGTCTGGTGCAGGCTAAAGCACCGTGCTTGCTTTGGTCCCTGACAGGGCCTGTAGGGGAGCCCCCAGGCTTTGGCACCATGGGCACAGAGTAGACCCCAGAGCTGCTGCCCAAGTTCATTGCTGTGGGGAGAGGTGGGGGGATGTCTGCAGCCTTCAGGCATTGCCCTGTGGACCCCTTGACTCCCCTCTGCTTTTCCCTTGAGTGAACTTTGGCTGTAGCTACTTTAACACAGTCCTGTGACAATCTGAGGTTGGAACCAGTTGCCAGGGAAGGGGGGAAGGAGCCTACCTCATTAATGAGAATGAGCGTTTGGGGCTGTTCTGCTTCCCAGAGCTCTCCTGGTAAAGGACTTGGCTGTGGGAACAGCTTTGTCTGTGATCCAGCTTTGCTGGAGGTTTTGGCAGGAAGGACTGCAGAGCTGTCATCCAAGAGTTTGATGTTTTCAGGATGAAATCCCTGTCTCATCTGTTCTTAATGCTGAGGCCGTCTTTGTGATGCAGAACACCCGCACTTAGTCTGACTGTTTTGCTGGCGATCATGTGTTAATCACACAATTCTGATTTGCTTTGGGAAGGCTAAATTAGGGAAATCTGAGTGCTCCTGTAGGCTTACTAACCTAGGGATGCCCTGTTTTTCAGTTCAGGTTAGGCTGCAATTTGTCAAAACATTGACTAGAAAATTGAGCTGGAAGTGCTTATAAAGAAACACATGGAGATGTGTGTAGAGGCTGTGCTGCTGGACTGGGCATATGAAATTAACGCTGAAGATACTATTTCTGGCAGTGATATCTGGAAAAAACACTGCCTTTGGAGTCAGTGGGCACTTGTTCCTTCCTGTAAGGAGTATAGAAACCACACTGAAGTGGGTAATGCTCAATAAGACAAAAACCAAACCGATTAGGGAAAGGTAGGTAGTGAACAGGAAGAGAGTCTGGACTTAGGAGCTGTTGTGGGCCCACAGTTAGCATCACAAGGCAGATGCCAATTAAAATGACTTCTGGAAACATGAGTGGCAGTTGTACAGGACCCATGTTTACTCTGCCATGGGTTCTTTGCCCTGAATCACTTCCTGCCATGGAAGCTGGATGGGTTGCAGTGCAGAGGTGTGTCAGCAGGTTGGAAGCAGCGTGCATAACTCTGGAAACAGGAGTAGCTGTTGGGAAATTCAAGGTGCGGTCTGTATCTTTGAGTAGGCAGACTACTTAAGCTAACATAAATGTTTCTTCCTGTTCAAGCAGGAAGAAGTCAAATGCTCTGAGGACAGAGCATGGCTGTTCTGAGTGAAGTTGGGATCTGTCCAATTGTGTTCATCTTGTCACAGTATTTCACAGGTATCTGCATGTGGGGCAGGCCTTGCTCTGCATCTCCAGTACAGCAGCGTATGTGGCTTTCCACAGAACCCTTCACTGACTGGGGTGGGAAGGACCCTTTGGAGGCCATCAGGCCCAATCCCTGCTCCAGCGATAACACCCAGAGCAGGGTGCTCCAGCCCCACGTCCAGGCAGGTCTTGTGAATCTCTGGGAAGGGGATTTCACCACCTCTCTGGGCAGCCTATGCTAGTGCTCTGTCACCTGCACAGTGAAAAAGTGCTTCCCGATGGTCAGAGGGAATATCCTGCCTTCCTGTTTGTGCCCTTTGCCTCTTGTCCTTTTTCTATCTTCCCACGCACCTGTTTGCATTTGTTGGTGCTTACAGCAGCCTTATCCTTAGGGGAGCCCAGCTTCTAGGTATAGATAACTGTAGAAAAAATGACAGCATCAACAGAAATGTTTAAATTGTAATGTAAAGCTTTATCAGTGAGAGGCTTCAGAGCTGTGTTTGCTTATTAATAATTATGAGCAATGACTGTTTCTCAGCTTTTGGTAAGTGGTGCGAGGTGATGTAACCTGTGCCAGTGCTATGAACACGCTGTCTCTTGGAAGTATTATTTGCTTTCATCCTGTGAACACTTTTAGAACTCCTGCTTCTGAATTCCCAGCAGGTGGGGAAGCCCTGAAGGTAGGAGAGGCTCTGTGTGTGTTGGGGAACTAACTTAGCCCTTTTGGTGTCTGTTTAGAAACCTGCTTCCTGCAGCATTTGTAGGAAACCTGCATATTATTTACAGGTCAGTGACCAGCATTAGTTCTTCCTGTGGTTATATTCATCACTTCTGCGTACTTTCATTTTGATGAGAACTCCTCTCTGCACACAGCCTTGCCCAATTGCTGTCTTGCATCACTTTTCAACATGAATTTGCTACAAATCCAGAACAGGGCTTGATTTAGCAACCTAATAACTAACAATTCCAGTAAGATCATAGACTGTTAAACGTGACTTGGAATTGTTTTAGCACAATTCCTTAAAACTATGCCCAGTGTGATTAATATTTCAAAGAACTCGAGCTTGCGCCGGAAGAGGGAGGGAGAATGAGGTTTCCTGGATAGGCCAATTGATGCAGCAGATAGCTGGGAGGAAGCAGTGAAGAAAATGTTTGTAATAATGTGGTGTTACTGTTACCAGTGAGGCTGAGCTGAATTTGTATGAAACCTTTCTTTTTGCAGATTGCTTTGGAGGACTGATGCCAGTCTTGAATTGGGCTGGAGTCTGTGGTTTCATCTGTGTGCCTGGAAGCTCTTGGTTTTTGTCACCTGCATTAATGGGTGACAAGGGGGATTTTTGATCTAGTCAATGAAATGTCAAAACATTTTGTTTTTAAGGCTAGCTTTCCTGACAGCCATATACGATTCCTAACACTTGCAGAAACAAGACTTGTATTCAGAGAAGTACAGTAACTCATGAGTTGGATTGAGATTTGCCTCCAGTTGAGTTTTCTGCTGCAGTGGGCTGAGTGGTTTAAGTGGAATGATGAATAATTCAAGAAGAGATGAGACAAATGCAGTCTTAATGACATTAGCTGTTAGTCTCTATGTTCTTGTCAGTAAATAAACATGCCTGGCTGGCAGTTACACTGTTAACACAGTGCACATATATGCCCAATTTACAAAAGTATTGGGGAAACCTGAAACATGGCAGGATTTCTGTGTCGCTTTCTATCTAGCATTACCTGGTAAAGCCTGACAGGAGCGTTATCTTGCTCTAACAATGTCAGATCATAGCACAGAATATCCTGTTGTGGCTTACTGCTCATCTCCCTAGGGCTTGTCTGAGTATGTTTAAAAACAAACAAAAGGACCACATATAAATGCTAAATCAGTTGAGCTCTAAGCATTTGTGTTTGGGTTGTGTTGGTCCATTTCCCAGCTCCTTTAAAACAAGCTATTGTTTCAGACTGGTTTCGCTGTTCAACAGTTTGCCCATTGTTTGCTGTTGCTCAAACAGCAGCAAGGGCAGCAACTGACCTGGATTGTGGAGAATATGCAGTGTTGCTTTGAGCTGCGGATCACAGAACATCCGCAGAGCCCTTTCTCTGCTTGAAGAAAGGTGGGCAAATGCTGAAGGGAGAAGCAGTTGTCTGCTCTTCAGATTAGAAGGAGGCAGCGAGAAGTCAATATAGGTAAATAAATAATTTTACAACCATATGCTTACCTTTACAGTGATGAAAGATATGCTGATAATCTTCACTGAGCCGTTAAGCCCTTCTGTTAAATGATTTATGTGCTGCTTGTGAAACTGTGGCGTTGCTAATAAAATGTTTTATGTACTGGAATAGCATTTCATTTATCCCCGAGGATCTTTCTGTGCTTATATACTGCACCTGGAGGGATATAGAGCATGGCTTTAAAACTCCTGTCAGTCATCAGCTCACCAACTGAGCTGATAGCAGTCAGTTCAGGCAGCACGTAGAATTGGAGGTATGACTTAGAAAAACCGTCATCTTTTTATAAAGCAACAAAATAATACTTTCCAGGGTTGCACTGGTGTCTGAACTGAACATTTGTTTTCAGATGAGGGCAAACTTTTTAGGACTCGTGGGGTGCTGCCAGGAGGAATTCCAAAGGGGAGAGTTCCTCTTGCGTTTGGGATGTTTGTGCTTTATACTATGTTGGTAAAATCCTCCCAATGTCTTCTGGGAGCCAGAGGGTTTCACAGGGAACAACCTGCTGCAGCAGCACGCTGCTGTAACAGAAACGTTCTGCTTTCTTTATTGGGCTGCACACGATATTTCTGTGCCCTTTCCCTACAGTATTTACTTTGCTGCTGCAGCAGGTCACAAAGCTGCTTAGTTCAGATCTTCCTGTGAACCTTTTGAGGCTGCGTTACAGCAGCAATCTGTTGTGCTGCAGTTCTCACCTGGCATTGTCTTTTCTTAGCAGCTGGACCCCGGGTAACTGGGTGAGAGGCACACATGGAGGTCTTCTGTATGCATGCTCTTTTGATGCTTAGCTGTTAAAGAAGAAATTACAATTAGTTTGTTAAGATCACATTTTTTCTTTTGATCTTTTGTTAAAATTTGAGAAAAAACAAACCACCCACCCCTTTCCTCTGTCTGAAAGGCACGCAGTCAGTGCATGTGCCGCAGCACCATCCCAGTGGGGCTGAGGCTCTACTGGGAAGGCTGGGTTGGTGCTGCCTGGCCACTGGGGGTGACCCAGCAGTGCTCCCTGTAAGCTGTGCTGGCTTCCTCCTGTAACTCACAGCCTGCACGTGGGAGCCTGGGTCTCCCAGGTTTATGTTTCATAAACTGTGATACAAGGAAGCCATGAACAATGTACTGAGTTGACCAATGCGTTGTTGTTCTGCTCATGGCATAGGCTCCTCTGCTCTGGAGCTGCTGGCTCCCCTTGCCTTCTGCTGTGGTTTTTTAGTTGTGGGTCTTGTTGTGCAGAGGGATGTGTGCATCTTTGTGCAGAGTTACTGTGGGGAGAACACGGGGCTCGGGATAAAACACCAAAGTGGGAGAGGGGAAGAAAAAGTGCTGTGAACTTCAAAGCTTGACTTTGATTTGCTAATCTCTGAAAAAGAGTAGCCTTGTGGTCTGACCCTTGTGTTTCTCTAATTTAAGTAGCCGCTAGGTGGTAAACTTGCTCCTTCCCCACAGGAAGAATGACTCATAGAAGCAGCTGATCAGAATTACTCCATGCTCTTTTTAAAGAGCATAATGTCTTTGTGCTGGTGGTGGAGCTGGAGCCAAGCCCTGTATCAGATGAGGAGGAAGAAGTGTTTTGGAAACTTTTAGCATGTTCCAACTTCGAAAGCCTCAGGTTTGCATTCCTGAAGAGCTGCTCCAGGCCCCCTGCTTAGCTTTGCAGCCCTTCTGTATCTTCAGGCTGGTGTGTGTGGGAAGGGAAGGGGAAGTTGTTTCAGAGCTGAGAGAACATCAAGACAGTCCGACAAGGAAGAGAACAGGTCTGCAGGATACAGGAGATGGTGTCGGAGCATGAAATGGGGAGAAAAGCCTGAAATATCTGGTGCTGATTTAAGTGTTGCAAGTAATGGAGCCAGTGTTGTAACAGAGAATAGAGGCGGGTTTTTTCAACCAGAATGGCAATGGGGTACTCTGAGCTTCCTGATTGTTGCTGCTGAGTCACATCCAGGCATCACAGGGCTGGCTTCTTCAGGTTCTGTTTTGTTGCTTCCCTTTGCCCCACTGAGATGGAAAGAAATGTCAGGCTGAAAAAAAGTCGAAGAAGTTAACAGGAGCAGCTCCAGAAGGATGGCTTGGTACTCACTGGAGCGCTGGGAGCGCCCGCAGCCCTTTGGTATGTATGATGACCATGGGAGGGTCCTAGAGAGTGTGCAAACCATGCCAGCACCCTGCTGCGTGGTCTGATAGGAAAGAAGCAAAAGCTGTCTAAGTATTGTGATACATTAACCATGAGATAAGCATGAGAACAGTCACTGTGCTTCTGTATGTGTGATTTAGACTGGAAAAGTATTTCTTGCTCATAGAGGGGATATTATTATTTAAAAAAAAAAAATGGTTTAAAGCTTTATCTCTCAAGACTCATTTAGGACTTATGAAAGAAGAGGGGCATTGAATTATCTTGTGTCCAGCTGTATGGATGCTAGATGTTTACCCAGTGTCTGCAAGCAATGGAGAGTGGTTTGCTTTTTGGTTTTGTTGTGAGTGAGACCAAAGTTAGAGATAAAGAAGGGGAGCAGGAGCTGACACTGCTCCAGTTTCCTCCCTTTGGAACAGGCAGTGTGTGCTGGCAGCTGTGTGCCTCTTGTCTGCTAAGGGAGGCAGCTTTATCAGGGCTGGGGATTCGTGCTTTTAGTGCAGAGAGAGTACATGAATATAGACCCCTTTTAACCCTCCTTTCACACACATAAGCTTACATGCAGTCTGACTGGAAAATATCTAATAGACTGTTCTGTTGTGTGTTAACCCTGTGATGCACAGCATAGTTTCTTAGCTCTCTGCTGGGATGGGTCTTGCTGGCCCTGCCCCCTTTACTGCAGGCAGCTGTGCTTCCTGGGGGCAGATTAGCTGAGGGACAGCATTGCACTTTCAGTGAAACCTGATTTTATTGTTAGCTGGCAAATAATAGCTTTGAGCTAAAAAAAAAAAAAAAAAAAAAAAAAAGAAAGGCACCATTAGTTTTGTGTGCACACTGATTGAGGTTTAACCTGGTTTGCCTTTGTGCTTTTGGAATGTGTTAAAAGCATCAGTTCTGGCAGAGCAGAGTCCAGCAGCTCATGTGCCTTCCTGGACAGCGAGTTCCCAGCAGCAAGTGCTGAGCACTTTCTTTACTGGTGTGTTCTGCACCAGTTTAGTGAGTAAACAGGGCTTAAAAGTTAAGCAACACTCTTTTCTACAGTGTAAGGCTCAGTAAAGAGCTCAGTGTGTCACTTCGCTGTGCAGTGCCAACATTTTTTTTTGGAGTGGTGCTTTTTTGTTAATAGGAAGTGCTTTTTGCAGACTGTGTAATTCAGACTGTTTGCACATGCTGCCTTCTTCCCTTCCTGAAATAAGGCTGAGCTGCATATTTGGTTCCTCTCTGGTTCCCTTGCATGTAT
This sequence comes from Excalfactoria chinensis, assembly GCF_039878825.1. Classification (NCBI taxonomy): domain Eukaryota; kingdom Metazoa; phylum Chordata; class Aves; order Galliformes; family Phasianidae; genus Excalfactoria; species Excalfactoria chinensis. The sequence continues at coordinate 76,699,686 of NC_092828.1, read as the reverse complement.
ACAAGAGAAAAGCAAACATGGCCTATTGTCTCATTGAGATGTAAAGCTTTCTATTTTCGTGTTCTGTGGGTTATTTTTGAGGCTGAGACCTGATTATATATATATTTTCTTCCAACCTAGGCTATTATTAAATGTTTAGATCTTCTTGTGCTCTCTCAGTCTCCTTGCCATCCCAGGCAGTCACAGAATCACAGAATGGGTTGTTTTGGAAGGGACCTCAAAGGTCATCTAGCTCCAAAACCCTTCTATGGGAAGTGGTCTGGCCTGACTAAATCAAGAACCAGGTTAGGCTGCCCAGGGCACCCTCCAGCCTGGCCTTAAGCACCTCCAGATATGGGGCGCCCACGCTTCTCTGGGCAGAAGACAGGCCTTGTGTCATGGCCTGCTGCCAGCATCTCCTCGATGGCCAGTTCAGGCAGTGGGTTAGGGACACTTAATTAGGAATATTTGTGGAGTTTAGTAGCATGCTTCCATTAGGGAATGGAATTTTCAAGTTATGCGTTCAGATAACTGAAAATCATTATTCACTTCAGTTTTGATAATTTGTGTACACCTCAAAGAAGGAGGGAGAAGTGACTGCAGGGGGACAAGGGAGCCTGGCATGTCTGCGCAGTGCCACGCAGCTGTGTTGGTGAGGTTCTGTCCTCTGGTGGGGGATTTTGCGCATCAGTTTAGCAATAAACACAAAGGCGCTGTGGAAAGTGAAATAGTCAGAGGAAAAAAAAAATAGTCACTGTAAACTCTTTTAGACCAGTGTCGTAGAAATATATTTATTTCTCTGTAGAAAAAAGCATGATTGTAGGAATTGGGTTGCTGAAGGTTTGGTAGTCCTGCTGTCTGTAAGGTGAGGGACTTGCATCCTGCAAAAGCCCTGATGTTGAGTTCCCAGGCTGCAGTGCTGTATGTGGTTTGCTGTCTAGGTCAGAGAGCCCTGCAGCAGCAGTGGCTCTGTGTTTTGGATCCTTTCCTCCTGTATGCTGGGTCTGTCATGTGTGCTGCCATCCCTTCAAGGCTGGAGAGTTGGTGTGCTTGCACAGGCTGTCTGGGAGGCAAGTGTGGTCCCAGCACAAAGGCTGCTGTGCTTTGGTACTGGGAGTATGCAAGTGGGTGTGCGTAGTTTTCTAAACCTGCTACCTTTTAAGGCCACAGGTGTCTTAATACTGCTGTGTGTCTTCTCTTCTGATGGGAAGAGCAATGCTGCCTCTTCTGACATTTTGGGACAAAATGTCCAGTGGACATTTGCCCTATTAGTTTATAAAATGTCTTCACATTTCTACTCTTAAAAACATTTCTACTTTTAAACCTTTCCATTTGCTCCCAGGTTTGGAAGCTCTGGCCATGGATCAGAAAGGCTATCGACGAGGGAGTTTCCAAAGCAGCACTAGTGATGAAGATATGCTAGAAATAGCAGGAGCATCTCTGGACTTCTCTATGGCAGATGATGATCCACCACTCGACAGAGAAATGGGAGGTAATACCATGCATCTCTCCACTTTTTTATATTGTCTTTTGGTGGTGTCTTTTTCTCTGTGGTCTCTGCTTAGTGTGAAAGATGAGCATTTCATGGCACCAACACAGTTTGCAGTATTCTGCACTGCATTGTAACTGTGAATAGTCTTTTGCAGAACAGCCAAACAATTGTTCATATGCTACACTTGGCTTCCAATGTTGCTTTTTTAAAAGTGGTTGATGGGAAGCGTGTTGTCTACAAAGTAAAAAATAACCTTAATTGCAATTGCAAGAAGCATGTGAATGACTTCAGTGTAATGGAGAGGCACTGCGTGTTTATTCTCCAGTATCTGAGCTGCTTCAGCACTGGCATCCAGTAAAGTGGCAGGGAGGAAAACTGCTCTATTAACCATGTACATGATCATATTAAATGCAGCATATCCTGTCTTACCACTTTGCTTTTAAGGTTTCTGAGTAGTCCTTTCCAGAATTTCCAGAAGTAAGTGTTGTAGGGAAGAGCTGGCCATGCTACTGGGGGAAGTATCTTTATTGTAGGTGTGAAAGGTAGAGATGACAGCACTGAGAGATTCCTAGGAGTCTGTGGTATGAACAGAGGCTGCCCTTTCTGTTTCCCTTTTTCCTTACCTACAGTTCTAAAGGTTGCCCTTTGGCTTGTGTTGTGGATAGGAAAATGTTTAACAGAGGAAGGGGGTTTGATGCTGAGCAGCACGAACAGCTTGTCTTCCTTTACCACCAATTGTCTGTAAAGATCTGTTGCTACTTACTTCTATATAAGCAGAGTCTGGATTTGTGAAATTAGTAGGGGCAAGATTAATCTGCATTGTATTGCTGAACTAAATAACTCGAAGACAAAGTCAGTCAATTTTTTCTTATCACAAGTTAGTTTAAAAGCAAAAGTATTGAATTTGAACAGCAGACTGCAAGTCTCCATGACTTCCCATAAACCTTTTTATCTTCTTCCCCCATTTCTATGTATCCTACGGCAAAAATTAAAAAGTAATCCTTTTGTTTTACTCCTTGACCTTGTGATCTGCCTTGAGGTAGTGCAAATGAAGACAGACTTCCTTAAATGCTTGTCACCTGCCAGTAGCTGAACCCACTCTTCTACTGGAGATACCATAAGGGGTTTGTAGTTGGTCCCTTTTATCATTCTAAGGCTCAAGCATGGAAACAGTTAGTGTGTTATTTTTGTGCTTGCTTCAGCTCTGAGTAATAAGTGCTTCTTTGTGTGTGAAGGGAATGTGTACAAGACATAAGCTATTCTGTGAGTTATGCTGACTCCAGCTAATGGAAGGGACAATGGCTAGTCCTGACAGACGAGCTCTGTTACAGATATTAGGTGGCGTACTTGTTCCAACCTGACATACTGATGGGCATCAGTTTTATAAATGAACATCTTGGGAGTTCACTACAGAACTCCTCATCTAAAGCTCATAAAAATAACTCGTGGCTGGAGTTTCTTCTGAACATGTTAGTTATAATGCAGATTTAGAGACATAGGAAATAATTGCTTTATCCATGTTGTTAGTGGAATTGTAAGTTCCTGTTTTTTTACCTGCTCTTTTAAACTGTTTTTTCCATAGCTGTTTGCATATCAGCTGTCTGAAGTTAAAGGAATTCATGTTTAATATTTAGAGAGAATGAGCTAAATTCTTTCTCTAACTTCTTGCAAGGAAATTGTTGTTTTATTCTTACTTTCAAAGCAGTGATAGATAACAGTTTATGTAAATGTTTTGTTGCTTTCCTAAAACAGTACTCAGTTGCTTCCCTCCTTATTTAAATAAGATTTTTCCTTCTCTGTTCAGTGCATTTGAAGGCTGCAACTACATCTACCAAAAAAAAACCCTTTGGTGTCAGCAATCAGTGAAGTGGATGTCTGTTACAGCACGGCTGTCTTTGGTCCTTGCAGTAGTGAGGTCTGCCCCACTGAAATGTGCAAGCTGGAACAAAGGTGATGAGGACAGTGCTGATGGAGACTGAGGTGTGGCAGCACAGTAGTAGTTTGTCTGCTCCTTGTAGCTTTAGCAAACTTGGTTATGGAGAGAAGCAGTTTGAGCAAAAGGGCCTCTTTCTGTTTGCATGAAGCATAACTCTTTGTGGGTTTTGAAACTGGGGGAAAAGGGGAAATTTAAAAAGGGAAATAGTTTTCCCTAAATATTGGTTTCAGTTCTCTCAATGGAATTTCCCCTACTGAATTCAGAACATGTTTGCTGACAGCAGTGTGTCAGGTGTGCAGCCTGTTGTGCAGGTGGAGCAGTGGCACAAGCTCTACTGCAGCTGGATGTGTGCTAATTGAAGTTTGTCTTGCGGTCATCTTCTACATGCCTCTAGTTGGGGCTTGCGTCTCTGGTGTGCTGCATTTTGCAGTCTGTATGGTTGGAGGCTTTTTTTAGTGATGCTGTTTAAAACCAGCATCCTGCCTGCTTCTTCCTTCTTATCCAACACTGTCAGTGTCTTTGAATCTCACCTGCATAGGTACAAGTAGGGAAAATGATTCTAACTGGAGCTTTTAGGTCCTGTGAAATAACATAAGGAAGAATTGCTAACTTCATGACAGACCCGTATATCTAGATGGTATATGTATGTCAGGTATATGTACCTCAGGTTCTCTTGACTCAGATCTTGGATGGAAGTGATCAACCTTGCACATGGCCTGGAACATGGGATTCTTGTGTAGAGGAGAGTACTCAGAATGCTTGAAGATAGACTTTCTTTTGAACAGGTAGTTGCATGAATGCACGTTCTTCCTAAGGGCTTGAGGAGAGCTTGATATAGATGTAAATATTCTGAGTGCTTCAAGCTTGGTTCTGTCAAAAGGATTTAAAATAATGTCACTATTTTTAATGCCTGGTTCTGTTCTGTTAATGAAAACTCTGAGTAGCACATTTGTACTCTTTTTTTCTCATTTAGACTTCAACATTTTGTCAATACATGGCAACAGATGAGACTTTCCTTGCTTTTACACACTGTGTTTGAGAATCAAGCTTGGCATTTTCCATAAAATCCGTGGATGTTTCTCCGATTTTCCCCGTCATGTTGCTACTAAAGTGATAGCATTTCTTCTGCCAGACTGCAAGTGAATGCTAGCTGAGGTTTGTCAAAGGCGTTAGCACCTCAGCAGTCCTGCTAAATTAGCATAGATTTACATGGGTGGCACAGTCTTTTTAAGGTGTGCTTTCCAGAAGTTCTGTCTTACTGGCATCACTTTCTTTCTGTGTCATAGTTAAGATAACCTGGACTACACAGGATATTCAAGATGCATTTGTACAGCAGCAAGACTTTTTCTATATTTTATGGAATTTATAAAAAGCGATTTCCTTGTTGATTGATTGTTGCTGACTATTGAGGCAGAGAATTATCCACAGGCACTCGAATTCTTGTCAGATGTACCAACTTGGAGCTTCACGTTGTTTACAGTTGCCTTCTCATATCCTTCCACCCCATGCCTTGCTCTGTTGATAGCGGGTTTCTTTTGCCATCTTATTTTGTGCTTTTCTTAAATGACTCTTCCTCAGCTGATTGCAGCGGGGAGGCAGCCCTGGGTGTGCAGGAGCCAGGTGTAATGCTTGAATATCACAGTGGCTTCTGGATCTATTTAAAAGTGTAGTATGACAAAAGCAGGGCTGCGTTCCTCACTTCTTTTGAAGAAAAACTTAAAAGACCTTCCATCCTTTTGAACGTTTTATTTTGTTGCAGGATTTAAGAAGGCTTTGATTTATTTATTTATTGAGTTCTAAAGAAATGAGAATTAGAATAGCAGCAAACATCACGCTAACTAAGGTGCCACAGGATGATAAGCTAGTAGACAGGTTTGAGAGAAGAAACAGTTGGAAGCCATAACCCTGAGTACATCTGGTGTAGGTGATATTGCCAGCCATTCATACCTGGAAGTCCTCATGTTGCTGTTGGTGTTGCCTCAGCTGGCAGCGCTTTTGTCACTCGGGCACACTTTCTTCAGCTGCATCCATCCTTGACCTCTACATTAGACAGGTACGGTTGCCAGAGCAGCAGAATGCCCTGCTGAGCTGCCAGCCAGCACAAGGACAGGACCAGTCAACCTTTGCTAAGGTGTAATGTTTCAGAGTCGTGAGACCAGGTACAAATGACAGGCTACCACTGGTAAGCTGCAACAGGAAGAACTTAAAAGCTCAAAGGGGCTACTGGTTATGTACACAGAGTGGCAAGATAAAGGGTGCTAATGAGGCCCTGGAGGGGTTGTGGAAAGCACACTGGCATATTACTTGAGGGCAACAGATAAATTCGTTGCCTGCCTACTGGGAGTTTGCAGTAAGCAAAAAGCATTGCCACTAGCGAGTTAGCAAGTGAGGTGTCACCTAAGTGGGAAAAGAAGGGCTTTTGCAGTCAGTCTGTGGCTGACTCACCGTAGTCAGGAATCTCCGTTGCTAAATGTGTGAAAGAGATCCCGAAGCTTTCATTATACAGCTTTAAACCCGTTTAACTCCTCGCGATTCTGAGAGCACGTAGCATTAGAAACAAGTTATTCTCCATCTTAAAGCCCTTGCGCAGTCAGCTTCAGCCATCTGCGTGCTGCGTCTGCAGCGCGGCACCCGGGAGCGTTTCAGTGCTGGGGAATAATACGCTCTGCCGGGAAAACGTCCTGGGTGCTGCCTGAGGAGCTGCGCCTGCCTCGGGCTGCGGCCCTGGCACTGCAGGTCAGGAGCTGCGCTCAGTACAGGCAGCCGGCTCCCCTTGCCCTTGCTTCCCCGTGCCGCTCTGCTCCTGCCCCTTGCAGGAGGTGGAGGGCTCATGTGACTGTCGCTGCTGACGACATGCTCAGAGTGCAGGAGAACCCAGCGCGCCCGCGCCCAGGGTTGGTCTTCACCTGAATCCAAAGGGAAAGGATATGCAGCGAGCGCTGCCCTAGAAGGAGCAGCGCCCGTTTTCCTTTGACTCCCGCTGCTGTGCGATGGGCTCGCGAAGGAGCTTCTGCAGGAAAAGGAGCGCCTAAGTGAGGGTGAGGAGGCGGCTTACAGGGAGCCTGAGCTGGGGGACGTGGCCGTCTGTGGATGCACGTTGCGGGCGGTCAGGCAGCAAGCAGCAGGCTGCTGGTCGTGGCTCTGGGGCTGCTCTCGTTCCTCTTCCTTGGATGAAGGGCTGGCTACGGAGAGTGAGCAGCCAGGGTGGTCTGTGGGCTCTGTGCTGTGTGGTGATTGCTTACTGCACGTCTTCCTTTTGTTTGTAAAATCCTCTCTTTCCAGATTTGCAGCAGCAGGGGAAACAGTGTGAAGGGAGGGAGTCCTCTCTCCCAGGTGCTGGCGCTGCTGTCTTGCCATGCTGGCCTGCCGATTAATAAACCCGCTGGGGTTCCTGTACGGCAAATGACAGATGCCTATAACTTTAACTAGTGCTGCCTTTCACTTCTATTTTTATTTTTTTAAGCAAGGAAGAATATATAAAAAATGGAGCATTAACCCATTTGGTAGAAAAGACGTGATTAAAAAAAAAAAAAAAGTATTTGAAAAAAATAAGGCATTTTAACTTACTGTCTGTGGATATTAAATACTGGTTGAGAGGTGCATTCAAAACTGTGTAGACCTACAGGATCATCTTCATTTTATTTTGACGAGGCATTACTGAGCACATTTCCGTCCTTTATTCCTATATGGATTTCCTAGGATTCTTCATTTGCAATAAGCTGAGGCAGGAAATATGATCTTGATAAATATTTATGGTTGTCAGCCATTTTATAGTTCAGTATTATCCTTGGGAAGAAATATAAGGACATTTTCTCATTATCCTTTGTCAGATGGGCTGCTTACCTGCTTGCAGAGCTGTGAAATTGCCTTGTATTGCTCAAATACTTTGGGGTTCTGATTTTGTAGTATGAAACCCTCTTCACAGAGATTGTCTGTGCAGTTGCTGAATGTGGTATCGATGGAACTATATATGCTGATACCTGTGAGTTTTCTGGTCTGGAATAGCAGGTAGACCTTGAGGATTTGGTTACTGCAGCCCCTTCTGCTTGCTGGACAGTGCTGTTGTACTGACTTTTTGCCTTTGAGGTCTTGTCTGTGTTGCTCTGTGGTAGGTCTGAGGTGGGAGGATGTTCCCAGGACTGTTTGCGCAGTTATTTCAGAAGAGTGAGCAGAGTTTGACACCAGTGCCATTGCTTTGTAGGAAAAGCTTCTCAAAGTAGCATCAGTTGCTTCCATAATAGCATAATAGTTTGCTTTTCCAGATAAGTAGCTGTTTGTCATAGAGATAACGTTGAAAGTCCACTATAGTGGAGGTAGTCTGTTAAGTGGGAGCTGAACGAAGGTGAACAAGGTGGTGAGGACGGGGAGAATACACCACAGAGTGGCCCGTATAGATGTGGAGTGGTCTTTGAAGTACTAACATGCTCACAGATGGCTGTTAGCATTGAGTTGATATGTTGGACCAAACCCTGCCCTACTCTCACTGTACTTCTGCTACCGCCAAAGTCATCGCTTCAGTTTAGGGACATGGTGGGCGTGGTGGTGATGGGTTGATGACTGGACTAGTTGATCCTAGTGGTCTTTTCCAACCTTAAATCTCACTTGACAAAAAGATTATGTGAGCTGTTGCTGACTGTGTCAATGCCCCATAGAAGCAACTCATCTGCATGGGTTTACATGGGTAAATAGGCCCATGGGATGGGTTGCAGGTGTTTGTTTGCTGGACATGGTGAACCTGGTTGTCTGCTGTTCAGAAGATACAGAGGATTTGAGTTCAGAAGATTCAGAAGATTGTTTTAATGCGCTGCTTTCATGGGTTATTCAGAAGGTTTTGGTCTGTCAGGATTGTTGGATAGTTAATAGTACTTAGGATCTCCAGTGGCCATGCTTAAATGAGGAACTCTTTGTAAGCACTGACACCAGTTTGTGTATGTCCAAGATGTCCAGCTGACTGCAAAAATGTTGAACACAGAGCCTTCCTCAAGGCATTTGACAGGTGGCCCGTTTTCTTTACAGAGCAAGTTGGGGGAGTTGAATTCTCATGGTCTGTGAACTCCAATGGTTGGGAAGATCTCTGGAGAACTTCACTTTATATGTATGATACACACACACACACACATATATATATGTATATATACACATTCATACATATGTATGTGTAAATATATATACAGAAGTAGGAAGGCTTTTTTTTCCTCTGTTCTTTCTGAAGTGGGTTATTTTGTGGTACTTTTCAAGTAAGCTATGTGACTGATCTTTTCCTGAAGCTTTTTTTCTGTTTAGAGACTGCTATGCAAATCTGGGAAGCAGGCTTGGAAAGGCATCACAGTCTGCTTTTCACCTCTCTTGCTTTTAGATGACATGGTAGAGAGCAGTCATTTCAAGTTCTCCCCACCCGCTGACGTCTTCTGTATGGTGGTGTCTATAACCTAAATAGGGTGAACGAAATACTAAGCATTATCCTTTCATGTGGGAATTTTAACACTTATTCTCCACTGCCTTTTTTTAATTGTTTTCCTCTGAACTGTAAACCTTTAGTGCCTTACAGAACTACACCTAGATTTGTTCACCTGTCCAAGGTCTGAAAAAACAGCTTCTCTACCCAAGGTCTGTGTGTGTATGCCCTTGAAAGCTCAATTTTGTAGCAGTGTATTGGAAGAGGAGGAACATTTATTGTGGATGAGAACATGCCCGACTGCTTTACTGGGACTGTGTGAGCCACTGCTTGCTCTGCAGAACACAGAGGGCTTAAGTGGCACTTGGTGTGCTCTGGGCTGCCAAGTGAATGATTTGTTATTTAAGGCAGGGGTTTTCAGCTCAGATGAGAAATGAGCTATTGAGGACCTCAGTGTATTGCTGCCTTCTCATAGCTTATCTGTACTACCTTTGGCTTGCAGCTGGCTGGCAAGCACTTTACTGAGATTGCTCAGCGTGCACATTGTCTGGCTGGCATCGCCCTTCTCTTATTTCCTGAGCAGCAGCGTGTTGTACAAACCTATTTTTAAAAGTTTTCAGAACTGAGGTGACAGGGAGTTGGTTTGTGTGTGGTGTGTAGCTCTGCTCTGTGTCCCTCCAGGAATGGAGTGTGGTGGGTGGGTGTCACTGCTGTCCTGTGCACAGAGGACAGAGGTGGGTCACAGGTGTGAAAGGAGAGGCGGTCAGATGCATTCTGCCCTAGTTCCCTTTCAGTTGGTGCATCCTTTTCTCTGCCATGTCTTAAACTGAATGGGAGAGGCTTTGCTTTGGGAAAGGTTGTGAATAGAAGGTAGTGGGGGGGTTCCTGCTTGCTTACTGTTTGTAAAGATCAAGGAAAAGAGTGGCGACCAAGCATGCCAGAGATGCCTGTGCAACTTAGTGGGTAACAGATATCTCCTGAACGTGTGTTCATAATCATCTAGGCTCAATGTAAAGAATTTACTTCTCTGCCTTCAATTTTCTTATAACAAAAGTCACTCTTCACTTGAGCTTGGTTTGAATCACAACTGTCAATGAGTGAAGGCTGCTGATCAGGAGAGCTGAAGTCCTGCAAAGAAGGGAGTTGTCAGCTCGCAGTTCTAAGCTGCCCTTTCTGGTTTGCCTACTTTTGAAATGATGATTTTTCTTTTACTGTGGTTTTAATTTTTAAAAATGAAAAGCAAATAGCATTGCAGCAGGCTATGGTAAAACTTAGGCGGTCTCCAAGTTAGGGCCATATAGAGAGGCCCTAGAATGGACGTAGAATGAAAATCTTAAGGGAATGTCAAAATTAGTATTCAGTGTGTTGAGTAGCATTGTTTGTATCTTCTGAGGACAGTTTTGTACAGTGGAAAATAACACTGCAGAGCGCTTTTCATCTCCAGTATTTCTTGCAGTAATCTGGGGGAATTTTTGCCCTTTTGGTATCTGGTGGCTTAAGAAACGTACATGGAGTAAAATTACTGAAGGATTTTGTTGTTATCGACTTGGGGCAGAGGCCTCAGTACTTACACAAGCAAAAGAATGAAGCTTGGTCTGAATTGTGTAGAGGGACTTGTTCCTTATCGGTTAATCTGTTGAGAGGACTCCTTGATTTCCTTAGGTAAAGCTTGAAAGGCTTTTGTTTAGCTTCCCCAATTGCCCAGGCATTTCATCACCTTCAGACTGCTTGAATAGGGCTTTAAGAAACACGGCTTTAGAGGAACAAGCACTAAGTGTGACATTAATGGTGTTTCTAAAGTTTCTTTAGGAGGATGTTAATATTTTGTTTTAGGAGCAAGTGAAAGCAGGAATAGATGTATGAATGTTTTCCATGTGGAAGAATTTTAATTGCATTTTCCAGGGCAGTGAAACCCACTGGGATCTTGGGCTTCTGCAGGGAAACTCTAAGGGTAGCTCTGTTCTGCTGCTTTTCTGCTCAGTGGCATTTTTCTTTGGCAGGGCAATGAGGAGGGCAGGATGCTGGGCAGGATTTCTTCTCTCTGTACTCCCTGACCCCAGTGCTTTCAGGCAGTTCACCTCCTCCCTCCTCTACCATCACCCTTGCTGTGGGCCTGTCTTGCCTTGATCCACGTGTGCTGGTGTATCCTTGCAGCTTTTAGAATGACAAAGCTCTCCTGTCATCCACAACATTGCATGGCAATGAAATTGATCCTGTATCTGACTTAATAGGCATTCGTTATTAAGTGTTTCAACTGAAGGTCTCTGTTCCCACTGACTGAAAAATGTCCTTTGGATTTGGCCAGTAGAGCTTGTTAGACAGCACTGGTTGACCACCTGTACCAGAAATGTCAGTGAGTGATCTGTGTAGAGGCCATAGTGGTGGTCCAGGGGTTGCTGCTTAGCTTTCTGACACTTGCTTCTAGCTGTTGTACATAAGAGGGAAGCTCCTAAGAGCCCTGTGGTGTGAGTGGTCATTGGCCGGTGGATGTGGAGCTTTGAGGAGTAGGAGGCATGCAGCAGAGGGATGGGCTAGGAATAAGGCAGGGGCCTGGCTTCTGGATACAAAGGCAACACTAATCCACTGGGTTGAACCTCCTTTTTGTGATGGGGTCCAGGACTAATTTTTTTTTCCATGGCAGAGGATGTTGGAACTGGGAGAATGATGCTTAGGGAGTTTTGCTTTGGAGCAGTGATTTACTCTGCACAGCTTTTGTATGCCTTCAGAAGAACTAGGCCAACCCTTGTCACAGTGCAAGTGATTAGCTTTCCACATTACATTTACATTGCCCTCTGCAACCTCTTGGTCTGCACTCCCAACTGTGAAGAGACTGTCTTGTGACCAGAAGTTTGGGAACATCCATATTCAACATCATCTTTCATGGGCTGGAGCAGAGTAGACAGAAGGTCAAGTGATTTGTCATTGACAGGGCTTATTGGACCTGAAGAGAGACTGCAAACTCTTTAGGTAGCAGGGGAAGGAAGGCATGGCTCTTCTCAAGCCTTGATTGCTTTCTCTCTGCTTCATGTGCACTGCTCAAGCGAAGTCTGGGAGGCAGTCATTTGCTTCCCATTTCTCCCCTTTGTAGTCCTGATTTGGTTCCTGCTTTAGTCTTGCTCTGGATCACCCAGGGATTCCTTCAGTTCTGCTGGAGGTTTTAAATACTCAGTTTCTCCTCTCACTTTCCTCAAGTAACAAAATACAGCCATGATATACCCTGGATTTAGGGAAAACTTACATCTAGATGCTGGTTTACTTTGGTGCTTCCTCAACAGATCTTTCCAGGAATGAGCCCTTCTCTGTATGACATGCTGGAGCTGGGGGAGTATGTACAGATGCTGGGCAGTTATCCCTGGGATTCTTAATTGTTACGTTTAGCTAAAGGAATAGCTGATAAACTGATTAATTCCCCAAATTTCTATAGCTTCACCTAAGTCAGTATTTTGAAGAAGTTTTTTTTTTTTAAAGCTTTTCCTGAAGAGGGAAAACTAAGAAATGCTCAGTTTTTCTCCCTTACGTTCCCACCAGGTTTTACCTCATATAATGGAGGAGGGATGAACGGTGCAAGCAAAATGATGGATTTTCTGGAGGAACCACTTCCTGGTGTGGGAACCTATGAAGATTTCAACACGATAGATTGGGTGCGAGAGAAGTCCAGGGACCGGGACAGGCACAGAGAGGTAACATTTTTAACTATTCCTTGTTAGCACTTAAGGCAGAAGATTTAACTTGCTTGGAACTCATCTTAATTCTGATGACGTTAATAGGAAGCCATTTGCAAGAGAAATATTTAGGGTGGAGGGTTTTCTTATACCGTATCAAATTTGCTCAATTCTGAAGCATAGCAAAACATATCGTCCTGCTCATAGAAGACTTATGCATTATTTGGAAGAATTATATTACTATTCCATGGATTATATGGAACAACATAAGCACCCATGATCCTGTTATACACAGTGCTTATTGATAAAGAAATGGGATGCTCTTCTGAATGATGCTTTTCCTACTGAAATTTGTGCTGCATGGTTGAAAACGGTGGAACAAATTCTGCTTTTAGGACTTCACTGTTGTCAGCAATTAAAGGAATCTGCTTAGAAAGCAAGGGATGTTTTTTAAATGAAGTACCAGTGTCCCCAGTGTGCTCCTGGTTCATGAGAAGCCCTTGCTGGTGGAGTTCTTGGAGAGCGATGACTGAACTAAACTTGTCTGTTTACTTGCCAGAATATTCTGTAATGTTTTATTTTTTGGGCCTTTCAAAGCAATTTATGATTATTTAAATCCCTGCTGCTCTGTGTGTGGGAATACAATGTAATGCCTTCACTTTTGCAAGTACACACCCAACTAAGAGGCTCCAAGCTCAGTACTTGCTGTTCACCCCCCTAAAAGTTCCTATCTGTGCATTCTGTGTACAGATCCCCAAATCTTTTCACACATACACCCATGCACACAGACATATACAAAAACGATGTATGTGTAAGTTTGCAACAGGACAATCTATTTCCTATTTACAGAAGGATGTGTAGTTAAGGAAATGTCAAGAAATTGAAATTGGGTAGAGCTAGAAATTAAGCTGGCCAAAGAAATGTGTACATTGGTCAAATAAAAGCCATTATCAGGGCAGTAGTTTTGTCTACTGCCTGAGCCCTCACCTTCATTCAATAGCTGTGATGCTGATGAACAGTGCAGTATTTGAAAGACAAAATCTGGAGGAAAAAAAACAAGGAAAATCATTGTGAATGAAAGGATTCTTCCTCGTTTTAGTGAGCATTAGTTGTTTTCCTCAATGTGTCTTTTCATCTGGGAATAATGATGGTGTACCAGAATGCTTGTATTATGAAAGGAGGCAAGGCAGCAGGCACACAGTAGCTGTTGCTTGCCTCTTTGTGCTGCTGTCAGGCACAGTCAGACTGACAGGGCTGGCAGGAGGCAGCCATCACTGTCTATCACAGGCAGACCAGGCCAGAGCCTGTGAGGAACTCTGTCCTGAGGCTTGCAAGAGCAATCAGCACACATTACTTCTAGACCTCATAAGTCATTTCCAAACTCTGGTGGTTTTCAGCCTGCCTGCTAATAGATAATACTACTACTCCTTAGAGATATTGAGGGAGCAGCTGGAAACCACAGGAAAGTTGGTGACAACAACTGCTTCCTCAGTTGGTGTGGTATCCATACTGGAAGGCAGCACAGATAAGTTGCTGGGGGCAAAGTGTTCAGAGGGCCCTGTAAACATTCTGATTTGCTTGTGGCATCAAGCTACTAGCAGCTTGATATTGCTAGCAAGTAATAATTTTTATAGGCTAAGAGATGAATTTTATTTGCTTTTTATGCAGGAGACATTTAGGAGGAAAATGTTATGTGAATATTTGTATTCATACCAGGATAAGTGGAAGTACCCTATATCTGTTCTTGTTTGTGTCCTGATCAGAGCCGTATGGCCCTATGCCAGCTCCCAATGCAGCCGCTTTCTGACATTTTTCCTCTTTCCCCTCAAAACAGAATATACTGTGATAGCTTTTGTTTTGAATGGTAGGGGTGCTTTCACTACTTATGTCACCATGTGTATCTCAGAGTGCTTACACCAAAATAAATTAGACTGGTTTCTTCTTATTTGATAACCTTTTCTTCTAGATTACCAGCAGAAGTAAAGAGTCGACGTGGGCTCTGATACACAGTGTGAGCGATGCCTTTTCTGGCTGGTTGTTGATGTTGTTCATTGGGTTGTTGGCAGGTAAGAACAAACCTTAATTTTAAACATCAATTCCTTGCATCAGCTCTGATGTATTATTAGAACAGGAAGTTTTGTCCAAGAAGCAAGGGTTGAGGGACTGCACTGATGCTTGTTGCTCTGCTACTGCTTTGCAGTTTAAGGAGAATTACTTCTAAATGCTCTGAGGTTCTTTTTCTGCAAATGGCAAGGTAAGAAAACTCTGATAGAAAATTGTCCTGGGCACTGTTCTTCATTTGCTGCTAGTACATAGCTCTGAAATAGTCTAGATCAGAGGGAAGTAGTGTTAGGATGTAAATAATCTTTGAATGCTCTTTATTAACACTGGAGAAGCTGATGCCAAGGAATGCTAGCAAGGTGCTTTTTTTCCTCCTCACTCTTCTTGAGAATAAAAGGTGAGAGGTGTTTCTTGGGAAGTCAGGTTTCTTTCAGCAGTTGACTGAGCCCATTTAAATTAGTTCTGAAGGAAACTTTGGACCCAAGTGCAAAAGAAATAGCTCAGCTGGATGCAGATCTTCTTGGTAGAAGGCAGCTAGACTTTCAACATGAGGGACGATATTAAATCTTCTGTTAATATTTACATAGAAAAGCTGCTAGTGAGTTTTTCATTAACTGGAAGATATGCTAAATGTTACCTCTGGAGCATATACTAGGATTTACTGCTACAGATCAGAGGTCTGTATTCCTGGCCTCTGTGCTGATGTGTCACTTTACCTGAGAACTGAGATGATTATGCTTTTTGCCTTGTGGGATGCTGTGGGAGATATTCTTAATAGAAAAACAGAAAATTACTTTGAAGCTTCCTCTTATGCAATGAAAATTACTTTCCTTACTGAGTGCTTTTTGTTTTTTAATTGGGATTGGCAATGCTTTATTCCACTTCAGAGTTATTCCTTGTCCAGTCTTAGTGTTGTTACTCTAACTTGTGCTGGAGACCAGTGACATGTTTTATGTTCTCCAGAAACATGATAAGTCAGATCCCTCACTGTATCCAACTAATTTTCATGCTATATTTAATTCCATGTAACGGAGAATAATTAATATCTAGTGACTTAGAGTGAATTTTTTACTGCAGTTTGCTGTGGCTAACCTTGGAAATATTGTTAGCCATGCTTTGTTTTGTGACCTTCTTTTCAGTATAGACTTAAGCAAATCCTCCCTTTAGCTCTGTAAATAACAGTAATTGAATAAAATACAATTATAGGCAAAAATATACAAAAATATAACAGTGCTGCTTTAGTTACTGGTAGGTAAGTCAAAGTAGGGGCAGAGTAAAACAAAACAGAGACTCTCAGATACCTGAGTCTGCATCAGATGCTTACTATTAATTTTCATTTTTTCTAAACTAGGTTCCTTAGCAGGTCTGATAGACATTTCCGCCCACTGGATGACAGATTTGAAAGAAGGAGTGTGTTTAGCAGGCTTCTGGTTTAACCATGAGCACTGCTGCTGGAAGTCCAATACAACCTTTACAGACCGAGACAAGTGTCCTGAATGGATGAGCTGGTCACAGCTTATTATTGGCCACGGAGAGGTAATGTGTGACTAGAAATACTTCCACTGCTGAATATTCCATTTCCCAACCTGCACTGTCTTAGTATGGTCTGTTTGTATGTGCTAGAAGTGCAAATTGGGTGTTTCACTGGTTTAACTTTGAATTCTGGGGTTTTTCAGTAGGTAGGTTATGTGTTGTCCTCAGTGGGGCATCAAAACCTTAATGCATTCGCAAATGCTCTGCTTTAGTTTGAAACTTGCAGCTTGGAGGGTGTTTTTCCCACAGCCATTTTAAAGGACTGTGAGACAAACTTAAATCTTGTGTTTCTAGCAACTTTATCCAGTAGAGCAGCCAGCTTGACTGGGACAGTGTTTGTGTACCTTGTTTGCAGTTTCATATAATGGCTTTTGGAATGGTTGGCTCACAGTGCTCTAATTCAGCACGTGCAACTTGTCCTTGGAACTGCAGACTTACTGCAATTCCTGTTCTTTTGACCTGATGATAACTGTATTTGAGGTTACCTGCTATTTCTGTGTGCTTGTTTCAGTGCCCTGGTTTGATGTAAGCTTAATTGAAATTGGTTAACTTTGTCTGCATTTCAGGGGGCTTTTGCATATATTCTGAACTACTTCATGTATGTTATCTGGGCTTTGTTATTCTCCCTTCTCGCTGTGTTACTTGTGAAGGGCTTTGCTCCTTATGCCTGTGGCTCGGGAATCCCAGAGGTGAGTGAGAATGAAGGTGTGGGGTTGATTTATTTTTTTGGGTATGTGTTTTTGATGTGTTGGCTTTTTGTTTGTTTTTAAGGTGGGGTAATTGAAAGATTACATTTGCAGTCTGTGGAATAGTGCTTAAATACTAGAGACATATGGTGACTTGATATATGTTTGGTGTTGTTTTTTGTTTTTCAAACTGTGCTACTGAAACATATCTAGTTCTTAAGTCTTCATATAATCTCTTCAAAAACTAAAATAAATTTACTGAAAGTAAATGCCAAAATTTACTACAGGACAAAAGTGTGCTATTTGTGGAAGACAGACCAGAAAAGCAGCGTCAGGTTTTGGGTTTGTTTTTTTTTTTTTTTTTTGCTAGGAAAAGCAGCCTGAAGGAAAGGCTAGAAGGGCTATTTCTGTCTTAGCATATATAAGAATATCTATTCTTACTGACTGTGTGTTACCTTTGATAGCTGGGGAGGGAGGGACTCTGAAAACTATAGTGGAAAGCTAAGGCAGGAGTGGCTTTGCCTAGCAAATTGGGAGCTCTGACCAGGGCTTGAATGAAAGCCTGTAGAGCTCTGTGTGCTTGACTTCCAGATCAAAACTATCTTAAGTGGTTTCATCATTAGAGGCTACCTGGGCAAGTGGACGCTGATCATCAAAACCATTACCTTAGTGTTGGCTGTGTCCTCTGGCCTGAGCCTGGGAAAAGAGGGCCCCCTGGTGCACGTTGCCTGCTGCTGTGGAAACATCCTGTGCCATCTCTTCACCAAATACAGGAAGAACGAAGCGAAGCGCAGAGAGGTAAAATGATGTGGTGATATTTTATCAAGAACACTGAGGTTGTAGTAGGGACATAGACATAGCAGAAATGTTTAATGCTTTCTTTGCCTGTCTTCAATGGCAGTGATGGGCTTTGGGACCACTGGAGCTCTGAGTTGGAGGACTGTGACTGCAGTAATGATAAATTCCAGGCAGCCCTGAGTTTATGTGAGATTTTGCTGCTGCAGCTGGATGCATATAAGTCTATGATGGGACTGATGGGATTCATCCCAGTGTACTCAAAGTGCTGTTTGATATTCACTGCAAAACCTCTCAATTACTTTCCAGTCATCCTGAGATTGTGGAGAAGTGTCAGTTGACTAGATATGGCAAATGTTGTCCCAGTTTTCAAGAAGGGCAGCAAAGATGACACTGCTAAATGAAAGTCTGCCAGTCTCACTTTGGTGCCTGGCAGAATTATGGAGAAGATTGTTCTGTGAAAAAGGAAAAGATAATGCAGTCATTGGTCACTGGTTAACAAACTTACTCTCCTTTTAGGGCAAGGTTACCCATCTGGTTGACCAAGGGAAGCCAGCTGATGTCATACTTTTAGGTTTCAGCAAAACTTTTTATACTGTTTTTAATGGTGTCTTTCTAGACTAAATATACAGCATACAGCTCAACAAAAGCATAATGTGATGGGTGGACAATTAACTGAGGAGTCAAGGCTCATAGTTTATGGAATTAGAGCAGGCCATCATTAGCGGGGCTCAGCAGGCCAAGGCTCTTCAGTGTTTTCGTCAATCACATGGTGCAGAATAGGAAAAGACACTAAGAAAATCTGTGGACAACACTAATTTGGGAAGAAGTGTTGACTCCCTCAAAGATACAAGGAGGACATAAAACTACTAAAGACATTCTTTTTAAGTAGAGCTTCATGTGAGGTGAAAGCACAAGTGAAAACAGGTCAAATAGAATATGGTAATTGCAATTGATTTTGGTTCTACTAATTTAGGAGTTGAACTGCTTAAATGTTAATTGTTTCTGGTTTTGTTTTAGCTGCTTAGGAATTACAGAAGTCAGCTCACTCCATTTGTTCCCTCTTGCCTTTAAAGCAGATCAGACAAGCTTTTTCTGTAGTGATTGCAGATATATTTGCACTTTTTTTTTCTTAAGTAAAGACATCTAACAAAAAAGTGGAAAGTTTTTTGATGGGGAAATTGAAAATGTGTGACTGACTTGTTTTTCTTGCAGGTTTTATCAGCAGCTGCAGCTGCTGGTGTGTCTGTAGCTTTTGGTGCACCGATTGGAGGAGTGCTCTTTAGTCTGGAAGAGGTAACATCAGCATTTTCTATTAGCTCTTCATGAGCTGTTTTATTGCAAGAACTGACTCTGCTGGTTTGAAAATACACTCCACTCATAACTACTTGGGTGTGGAAAGGAAACCCTGTTGAATACTGACTTGTGGTATATTTAAAAAGTCTGCCAAGCAACCTAAGCTTTACTGGGGATCCAGGTAATTCTTATGGGTGCTGGAGAACTTATTTTGGATTATGTATTTCTCTAGCTTTGCAGTAAACCTGCTAGATTTCCCCGACCTGTCCATGCTCACCAACACTGCTCACAGCTACAGCTTCTTTCATGTTTTCTGTATGTCTGCTGTCAGCTCTGTCACAGGCTGCCTCACAACAAATTTACCTTGCTCATCAAGTGAAGTTTTGATTCAGACATGAAATGGATCATCACTTCTGTCTTCAGGGCTTAACTCAGAGAAAGAATGGGATGGCTTTGCTCAGCTGAGCAATAATAGCTGTAATAGCTGCTATGGCACACACAATTGCTTGGCATTTCTGGACTTTGTGAGCATGCAAGACAAATACTTCTCCAAATTCAGCTTGTAGCTGATTTGTAGTGATTTATCTGAGTAAGTTGTTTCTGCTTAAGGGACCATAGAGAGCATTTGCTACACTGAAAATGTGTGCAGACCAAGGTACATCCTGGTTGCTGTGATCTGTCTGTGTCAAGGGTCGCTCAAAATCAAATCTGGAGTGCTCATCTGAAGGAGAAAGTATGTACCCAGTGAACACCAGTCTCAGTCCTTGCTTTGTAGTTCATGCAATAGTGGTTTTGTTACAGGGCAGCAATCAGTGTTGTGTCAAGTGACTAAATCTGCTTTGTTTTTCCTTTTTAGGTCAGTTACTATTTTCCTCTCAAGACACTGTGGCGCTCGTTCTTTGCTGCTCTGGTAGCTGCATTTACTCTGCGTTCCATCAATCCTTTTGGGAACAGCCGCCTGGTTCTCTTCTATGTGGAGTTCCACATGCCGTGGCATCTTCTGGAGCTTGTACCATTCATCCTTTTGGGAATTTTTGGTGGGCTTTGGGGAGCTTTCTTCATTCGCAGCAACATTGCCTGGTGCAGGCGGCGCAAGACAACCAAGCTTGGTAAATACCCCGTGCTCGAGGTGTTTGTAGTGACTGCCATCACGGCCATCCTGGCCTTCCCAAATGAGTACACCAGAATGAGTACCAGCGAGCTGATCTCTGAACTCTTCAATGACTGTGGGATTTTGGACTCTTCCAAGCTCTGCGAGTACGTGAATGATTTCAACAGCACCAAAGGGGATGACTTGCCTGACCGAGCTGCTGGCCCAGGAGTTTACACAGCCATGTGGCAGCTAGCTTTGGCCCTTATAATGAAAGTCTTCATCACTATCTTCACCTTTGGCATGAAGGTGAGAATTACCTGTGGAAGATGTTCTTTTCACCCTGTGCAGGAATTCTGCTCCTTAGAGGTTTTTGTTGTTTTTTTTTTAACTTGCCCAGTAAGTTTACTTTTTTTTTTTCCCCAAGTCCCATTAAAAAGGGGGAAAAAACACCTAAAAAACTGTGCTTTTTGAGGGGTGATAGACTGCAATTATTTGTTCTGTTGTTAGTAACTGGGATTAGTAGACACCTTTTATCCTGTGTGTGACCGCTAGACCAAACTGCTGGGTCATGGATTCATAACCTGTGTTCCAAACACCAAGTACTTCTAAATTGTCTCTCCTTAAGCCTTTTTGATGCTTCCCCTGTATACCTCCTTTTCTAATTGCAAAGTGACATGAAGCCAGCAGAGTGGGAGAATCCTGTGAATTCCGTAAATAAGTACTCATGTAGTTGGAAAGGCATAAGGGAATGTTGTGGGGGAGTTTTAGCTTATTCTATTTCATGCTAAGCTGATGTATGGCTGTTTCTCCTGCTCAGAAAGATGTACATTCAAATTCTGTTACAGAGGTCTTGGAATGTGTTGTTTCAGTAAGGACAGCATTTGGAGCTCTCAGTGCTGTTGTTTGTTCAGTTCAAGGACACAAGGAGGCGTTCTCTCACCACTTCTTTGGTGCTGAACAGGCAGAAGTGATGGGGCATGGCATCCCTGCCAATTTTAACTTTAGGGTAACCTCAAAATCAGTCTTGATTTAAACTTCTGAGTGCCACTAGTCTTTGGATGCTCTTTCCCAGAGAAATACCGTATGTCCTGATGTGTTTTTTCGTAGGTCCCTTCGGGTCTCTTCATCCCCAGCATGGCAGTCGGTGCTATAGCAGGCAGGTTGCTAGGGGTAGCAATGGAGCAGTTGGCATTTTACCACCATGACTGGATCATCTTCAGTGGCTGGTGCAGTCAAGGAGCTGACTGTATCACTCCCGGCCTGTATGCAATGGTTGGGGCTGCAGCATGTCTAGGTAAGCAAGAGATGTCTCTTGAAGTTCTAGTGCAAGCTTGAGTCTTGGTTGCTTATGTGATTGCATAGTAGTGAAATGCTGATGATGTTCTTGTAGTCTGTGTTTAAAGAAAAAACAAACAAACAGCAAAAACAAACAAAAAAACTGGCTTGATCTCAAGAACAGGGAACGTCATAGGATAGCATCTAATGTGTTTCTCATCCTGTTTGCATTCTTTTACTGGCATCAATGTATCATTGGACGTGATAAATTTCAGTGGGGAATCTCCTGCGTGTGTAGCTAGAACAAGTGAGACTGGCCAGGGACTTGAGATTTCCATATAGGGAAGCCTTGCTGTTAGGAAAATTAATGATAGCAGGCAGGGGATGTCAGGATGCCACTTGACCTTTGTGTGTAGTCTGTCATAGAGATCAGCTCATGAATCTCTTTATGGTTGTTATTTGTAAGGCCATTTTATGTCATGACCAGACTATTTTGCAGCTAGCTAAATTTCATGCTAAGTAACAGCAAATTGGCACTAGGAAGTGTTTTGATATAATATATGGCCTTAAGAAATAAGTTTAGAACAGATAAACTACATTGACAGAGCTCTGTAATTGAGATGATGTGCAATCAAAGGACATGTGACACTGAGGTATGTCCTGTTGCCTGAATTGAAATTAATGTCATCTCTGGAAGGATGGCTCTAGTAAATGTCAGGGCAGCTCTCCTGGCTGTAAATCTCCATTAACTATGTTTATGTCTTTTGTCTTTCTGTGTTTTTTTTTGTAGGTGGGGTGACCCGGATGACTGTGTCACTAGTGGTCATTATGTTTGAGCTCACTGGTGGACTGGAATACATAGTTCCTCTGATGGCAGCAGCCATGACCAGCAAGTGGGTGGCAGATGCTATTGGGCGGGAAGGCATTTATGATGCCCATATACGCCTCAATGGCTATCCTTTCTTGGAAGCCAAGGAAGAGTTCTCACACAAGACACTTGCAATGGATGTAATGAGGCCACGGAGGAATGATCCTCCTCTGACTGTCATCACTCAGGACAGCATGTCAGTAGAAGACATTGAGACCATAATCAATGAAACCACATACAGTGGCTATCCAGTGGTGGTGTCACGGGAGTCCCAAAGGCTTGTTGGATTTGTCCTCAGGAGAGACCTCATCATTTCAATTGGTACGTGCAAGGAAGTAAGATGCTCTAAGGATAAATGGTGCAGAGTGCAGTTAGGCCTTCAAGTAGCACCAACTCTTAATTTACTTCACATTTTTGAGTCAGTAGTGATGGTGGCTGTACTTACAGAAGCCTGCATCTCCATCCCTCAGCAGTGTGGGGTTTGTGTCCATTGAGCTTGAAGGACAGCACAGCTTGACCAGTGCAGTTAGTATGGCTGTGCTGAATTCATAAACCTAGTGAAACATGAGTTGTGTTGAGCTCTGTGGTGTGTTCTCCAGTGTGTGGTTTAATGCACTGTTGTAACACAGGCTTGATGTCTGTTGTATGGATGGTGAGAAGAAGTTTTGGTCCTGAGCTGTCTATATACTATAGGAGAGATAGAATACTTCTTATAATAAGTTGCCTACAGCTGTGAATCAACCCTGTGTGTTCTTTCAAGGTAGGTTTTCAATCTCAGTTTAAGGACGTACAGTACGTACTTTTGGAGCATGCAAGTATTGCTCTTCTAATGCATATGGGCCAAATGCTTATGACCAAGTGAAATAAAATACAGAAGAAGCGCAGTAACATATAATTATGGACATTTCCTTTCTTTTGTTGGGCTGTTTTTGTGGTATGACCATGAATTCTTGGGTTTGTGTTGTTATGAATCTCTTGGGACTCCTTTAAAAATAATATTTTCCCCATAGAAAATGGGACAGCCTGCTTTAAATATGAAGTCTGGTGTTTTGGATGCCACATTTTTCCCTGCCCATTGAGTCTTGGAATGTAAATATCAAATTGAAACAGCAGTACAGCAGACATCCAGATTGTCCGAGTAGCGGGATTAAGCAGCAATGCACCAGTGTGGATATCTGAGTGGTATCAGGTTCTTAACACCATTTTCATGTTTTTTTTTTTTCTATTCTTGACTCTGGTTAGTACTTAAAAATACTTCTTTAGCTACTCTGCTGGGACCCACAGCAGTGACTGGTGAAAGGACAAATTGTTTTATTTACCTGCTCTTAAACTGGTGAGTTAAAGATCTCCAGAACTTGCATTTACATAACAGTTACCACCATGCGTGTTCTCTGAATGGAAAACACATGCAGCAGTTATTATTTCTGGAGGTGAAAATATGCTGTATCTAAAATTGTATCCTTTTGGCTGGAGCAAAATGCTGAAATACACTGGCTCGTCATTAAGCAAAGCACTGGTGTGCTGAGTTTATCCTTATGGTGAAGCTTTGAAGTCCTTAGAGATTAGAAAAGAGAATGGAATCATGTCACTACTTGGGTCATTAGGTACATGTCTTGAGAAACATAAATGAACCTCTAAGGCCATCTCAGTGTGGTGAAGAGAAAAAGGTAAGCTCTTCCATTTAGAAAAAGGAAAGGAGGGATGATATTTAATCAAATATTTCTTCTTCCAGAAAATGCCCGGAAGAAGCAGGATGGAATTGTTAGCACTTCAATTATTTATTTCACTGACCACTCTCCTCCACTGCCTCCAAGCTCCCCCTCTATGCTGAAACTCAGGAGCATCCTGGACCTCAGTCCTTTCACAGTGACAGACCAAACTCCTATGGAAATCGTTGTGGATATATTTCGCAAGCTTGGATTGCGTCAGTGCCTCGTTACTCACAATGGGTAAGAAGGTAGCCCTGGGCCTGAGGTTCCAGTGGATCGTGCTGGATTAGTTAAGGTCATTGAGCTGTTCAGCTCAACCATGGCAGGAAAGCTCCATGCAGGAGTGTAAGAGTTCATTGGGTTTGGATCTAGATGATCCTTAAAGGTCCTGTCCAGCTCAAACCATTCAATGATTAAACTTCCAGATCTGAGTCAGACCCTCTTCTTCAAGAGAGTGGAGGCCTCTAGTATGTAGAGCTGAGTATCCCTGAGGGCAAATGTAATCTGGAAAATAACAGTTGTGAACCCTTGAACCTCTGTCAGTTGAAACAGTACCATAAATTCTGTCAGCTATTGAAATGGTCAGACACAGCTCTGTATGGCGGTGGGTTTGCTATACCTAAAATTAATGAAAAGCTCTCAGCCTTTTCTTACAAATCTGGTCACGTGTATCATGTCACCTCTTGAAATCAATGTGGTATCAATTCAGAAGCAGTGTGCTTGGTGAGGTGGGAAGGAATGAGGGCAAAGAATTGGAACAAGCTATCTACTCCTTTAAGAGCCAAACTGAAGGGAAGCTCTCTCCCTGTCCTTCACTGCGTTGCAGTTGGACCAGTTGTTCTTCTCAGTTTCTGACAGAAAATAGTACTGTTAAGCAACACTTCCCAATAGAGGTTGTCTTAGTTCCTATCATGAGTGTTCTGAACAGCTATGCTTTGGAAACCAGAGCTGCTGAGAGAAACAGCTCTTAAAATGCAGTCCTAGATGTTCAGGTCCATCTGTTTGGAGAAGGCAGGTAGGTGTTAATAGAAATCATTAGTATGTCTTGGCAGAGTGTCTGCTGGGGCTGACAAATACCGTATTTTGCATGAAGTTTCAGTATTGTGATACATGCAAGTGCTTCAGCTACTGCAACACGTTATAGTTGCCATAGGAGAAGTTATACAAGAGCAAGAAGACATTCCTTGGGTGCTGATGCATTAAAAATGTTTTCATTTTTTTTAGGAAACTGCTTGGGATCATTACCAAGAAGGATGTACTAAAGCACATTGCACAGCTGGCTAACCAGGACCCAGATTCTATACTCTTCAATTAAAGGCAGACTAGTAGGTATTGTGTGTTAAACACAAAAGATACTTTATAGAAGATTCTGGATATTCTTTCCTATTTTTATTGAGACCTTGGAACTATTTTCAGCGTTTCCTTCCATGGAGCTGAAGATTATTTTTTTTTCTACATGATAACCAATTGCACTACGTAGTCTGTGGAAAAATAATCTTCTTTTTAGAAGAAAAAAGACTATTTACATTGCTTTTGTGAAGTTGCATTGGAAAGATTCCATGAAGGAGTAAAAGCAAAATGCTACAGAATTATATATCTTCTTATTATTTTATTTGAACTCTTGTTACTAACGTGGGTAGGGGAAGACAAGGTTTGTACCTTCAGGAACTTTGAAGGAGGACGATTTTGCACACAGTATTCAGGTGGTGGCAGAGCGATACAGTTGTTACTCAGGGGCAGTGTATTCCCAATTAGTTACTTAGTGAAAATAAGAACCTGGTAAAATAAAAGAAAGAACAGAAACACCCAAACAAACAAAAAGTGATGGAAAACACCCTTATAAAAAGATCAGGTGGCTCTGTAACTAACCCCATATGAGAGCTTAACTCCTCAGTAATCTCTATTGGCTCGCTGATGATATTTCACTGAAAGAAGGAAAAAAACCAATCTCCAGGTGACCAATCTTTTAGAAATTTTGTTTGGTTTCTGATTGGGAAGAAGTTTATTTTGATTAATCTTCTGTGAATGTATTTAATTATTCTCCAATGCTGGCTTGCTAGGAGAATCCAGATGAGGAGGTGGCAGGCGAGTTAGTAGTTGTATTCTTGTCATCATCTCTGTTTTGATATATGCCTAAGGATTTCTTCTTGATTCCTCTTGAGCATGTAATTAAAATTGCAAAGACTGAATCCTAAAGCCCTGGCTTTACTGCACTTCCAAGTAAACTTTGATCATATTAGATGTTGCACAGTTGACCTCTTCCTTAAACAGCAGTGTCTTATGTTGCTGAGGATGTCTTAATGGAGACTCCTGGGCCTGGGATGTTTACATGGATACATTTTCTGTTCCTTGCTCCTCTCCTCAGCCCCGCACTAAACTCAGGCTTGGATCCTGGCTCTAGTATGGAGAACACTGCCACTTTATGTATTTTCACCGCTTGGTGTCTCATTTTACCAACAACTATGCAATAAAAACCTTTCCTGACCACTATCAGCAACGTAACCTGTTCTTGAGTTGCTCTATTCCAAGTCTGCTTCTCAAATCCTTGTTCAAATTCATTTTCTGTTAATGGTGGTGACAGTTTACTGGAATTTTGAAGGTATATAAATGCCTTTGGAGGTTATTATGTTTGTAATGGATTCTGTCTGTAGCAGACTTCTGTGGCTGAGGCTTGTTAGTGAAAATAGAGCTCACCACTGTCAGTACATCTGGCAGGAACTGAGCTGTTTGGTACTGGCCAGGGGTTAAGACTGTGAGGAATCTGACTGCGCTTCCTGATGGACAGACGTAAGCAGGTGTTGTGCTTTGTACAGCCTCGGCCCCAGAGGCCCTGGTGCCAGCTGCTCAGCCCGAGCTGGAGCTGCAGGTTGAGGCTGAGGTGTGGTGAGTTGTCATTGTGAGGCTGTTAGTGCCACACAGATTAATGCTGTTTGGTGGGCACGTGGGGCTCCTGGCTACAGGTGGCTGGCAACATTCTCAGTCTTAAACTTGCTTAGATATAAAACAAGTTCTCATCCGTACTTGGAATAGAAGGCAGCCCATTTCTGTAGCAGCCATTAGCATGTGATGCTGGACTTGGTCACTGTGCTGAGACCCCTTATCGAGGAGGGGAAAGGAGGGAACTGCTTGTGGGAAGGCAGCAGTAACCTTAGACCGGTGTGCCAGGCAGGCAGGGGAGGTGCTGACACGAAATCCCGGTTGTGGGCTGGAGTGTCATAGCTGCCTGGTGCCCTCATCCCCAGCAGAGAAGCTGGCAGGGCAGAGAAGAGCTCAGGCTGTCCTGAGAGGCTGGGAGCATTTGAAATGCAAACATCACATTGGCATCAGACTACTGTGTTGGGCTTGTGGGAAGGTTTTGGTAGCAGAGAGGCTGCTGTGAGCAGACCAGGAGCTGCGCCACATTAGATAAGAGCTGACTTTACAAGGGACTGCTGCTGGTCAGAGCTGAGCCAGCCATGCTTGATTCTCCAGCATTCAGTGCTCTCCTGTGTGCACATGGTTCCTCTGAGCTGTCAGCTGAGCCCAGGGAGAACAGAATTGCCTGATAAGCTGCAGAAGGAATTCATTCCAGGATTTCTGAAGGTGATGATGTGGGTGGAGTGGGGACAAAGAGCTGTCAGGGTGCCTGTCACGTGGCTTCCTGGAGTGGAAAATAGTGCCCAGGAAGGTGAGAGGGAGAGAAAACACGCTGAATCAGTAGGAAAGCCTGGAAGAGCTGCGTTTTAGAGAAGCCAAGTCCTCACGAGGCCAAACCAAACATGAAGAAGGTGGACAAATAAAAAGATTTTGCAATGGTAAGAGGCCTTGTATTGCTGGCGGCTTTGTAGAAGAGAGAAGCTGTGTCTCACCTGAGCACACTTTTCCACTCATGCATCTCTTCCTATGAATACACAGTTTAAAGAACAGGTGTCTGGCGCATGGGAGCCAGGTGAAAATAGAAGCTTGGAGCCATTTTGTAGCCTACTCTCAGTGAAAACCTACTGGCCACATGAAGACCAGTGGAAATACTGTCCAAGTAATGAAAACACTCATTCCAGCTCCAGACCTCTTTTCTGAAGTGTGGTTTTCTACATGGAAACTTGTAACAAAACTGCAGTCAATATTACTCCATTAGGTGAAGCAGCGATGCCAGAACACAGGGCTCAAGGGGGAGTTTGCTGGGACGGGTGTATAGCTCTGTACTGGGGCTCATGCCTTGGTGGTGTCTGCTAAGAGAGACTCCTGGCTGTTTGGTGGCACCTTTTATTTAATGGAGTGTCTCATCACTTAAATTCCTACCAGAATGAGTTAAGCTTTCATCAGAGATTCTGTGCAGAGCTGATGCTACACTCAATTTTGTTGAGTTGAAGCACTTCCTATGTTGATCACAATCATGCTGGCTTGGAAATAGGTTTTCCTGCCCAGGGAAGTTGTAGGGACTGGGAAGGGTTTTGCCCTGTGCACTTCTTGCTGTTGTGTTTTCTTTTCAGAGAGACTCCAGGAGGAGCCCTAGAGTTTCTTTCCAGGAAAGGGCTCATTTTTCAGGTCACAGCTGGAGGCAGTTCAGGGAGGGGTTTGATAAGTGGTTTTATAAATCCATACCCTTGATAAATGAAGCCAATCTTATGAGTTGAGCAACTAAGCAAGAAATGCTGCTTGCTGTGTACTTTTCCTGTAAACAGGACTGGTTTAAAGAGCCCTCTGCTTCCTCCAGCTATTTGAATCTACCTTGCTGGATGGATTAGGTTTGCTGTGTTTCATTTGCCTCTTGCAAAGGCTTAACGGATTCACAGCAATGAGCCCCTCTTTGCAAGAGCAGAACTGCACCATGGGGTGCACAGGGAAGTGGGCATGGAGTTTAGGGGGAGCTGTGGGGATTCTTGTGCCTGGCTTTGTGCGATAGCAGGGCTGTAACCTCATAACCTCCTGCATGTGCTTTCTCTTTGTGCGCTTTATTTACAGTGTTCCAAGAAATGATTTCCTGGGGTGTTGGCGTGTTTTTCAGCACTGATTTCCTCCTTACCTCTGAGAACTTTGTTTTGGGCTTGGGTCTTGAAAGTAAAAGCAGATCTTGTTTGGAATGAGACAAAGGACTTGGATGTAGCGATGAACCGATCGGTAACAACAAAAGAAATAATAGCAATTTCAGCCCCTGAACTTATTTAGAGACAACAAAGTTAACTTTGTGAAGATCCTGGGCTGTCTGGCAAGTTTGTCTGAGCAGCCACACAATGAACTGGGAGCAGAGCTTCGAGACAGCAAAGATAAGACCTTACTTTGGCAGCAGCTACAAGGAAGGAGTATGTATCCAGATCAAATAAACACAGTGAAGTCATGAGAATTAAGGTCAACCTGAACATGTAATTAGAGCTGTCATTCTGCTCCCCTGTATTTCTTTAAAGCATCAGAAAAGGGCAGGAGAGGCTTCTGAAATGGCAGCTGGCAGACTGCTCACAGCAGGGCTGGGGTGCAGGGGGTCGTGGTGGGGAAGGGCTCTGTGTCGGTGTAGTGATGGGTTTACTCAGTGCTTGTTTCTGGAGTGTTTTCAAGGGGTGCTTCAGCCCGAGGTGCAGTGGTTTTTCTGTGCAGTTCTGTGCTGTGACGGCAGAAAACCGGAGTGGCACTTGTGTGGAGTGTCTATGCTAGTCCTTCTGGCTTTGGAATGGGAAAGGCACATTTCTATTACTGGAGTACTTTTGTAACCAGGCTGCTGGCAAAGAGGTTTAGCAGCGATCCTTTTCCCAGCTGCCGTGGTTTCCCTGCAGAGGCACAGGCAGGCGCACAGCCGGCATCTGCCCAACATTGCCCCTGGTCTGCAGGAGGAAATCACTGCTGGGCAAAGTAACGCTGCCACGGGCAAGCAGATGAGTAATGGTGCAGATGATATTGTATATGTACTGCTAGGTGGCAAATGATCTGCGTGTGTGTTTATCCACGTGTGCGCACCTACGTACATACAGGCATGTGTAGGATTTCTGGTGTAAAATCTGCGATGTGGGGTCAATTGAGGTCTTTGGTGCTAACGGTGACACCAGGAATAGGCCTTGAAGCAGATGAGATTTGGCGATAACGAATGCTTGCTGATAACATCTTTGGGCTGAGAAGCAGAGAGGGTTTGCTGCTGATGGCTGCTGCAGCTTTCCATGACTGTAACAGTGATACTGTTGCTTTTCCAGAGACAGCGGAAACAGCTGGCCCACATCCCTGCTCCCTGAGCTCTGGGATCATTGTTTCTCTCATTGCCCAGTACTGCCTGCTTCTCGCCCCTCTGGTGAGGCTGCCAGCTGTGGCCATGCAGTTTACCTTCTACAATAGCAGGTCACTGCAGGAGCCCCTTGCCTTACTTGGCACTGGGCTGTCCCAGGTCATGCAGCAAGATGATTTACCTGGAGTGTTCTCAGCTCCTGGGTGCTGCATGAAAAACAGTAATCTAGCTCTAGCTTCCCCTCCATGCTCAGCTGTGTTTCAGAGACAACCTTTGAACCACCTGCTCTGTTTCCTGGCAGAGCCCTGGAAGGCTGATTTCACCAGCTTGGTGAGCAGCAGCAGCAAAGATGAGAACTGCAAGAAATAAGGTATTTTTTGAAGGAATGGCTTTTAACTAGCACCAGAAACCAACTAGACTGAATGATGCAATGAGGGCTGCTGTGTTTGGGGATCTTCGCATAACAGTCGTATGCATAAGCCAGCTGGACTGCAGGCCTCAGTGTTTTGTTTGTGTTGGGGAAGAGCAAAACATGACTAAGATGCGGCACCGCCAAGCCAGGGAGGGGCTGCTGGGGCTGGAGCAGGGCTGCACCCCTCTGCACTGCCTGGACAGGGGTCAGGGTTTTGGGTTGCACAGCGGAGGGTGTGGAGGGTGCTGGGTGCAGAGTGGAGCTGTCAAGCAGAGCGTGGTGTGTTAAGGGCAAGGTGATACACAGCTGGGAGGAGGAGGGAGGCATGGCTTACCAGAGCACAGCATGCTGCTGGGGAGGTTTTTTATTAATCAGCCTTGCTGGAGCAGGAGGTGCAGTAAGAGCCTGCCTTCTCCTTGGCCTGGCAGGATAGGGAGAGGGAGGTAAACAACTTCTGTGTGGGGGGAGATCATGTTCCTGATGCAGGGAGGCACAGGAGTGCCCTGGCTCGTTCTATACTGGATCCCAGCCCCATCTGATGATGCAGAGAAAGCTTAGGCCTGTGAAGATGGGGGCTGGACAGCAGGAGCAGGGAGCAGCTCCTGCCCAGCTTTGGCATGAAGGGGAACAAGCCCATCTCAGCACCCTGGGGCTTGGACTGGGTGGGCCTGAGTCATCCCAGGCTCCAGAGGCCTTGGGCTGGCTCAGCAACCCAAAAGTAAAGAGCAGCAGAATGAGGATCCCGCTGGGCAGCTGTAGTTAGCCTCCCAGGGCCCCGATTCCTGCTTCTTCTGGACAGCTGCTTCTGGGAGCAGTGTGCTTCCTGCACTGTGTGTCTGAGCCTTTCCCTTTCTCAGTGCTGTGGGGAGGAGCTGCTGGGCCTGGGCTCAATGGGGTGGGGGCTGAATGTCTGCTTGTGCTTAGCCAGCATGTAAGGCTGCAGCAGAAGCTGCACCTGGCCCCGGCAGGGGACTGCACCAGGCTTGGAAGCAGAGGTGTGTCTCTTTGGGAAAGCCTGGGGCATTCATGGGGAAAGGGTGCAGCTGCCTTGGCATGACCTTAGCCTGGGCTGTGGAGCCATGGGTGATGCAAGATGAGACAAGACCCCGCTGCTGCCTGTAGCCTTCAAGTTGTGGGACTGGAGCTGCTGGAAATCACACACAGCTGTTCCCCCAGGCGGCCTTGGCACTTGCAGCTCTTTCTCTCAGCACTGAGCTGCTCCATCACTCGCAGTGCCTTGCTGCAGGCACTGTGCTAGGAGCACTGCTCTGCAGGCTGCAGTGGGCAAACCAACCTGTACCAGCCTGTGCCACACTGCCTGCTTTCAGCCTCTGTCCTGGGCTATATGCTGCAGCAGGGAATACAGTGGGAGAGCAGATATAGCTGCTTTGCACTGAGAGGCTGCACAGCACTCAAGTGCTTTGCAGCATGCTAGTACAGAGCAGGTGGGTGTGCTGGCCTGCACACTGTGCTGTCCGGTTGGGCCAGCAACATTACTACATGGTGGTACAGGGCTAAATATCCACCATGAGGCTGCTGCACAGAAGTGCAAGGCCAGAACTGGAGTACAGGATTTATTGGAAGCAGCACTGAGACCCCCAGAACTGTGCTGACGGGGGGGGGGGTGCTTGTGTCCTTTGTGGCAGCTTGTGCTGCTGGCCTGTCCCTGTACATCAACATTCATAAGATGATACAGAATATACAAGTAATTACAAAAGTCGTCTATGTCCATACAGTGTCCATGGGCTGAGCCAGCTTTATCACGCTCTGCTCTGCTTGAACCTGTCTTTTGTGTCTGACGTGTCCTGGAGGTTTAACAACAGGGGTTTGGTTTTGTTCTGGGTCCTGTGCCGCTACTGCCTGAGCTGAAGCAGGGCCTGGGCAGCAGTCCTGGAGAGTGACAGCCAATGTGAGCAAAGAGTGGCTGTGATGTCCAACAGCGCTGAGAGAAACAAAAATCCAAGGAAAGGGATGCTAGGTTGGAAGCAAAGGGAGGCAAGATGTCAAGGTCCTCATCTTGGTCCTGTGAGCTGCCCTACAGGATGGACCAGCTTGTCCCCAGCATGCGGATGCTGGCCCTGCTCAGTACCAAAGGATCAAGGTACCCCTTTTCTACATTGTCATTGCTGACACATGAGGCTCATGGAGAGTTGCTGAGGGCCACACTGAACCCTGGGTGCAGCTGGTGCAGTGCAGTGTTCCTTCCTCACTGTCAGGGGTTTGTGTGGGCCACAAAGAAGCACCTGGAGAGATGTATGTGCCGCTGCTCATGCCAGCCTGCTAAAGAGGTCTTGCAGGTCTGCAGCTCCCCAGCTTGCTCCACCTCTTAGCACGTTCCTCAGCCCCCAGCACCGATGTCATCCTCATTGGTGTGGCTTCTTGGGGACAGGGAGAAGATGTTGCTCTGGATGTGCCACATGCTGGGCTCTGTTGATGCAGCATCTAACCTGGGCAAGGAGTGAATCTCTGCCACGTGCCTGGGGTGCAACTGCTTGTGCTGGTAATTATTGCAGCATTATGGCTCTGCTCTTTGCCTCCTCAGAAGCTGACTTCTGGCACAGGCCCAGGTTTCTAACTGGTCTGAACTGAAACTCCTCGACTATTTCCTGGAAGATGGTGTTGATGGTGTTGGATCTTTCCTGTGCCTGCAGGCTGCTTGGCTGTGGGGTGGTTACAAGGCACCCTGGTGGTTTGGCTCTTGGTAGAAGTTGTGTTCCGCTTTGTGTTCCCTGTGCCAACTCACCCAGCTCCAGCTGACACCCACCAGGCACAGCAGGTGCAGGGAATTACACTATGCCAGGCCCAGCTGGACCCCCGGCCATTCGGCTGCTGTCCCACACAGAGGAAGGCAACAGCATGAGGGGAGCTGCGTGCAGCGGCAGCTCAAATTGCTTCTTCCCTAGGCCACGCAGAAGAGTCAATCCAGCAAGAGCAGAGGGAAGGTGTGAGGATAAGGAGGCTGTCACAGGTCGAGCCGGAAGGCCCCAAAATAGCTGGCTGCTGCGTCATTGTAGTCAATGGCCAGCGAGGAGACGGAGACGAAAAGCTCATCACCGGCCTTGAGCTCAAACAGTCCCCCCTGGTAGAGAGCGTGGAGGCCGTATTCTGCCTCGGGTGCCCAGCACTTGGTGCCCACCCCTTTGAGCAGGAGGATGGGCTGGCTGTAGGATGTCTTCCAGTTGATGCACTGCACGAGCTGCGGCACTGAGACGTGGGTGCCAGCCCCATCGCGGGAGTAGCGGAAGTAGATCTGGGAGTAGACGTAGTACTTGCCTGCCTGGTTGACCCGCAGCCGGCCATCCCGGTATGTGATGTTCTGCAGGTGGGAGTGGATGGTGCTGTCCTCCCAGCGAGTGATGGCGTGGCGGCAGGACTGAGAGAGGTTCCCAAAGCGCCTGGAGCTTCCTGAGGAGATGGCAAGGTCATTAAGGGAGTGCACTGCACCGAGGGGAACCATTCAGGGCCAGTAGGGGGCTGGGCTTTCATGCTCCTACAGCCATCCAGCTTGGAGGTGGTGTGGGTGGTCTTGGACTGGAAAGGACAAACATCTTTCCATCTGCCAGCAAATGCAGCCTCCCATGCTCAGCTCTCAGGGGGAGATCTCTGAGGGAGATCCATGATTCTATGATCTTTTCCCCACCCCCACCCCAGAAGACCCCCTAGAACCCTGCTGGCCTCTCCTGGCTCACCGTCTTGGGCTGGGCTCTGTGGGCGGAGGGTGAGATGTGCTGAGGGTTTGCCAAGTGTTTTGGTAGCAACCTGCCCCTCTGAGCTGTTGAAGTAGCTCTTCTGGGCCTCTGCAAGAAAAGGGACAAGTGGATTTAGGAGGCAGTGTGCACGGGGACCCCCAGATCAATGCTGGCATGTCTTTACTCAGCAACCAGAGAGAAAAAGGCAGGAGAACACCCCACTGACCCTACATAGGGGGAGTTCACTTGGGGTGACAATGTCTAGTCAATTATTATCTAACAACTCTGTGCTGCCCCCTGGGTAGATGGGTTCCCCAGTCTCCAATCAGGCAGACATAACATCCCTCCAACCCCTGCAGGGGACATACGCCCTTCACCCACCCGGTGGGGCAGTCTGCGCTCCCGCCCCAGCTCACAGTGCTCTGCTGGATGGAGTTTGCCCCGGGAGCAGCCAAGCACCCTTGACCTGCAGACATCCCTGGCCCCACGCCGGGCTGTGTGCACGTGGACGTGGCTCACCGACGCTGCCCAGCAGAGGTTCCCCATGAGTGGAACCCCAACTCCTGCCCCAGCGCTCAGCGGGATGGACTCACCATTCACCACGCTCCTGCTGATAACGTTCTCTGTCACCTGAACCATCAGAGAAGAAAAACAACCCCATGGTTTAAAAGATGCAAAGGCTGTTCACTGCCCCCAGCTCCTCTCATTCTTCCAAGCTTTTGGTATGTTCTTTCATGCCATGCCTCTGGACTCTACCATCTCCTCTGTGCAGAGGGCTTGGCATGCAGTCCCTCCTGCAGTCCTGCTTAAATTGAGCCTCTGACATCCACTGGTGAAGCAGATGGGGAAAATGAGGCGGGCAGGTAAATGGGAGCTCTCCTTTCATGTGTCCCACCCTCCCCAGCCCTACAGCCAGCAGCCCCAGGCTCACCGTGGCCACATAGGCTTTGATGGTGTTGGCCAGCTTGAGGCAAGACTGGTTGCTGATCAGCTCTTCCAAGTTGGAGCCCTCCTGCTGCTGATTGATAAGCTGCAGACACCTCAGTTCCTCCGAGCTGCCCTGTGACTGAGCTTTGAGCTGGAATGGAAACACCTGCATGTCCACAGACTGCACAGAGCAGGGTAAGGCAGCACACACAGCTTGGCTGGGCACAGTGGGGATCCCAGCAGGTCAGCTGCCTTTGGCCTGGCTCCTCCTGTGTCAGGATGCCCACAGACACACCATGGAACAAAGCATAACCCAGCACTTTTCTGGGCACAAAGCTGGTGGTGGGATGGGTGGGTACCACCAGGATACAAACACAGACTGAAGCTGCTCTGCTGGGAAAGAATCAGTTGGCAGAAGGCTGAATGGGTCCCAAGCTCTGTCCAAAACCTGTTCTGTGAATTGAATGGGTTAAATCTTGTCCTCCTATGATCCCCATGGCTGGCAAAGGCTTGCTCATATCAGTGGTTATAGAAATGTGACAGCCCCTTTCATTGAGGGGAATATGAAGCTGAATATGAAGGGAAGACACAGACTCTTGCAAGCTGCAGAGCACGAGGTAAAGGAGAGGCACTGAAATTTCCCTTTCTCCATCTCCTTCACCTCTTCTGCTCTGACCTTGGGGAAGCAAGTATAACCCAGCCTCAGCTGTGAAGAAGGCATTCACAGACCCTGAGGAAGGGTCTGGGACCCTGCAGTGCTTGGCTCCACTTTCCCTCGGCCCATTCAGGGGCTGTGCACAGAGGTAAGAGCTGGAGCTTCCAGGCTGGAAACATGCAGCAGCCTGGTCCATGGTTGCTCCATGGTGATGAGGCTCTGTCATTTACTGCTGTTGATCTTGTTGTAAACCAAGCTCTCACACATCTCTTCCCTCCCAGGGCCAAGCAATACTGGCTGGAGACCAGATCCCAAGTACTACATCAGCCCAGACAGAGCTCAAACACTTTGTAATCTGTGCTGGATTGTGGCTGGGGAAAGAAAGCCGCCTTTCCATGTGATGTGGGCTGCTATGTAGTGAACTATGCCTCATCGGCGTGTCTCCAGGCTGACCTGGCCCAATTCTGCACAGCTGCTGCCTGGATGACGGACACAGCTGGCTGTGGGGTCACTGCTGCTGTGGGAAAACCAGGGCCCAGATGGGACAGCTGTCCTGAAATCAGCACTCAGGAGCTGGGAACCAGCACAGGCACCTGGACCAGCCAGCCTACACCACCTGGGTCATTCCCAGATGATGCGAGCCAACTCAGCAGCCCTTGGCTGCTCTGTCAGTCCCACCAGCATCCTGTGCTTCCCCAAGTTGGCTCGCTCTGAGCCACATCCTGCTGCTCCCACCAGATGTCTGCCTGCCTCCTGACTGGGATCGGTGGAGATTCTGGGATCAGCACAAAGACTATGTGAGGTAAGATAAAAAGTCTTTTTTTCTCTCTTTTTTTTTGTGTGTGTGCTATTAGGCTGGGCTCAACAGGAGCACAGTGGGTGGGAGATGGGTTGAGATGACCTCAGAGAAATGCTGCAGTGCTGACACAACCGGGTGACTGGAGGGCAAGTGCAGCCCTCGTAGGGGTTCACCTGGAGTGGGTTTAGGTGGCAGAGCTGTCAGCCTTGCATAGACACGCTCGTCTGAGTGGGTGTAAGTACAGTGCCTGCTGTAAATCCCCAAGTGTTGGGGCTGCTCGCATGGAACTCTCCAACACAGTGCATGCTTGGGCAGAGCCAGTGCATGCAGCCAGCTCCTCTGCACTGCCAGCAGTGCTAGCTGTGTTGTAGGCACATATAATCAGGGTCAGCCCCGGTAATGTGGCAGCACAGTCCCAGCATAACAATGAGCACTGCAACCATACCCCTCTGGCCACTACCAATTGCCTGGCTCTGTTAATTGCCTTGATTAAGGCTTGCTGTGATAGGCTGCATGTGCCACCAGCACCTCTCACTGTACAGGATCACTGCAGTCTGTCTGCTCTTAAATTAAATGAAAAATGGGAGAAACTTTTGTAAAATGGGAGGGCAGACTGTGTGCATGTGTTCTGGGTGAGGGAGGCTGGCTGAGTCACTCAACATTTGGTGCCCTCGGGGATGCTGAGTTCCCAGTGCGAGTGCAACACCAGCATTGTTCCCATCTTAGGATCTGGTGAGAGACTCCAAAAGTTATTCCAAAGATGTAAGTCGGTGTAAACTGCCTTCTTCCTTCGGCCCTTCCCTGAGGCTCTGTCTGCCCACATTTCCGTTCTCCTATTGATGCCTCTCATGTAAATCCCTTGTAGTGGGTGCCACAGGAGATCCAGGGAAAGAAAGAAAATCTGGAGGCTGGAGTCTGCTCTGGAGGATGCTGAAGCAGTCAGCAGACGGACTGTTCCTCCTGCAGCCAGGAGGAGAAACTGGGCTTTGTCAAGTTTCTCACCTCTTCTGTGGTTTTGGGCAAAGCTTGGCATTCTGGTGCCCTTCTACTGACGGGCCCTCCCTCATCAGAGCTGATGGGTTACCATGGGTAGAACTGCCCAGATTGCTACTTGGCAGTCCTTCGGTTCTCCATCTCTCCTGCTTGGTGTTTGACCCTTCCACTGCCGAGGGACTGCTGTGGATCTGCCTTGGCAGCAGCAGCACTGCCTGTATGTTGGGCTTGTAGGACCAGGGCTGTTCCATGGAGTTTGTTTTTACGAGGGCAGAGTGCCTGTGTGAGGGTGGTCGGGAAGCCTTGCAGCCCTCTGGCGGCTCATGCCCATCAGGCAGCAGCGGTGCAGCCATCAACGGCAGGATTTGGCTGCAGCTCCTGGTCCATGGGAGCTGAGATTGGGAACAGCTTGGCAGGAGCGATGCTAAGGGCAAGCTGGAGAGGCTGCACCCCAGCACAGCTATTGCGTGCCATTCAGTAGAACCAAGAGCCTGAGGGCTCCAGGTGCAGGGTCCCCCCAGCCCCACAAAGAGGGGAAGAAGGCTGCAGCAGTCCTGGAGTGTGCGTGGGATTAGAAGCACAGCGCAGGGCACAGGGACCAAAGGGCGCCCGTGCAGCCCCTTCCCCGGCCCCAGCCCGGACCCGCATCCTCAGGTTACCAGCGGGCAGGGAGCAGCTCCGCGGGGACCCGCAAGCAGAGGACAAGGGCTCACCCCGCGCACAGCGGTATCCGCGGAGGAGCCCCGTTCCCCAGCGCCGAGCGCCGTCCCACGCCGGGAGCTGCCGGGAGCGGAGCCGCGGCTGGGGGCGCTCCCGGGGTGCAGCCCTCGCCCAGCCGCCCTGGGGGCCCCGCGCCGCGCTCACCTTGGAGATGGCCATGGTGAAGTAGACAAAGAGTCCGGTGGTGGACGCGATCTGTAAGGCGAGGATGGCCATGACGGCCACGCTGCCCCAGAGCGGCCCGCACCGCCGCCGCCGCTCCCGCAGCCCCCCGGGATCAGCGCCGGGGCCGTCCCCCAGCATGCGGGTGGCCGAGTCGCCGCTGTCGGAGCGCAGGTACTGCCCGGCGCTGGGCTGCTGCGGGGCCATGGCCGGGCCGTCGCTCCCCCCTCTCCGAAGAGCCCGTAGCTCCTGCGGGACGGAGCGGGGAGGGGAGGGGCGGGGATACGGACGGGGGCGGCCCCGAGTGGGAGTGGGGGTGGTCCCCGGGCTGGGGGGTCGAAAGTGGGCTGGGGGGTGGGGTCTGTCCCGCACCTCCCCCTGAGTGGCGGGAGGGGGGCGGAGGGTGCTCGTGCTGTGCGAGGACGGGCTGTGTGTCCTTTGTGAGCCGCACGAGGTCGGCAGGGCTGTGGAGGTGCAGGGCTCGGGGACGCCCTGCTGCGGGCGGTGGAGGATCTCTGTGCTGCCCAGGTTGGGAACGGGAGGTCTCGGGGTTGGGTGGGACACCGATCTGGGTGATGCAGACCACGCGTTTCCATGGGGTGCCGGGGATGTCCGTCAGGGGTCAGCGGGTCACCCTAGGGGCAAATGTTTGCAGAAAGGCATTGATGACCGCGGAGCCTTTCCCGGGGGCTCATCCCACACTGCCCACCGCTAAGAAACCATCCTGGGCCCGGGTGCTGGAGGAGGACCTGGCTGGGAGCAGCGTTTGGTTGTGCTCTGACAGCTGACTGCTGACCCCAAGGCTGTGCTCTGCTGGTGAGCAGTGTTCCCTCCTGAAGTGCGAATGTTGAGTTGTTTATAAAGCAAACCTGGAGGAGGGCTGATGACTGCCAGGCGCTGCTTTGTGCTCAGGTGACCACGGTCTGTAGTGTTTTTATCTCTGCAATAGAAGTGAGATCTTCATACACAAAGACTATAGTTCTCCCAGAGCCCCCGTCTCTTCTCTAAAGGTGGGATGTGGGAAAAGTGCGGGCTGGCCCCAGGCCAAACCCACAGTAACCCCAAGTGGTACCCTGGGGTAAACTTTATGGTTTATAGGGAAATGGGGAGCTGACTGTGAGCAGGAGCGGCCTCTGGTGTGGCCTCAGATGGAGACGGGGACACAACCAGTGCTGCAGCCACTCTAGGGGAGAGGAGCTGCTGCGAAGAGCCAGCACACCAGTGTCTGGCTTCTGCAGTGCTCTCGCACTATGAATGGTGGGTTTGTTTGTTTTTTTTTTTTTGCTCAGGAAAGGAACTTGTCCCATTTTACATCCTGCCTGCCGGAATATCTTCCACTGTATCCCCAGAGCTCTGGATTTCTGCAGACAGATTTCCCCCAGTGAGCTGCTGGTTGGGATGCAGGAGAAGGGAACTATTCACAAGATACCACCCATTTAAAACAAAGGAGCAGTTCCATTATCTCTTTTTACATTGTGGCTACTCTGATTCCTTTGTATGCCTGGAGGTGAAGCAGCAGCTCTATAATTGCCTTGGGATCAGCTAGGGGGGTACAGGAGTTGTCCTTTCCCTCAGATACCAGGGCAGGAGCTTGAACTAGAACTTCCCAAACATCCTTGCAGTCCTGCTTTGCTTGTGGATTCTTCTTTCCACGTACAAATGGAGCACTGGAGCTCCTGGCCATGTTTGGAGGGTCCTTTGTTGTACCTCCTGACCCTTGCTCTGTGGGCTGAGTTGCAGTGCTTGTAGCCCAGGAGCAGTTTAGAAAGGGTTTCCTTTGCAGGTCTCCCCCCATCCATGTTTGCTTTCCCAAGAGGTGCTGGTGGGTTCATAATCTCGGTGCTTTCATAGCCTCAAGCCCTAATTGTGCACATATTTGCAGTAATCCCTGCAGCAGTGGCCAGGTATGTCAGGCTTCTCTGGGCTGCTGATACGTACTGCACACAGAGCAGCCACATGAGTAGTAGTTATGGCTTCCCAGACTTGGAGAAGTGTTGGAGAAGTCACCTTATCTGCTTTTATTGCTTTTAGAAAA
Organism: Excalfactoria chinensis; assembly: GCF_039878825.1. Taxonomy (NCBI): domain Eukaryota; kingdom Metazoa; phylum Chordata; class Aves; order Galliformes; family Phasianidae; genus Excalfactoria; species Excalfactoria chinensis. The sequence continues at coordinate 76,659,330 of NC_092828.1, read as the reverse complement.
GTATTTGCTGAGCCTTGAATAATGCAAGCTCTGTAGAAATGCCTTCAGATCGCAGATCTAATCACTCGCTTTCAGTGCAAAGATCTCTACCACTCTTTCCCAGCATCCACTCTTTCTGTGGGAAGTGGCTTCTGAATTCCCGGTGATCTGCGTTGTAGGGATGTGGGAAGGAAATGCTGTCCCTTCTCCTTCCAAGACTGGGGGATCTTCCAGCCAAAAGCATCTGTCAAGTCACTGAGTGGTGTCTGTTGGCTCCATGCATTACATGGTGCTCGCAGCCCTGGAGAGGCTGCTGGTCTGCTCAGGCACTGGCATGGCACCGTCCTGCCATGTGTTGATAAGTGGAAGACAAGAAAAGTGGCATGTCAAATGCGTCAGTAACGTGGGCTAGAGGGGCCAAATGCATTTGCAATTTGGAATTTGGATGCATGTGCAGAAGCAGCATGGGTAGCACTCATCCATGTGCTGTGCTCTTGGTCCCCCTGCTGCTCCATAGGGTGGGGAAAGGGCCCACCTGGGCTCTGCAGGTGAGCAACGCGGCACCTGGAGCTGCAAGCACTCAGTAGCTCGGAGTTGCTCTCTGTTCTGTGGAGATGGGAGGCTTGCAAAGCAGCCAAGCCTGAGTGAGGGCAGGACCAGCACTTGGACTGCAAAAAGAAAATTGGGTGGGAGCCAGATTAAAAAAAAAAAGCCTTTTGAGACTGGCTGGGAGTTGTTTTTCACTTCTAATATTTCCTGGTCCGTGCACTAGGAGAACTGGGCCAGCTGAGCCTGGAAGGTTGTTTCCTCAGCACTCAGTGATGCAGAACCAGTGCAGGAAAGTGGGAGAGAGTGTTTTTCTGGGGCCTTGTATCATCACCAAATTGCTGGGATAGAGGAAACTAGGCAGATATTGCCTGCATAGGGATGTGAGTTGTGTGTGTTTTGCAGTCTGCCATTTAGATTCTCTTTGGCTTTGCTTCAGCCATGATGTCTGAACATGCAATTTAGTAATGTGATTTTCCCATAGTTTATGGAGGTGATCAGGATCCACTGGGCTAGCCTAGACTGGATCTCTCTTGCTCTGGGTTAGCCAGGACACTCATTCCTTCCCAGTTCACACCTTCTGGAGCAGAGATCCAGATCCAGTTCTTAGTTTTGTGAGACTTCTCCTTTAAGGCAAGCCACAGCCTTGGCCTCACTGGCTTGATTTCTAACATGTGTTGGCTACATGATCTTTAGTCAGGAAACAACAGCTCTCCCGGGATGTGCACGCAGCTCACAAAGGTCTTTGCTAACCTTTCTGGTATGTTCCCTCAAACATTTGTCTTTCGATTTGATCTGATCAGTTCCTCTGCGAAGCCTTACGCGAAAAATCTTCTGCACCAGATCATACTCCCAGGGCTCAATAGGAAACTTGGCACTGAATCAGCTCATCTTCTTGACCAGTCTGCCTTGAGTGTGTTGAGAATCCACATCCGTGGTTGGGCTCAGTTCTGCCCTCAGGGAGCACCTCTACTGGGGTGCTGGGGACCAGCCCAGAAAAGACATGGTGTTTCACCTTATCCTTGGGACAGCATGCTGTTTTACCTTGTAGTAGGAACCTGGCAAACACTGGACTGGCAGTGATGCGTCTTGGCTATTCTGTGCCTCAGTTTCCCACTGTTCAACATAGGCTTTCAGAGGACCTGTGTGGTTGTCCATGTGCTTGAGATCCCTGGCAGGAAGATGCTTAGTTTGGGCAATGCTCTGGTGTATGTCCTTCCTAGGGGATGCTGCAGGGACATACCCTGACTGAGTGCATTCAGGGAGGGAAGGCTGATTTGGATGCAGATTAAAGGCTCTGGGAAAGCACACAAATAGAAGGATTGCTCTCAGGGTGCTCATTATATAGAAATAGCACAAAGGAACAGATGCCAGCAGGGAAATGCTGGGATGCTGGTCCCTGCTCCTACAGCCAGTTTCAGGCTTTTTGAGAAGTGGTGTTTTCCCTTGTCATGTCTCCAAGCAGAAAGTCGCCATCCCTCCATCTGGCATGGGCAGAAAAGAGCTGGAGATGGATGTGACAGACCTGCTGCTGTCTGAACAAAGAGAGATGATTAAAGCCAGGCCTCTTATCTCCTCCACCCAGAATACCAGAGATTTTACAGCACATTTAACTTGCCCAAATTTCACCTGTGCTTTAGAGACAGACAGACAGAAGGAGGGGAGGGGTTAGGAGAAGGGCACTTTGGGGTTTATCCCTTGGTGGTGTGGCTGTGGGCTCACAAGGAGCAGGCACACAGGCAGGGTCTGTGCTGGGCATATTGGGGTCACAGGGACATTACAAAGGAAGGGTCAGGGTAAGTGGCCAATGCAACAGATGCTCTTGAAAAAAACAAATAAAGCCTCAATTCAGAATGGAAGAGACCAAAGTGTTTTAGCCTGGGGCTGATGGTGCCCCTTTGCCCTTCCAGGAAGCCACAAGAGCAAGTGTGAGAGCACATGGTTTGGCTGGCATGGCTGTGCAGGCTCTGGCAGCTGCAGGCACAAAGGGAAGCACACACACCATGGGGCTGCGCAGAGGTTCCCTGTGCCAGCAGGCCCAGGAAGGGGCAACTCAAGCAGATATGACTCAGCACCCAAACCACATGACTCAGCGCCCGAGAAATACTGGCTGACCATTCCAAAGTGGTGATGCAGCAGTCTCTGCACCCAGTCCCTCTGTGGGATCGGCAGTCCCCAATCTGTCTGAGACCACTGCTGAACCAGCAGAAAATCTCCCCAGCCAACCCCAGAAGTTTTCACGATGGAGGGATCTGTGTTTGTGAGACATGCAGAGAAATGCTTCCTCAGCCATGTCACACGTGTCCTTCTGGAAAGGGAGTCTCAGCTCCTGGGGAGGGAGCAATGGGGTAAGCGGAACAGTGCAAGTCTATCTTGGAAGTGGTCCTAGGGGTTGTGCAGGAGGGCTGTGTCTGCCCAGTTGCTGAGCTCACATGCAGCTGATGCTTTCAGTAAGGCCTGTGTGGAAGTGGTTTTTTTTTATGGTGAATATAAAGTCCTTTGCTGCCCGTGTTGAAAAGAGTGTGGCAGTGCACATACCACAGTTCTGGCAGTTCATCTAAATGGAGACTTGCTTTTTAGTTTTGTCCTTAATCCACCTGAGTCAGCATTGAGATGACCTCAGGAGAGCAAAACCCTGAGACCTCTGTGCTCCTCTTTCCAGCACGCATGCAGACAGACACAGACATGCACAATGTGTGCTTTCTCCACAAGGCACGCAGATCCTCTGTTGTGTTCTAGGGAATCTGGAGACACATGCAAACCATATGGAGGCTGTAGGGGGGACCAATTTCAGTGGTTGGAGCTGACTCAAAGCTTCCCACCGCAGGTTTCCTGCTGGCTCAGGGCTTTCTCAGCCTTTCTCCCTCCCTCCCTATCCCCAGAACTATTGAGCTCCTTGAGAGGAGGCTCATGTACATCCACTACCCGTGGAGCTACGAGAGGCCCCTTCCCCTTGTCAAGGCAGCTCATGGGGCAGGGTGTATTCATGACCTAGCAGTATTTTTGTAGAAACATCCTTCTGAAAATCACTGTGTGCAGCTCGCCTGTTCTGAGCAGTTTATTTGAAACCTCAGTTTCTAGAAGCTGCGATGGAAAAGCTGGTTTTTGTAGTTCCCTGCAAACTGGCAGGGTCTGGGTTGGCTCAGCTCAGCTTCTCTTCTCACACAGCATAACTCTCCATGATTCAGCTGTAGCACCCATCTTTGCACCTCAAAGAAGGATGTTTCCAGTTTAGGATAGCCGCTGTCTCCCCTGAACTGGGACACTGGGATGCTACGCCTGGCTTCTTCTGGGCTGCAGAGAATAAAAGGAAGCTCTGGGTTTTGCAACATCCTGGCAAAGAAAATAGGACAGCCTGAGCCCAGCCGTGCAGCACCCAGCTGAGGTCTTGGAGCATCAGCTGCCCATGTGGGCCAGCCGTGCTTCCTGTCCACCACCTCCACATCCTACTTCAGCACAGCTGTCTCTGCTCTTGCTTTCACAGTAGGAAGTGAAACCCAGGAACAGCACAGCAGAAGGCATTTGGGCAGCCCTTGTCTTCCTTCCACTTAGGAGTACATCCATGAAGATCTTTATGTGAAAGTAAGGAATCTTGTGCTGTAGGGAAGGGTGGTTGTATGTTTTGAGGTTCGGCTTTCATGGTGATAGCCAGACGTGGCATCAAGCTGTGTGCTAGGAGACATGGTGGACGGTTTCATTTTCCAGTCTGACCAAAGCACAACCAGTCCCTTTTCCTTCAGAGCTGCAGGTCTGGGAAAGGCTGTTGATGCTCGTCAGACAGCTGAGTTTCCGTGGAGTGGGGGGAGCAGATCATGAACTTGTAGTTATGTAGATCTAGCAAACAGCTCTGGCTCTGCCCGCTTTACCCTGCCTGGGTTAAACTGTCCCTCCAAGCCTGGCCCAGAGGAGCTGCCAGCCCTTGCTGTGTGCTGTCAGCAGGTTAGACAGCCTTTATCCATCTAGATAGCACAAAGGTAGGCACTCTATGTATGAAGACCAGGGCCAACTGGAGACTTGCACAAGATTTCAGGATACCACCTGCCTCCTCATTCCTCGCCCATAGAGAGGGGCTGGCAGCAGTGCTGCCGTCGGGCTGGGGTCTGGAGCAGGGCGAGCGCCTTGGCCGGGAGCATCATCAGGCCCTGGTGGGAAGGAAGGAAGGAAAGAAGAAAGGCCGGCCCAGTTCCTCCTCCTCCGCGCTGGGCTTCCGCATGCGAGCGGCTCTGTATCTGACAGCCGGTCTCCGTGCTCCCTCTAGTGGCAGAGCCCGACGGCACAAATTAATGCGGGCTAAACAAACTAGTGATGAAACTGTTAAATCCTCGCAGGAGCACGCGAAAACCCCGCGGTGCCAATTAGCTGCTGAATATAACAGCACCCAGCGACTCCGTGTGGCGTTGGCTGGCGCTTCAGACTTCGGCTTAGGCTCAGAAAGCGAGCCTGATTTGAGAAACGGCACTATGGCACAGGGCTGGAGGGGAGCACTGCGGGTCTTCTGGGCAGGCTAGTCCAGCAAAGGCCGGCAGAGGGTAGTGAACCCTCAAACAGTGTCATTTAAGACCCAGATGAGCTCTTTTGTTACAGTATTGCAACTGAATTTATTGCTACTAAAATCTCCCATAAATTACAACCTGAATATGAGCAGAGTGATTTTTTTTAGCAGTCGCTGCAGATAATCCAAGAGGACAGACAGGGCCTCAGGAGGTTGTTGTCTCCACTTCAGGGCAGTAAGGGTAGTATTTCCTGCCTCCTGCTTGCAGGGTTTCCACCCTTTACCTTATGCATGTTAACAGAAGTACTGAAGTGCATTCTTCCAGAGAGAAGCGGTCCCAATGGAACTAAGCGTAATCCTCCTTAGCACAGTACAGAATAAGTGAAGCTGGCTAATCTTTCCTGTGATTGTATGCTCTATTTGAGGGGTATATGCTGAATATACTGACTATAAATACTTATTTTCTAATATGATTTGAAGTGCCTCCCATGAATTTTGGGTGAGATATGCGACTCTTACATAGTTTCTAGTAATCAGGTACCACAGTTTAACTTACTGATTATTTCTGAGCGAGCAAGAAACTGTCAGGATCATAAAACAGAAGTATTAATTTCCTACCTGTATTTTCTCAAATGTTTCTTTAACCCCCCTCTCCCCCCTTATAACATTTCAGCAATTTATCTGTGTTTGACATTGTTTAACATTGGGGTCACTCCAACATATTCCAGGCAGGAAATCTTATGCTGTATAAATAGGGCTCCAACATAGACAAAATTCTTTTCATTTTGGATTGTTTTGAGGGTGAGACTTTCAAGAACAGCCATTCACTCTCCTTCCTTATAAGCAAGTAGTAAATGTTTGAAGTGATCGATTCTTTACGGCCTCACCTGAGACCTGACAATAATTCTTTCCTATTTGAGCAGCCCTTGCACTATGGTAGAAGCACTGAATATTTGTAGGTATTTCCCATGCATGCTCTGGATTATCATCCTCCAGATTATGTTTTCAAAGGGGACCTGTTCTCTCCCCTTAACTGGAACAACTTCTGTGATTCAGCAGTATCTGTCTGATGGTGACAGTGACGTAAGTAAAACTCACGTTTGGAATTCAAAGTTTAGATAGAATTAAAAAGGAGATGATAAAATGATGTCACGAGCATTCATATAGGTAAGTAGATACCCTACTGCGATCTGAAGGTTCATAAACAGGTGGTCTGTTTTGACAGAGTGATGAGGAAACAAGAAAGAAGCCCACAATTCTTTGATGGCATTTCATCAACCTTTTAGCACATAGGATTGTGTCTGCACAGAAAACACTGCATAGAGTACAGGTAGGATACAGAGCACAGAGTAACACTTCTGTTAGTTTTGAGGGAACATAAATTGTATCACAGCAACAGAGATGGTGCACAGTCACAGCCAGTATTAGGAATGAGTAACTTACTGAGGGTGATTTAAAAGGATAATCTGGTTGTGAGCTATTCTGGTGCTCTTCTCTGCTTCTACCTGTGCTAATTTTTTTTTGCTGAACAGCTGGAAAATCTATGCACATTCAGAGGAGCCAAGTTTGCTTATACAGGCTGTTTTATCCATCCCATTGCCTCAACAACGTAACTTATTGTATGTATGTGCTCTTTTAAACTAAGGGTGACAGGATTGCTTGCTGACCTTAATGCACAAACTCTGCCTTATGCATTCATACTCTATCGCTCTCTCTGCCTGTGCTCTACAGTTATGACCCAATTAAGCCTCAATAACTGCACAGAGCAACATATTTTTGATTACGATTATTTATGCTAATGTAACTTGTGGAGTAAGTACATAAAATCCTGTCAATGTCTTTTGTGAAGAAAAAGAATCTCTAAAGGAAACGCAGATAATTTGAACGGTTTCTGCTTTCTAAGTAATTGTTGCAATTATTAGAAATTTTCACGATGTTAAAATGGTTAAGAATGGTCGTGGCTGAAAGTCTTCTGTTTCTGAAGATCCTAAGCTCAAGGTTAAGAAAACGGGATGAGAGACACGATTTGTAATTGCATTTTAGAGTTTATACATGTAGACATGATGCGAAGTACATTGCATTTGTTAGGTACTCGTTTGTCTTCTGAGAGCTGATACTTTGAAAGATGAAAGCAGAAAGAGGAAATAATATGAAAACAGATGTGTATATAGATGTGTATATATATATACACACACACACACACATATGTATATATATGTGTATATATATATATATATATACACACATATATATTTCTTCCAGCAAGAACAAAAAAATGCCCTTCAGCAGGAACTCTCCCTCTGAAGGGGAAGTTTAGTTGAGTCAGAAGCATTTTGAGAAGTTAGACCAATGCTTGTGAAATGTTGTCTGGATGCTGGTAGTGCCCAGACCTCAATGATTTTTCTTTGCAAAGCAAGTCTGCTTCCTCAAAAGCATTTATAAAAGCTTTTTGAAGTTTTAAGTGGAACTGTCTGGTGTAGTTCTGTGAGTTTGACTGATTTCCTTATTTCCCCCATCCAGAAAACGTCATTTCTGTGGCAAAACTCTAATGACTAAATTTATCTTGGATAGAGAAGGACCTCTTTTCTACTGCCTTCATCTCTTTTCTTCCCCAGGCAAGAAATTTGATCAGGTTTTTTCATAGGTGGTTGACCAAAGGTGCTCCAGTCAGGGCAGGGATCTGAATTTGAATCTCTCATGTCCTCTGCAGTTGCTCAAATAGGAAAACAGCTGGGCAAAGTAAACCCTTCCTACTTTGACATGAACGTTGTACCTTTAATCTAAAAATTCTCCGTGAAGATATGAAACCAGCACATTTGCACAGAAAGTTACTGCTTTGGCAAAATTATGTTTATTGCAAAAACTGGAGTAACAGTGAAATAATCCCGACCAGCTATACTAATCATTGCGATAAGAATTTGTTATTATAATAAATATATCCTGGAAATACTAGAAAAAAATACCTGTTATGCAAAAGGTCACTAGTAAGATTTTGTTAACGTGAGGTCTTTGCTGCTGTACTAAAGCATCATCTGATGACTAATTGATCTGCAGTCCAGAAGCAGATGGGTGGCTTCCTGAGCTCTCTTGGCAGTGGTTTGCTTTGGAGACTGTTCTGAGATATTCTGCATTAGACTTGTCAAGTAACAACACAGGAAATCTTTTCATGCTTATTAGACCATACACTCATCTTGGATTCTTGGTTCAGAAGGACATATCTTCATAGCTGCAGCTGGTTGCTGAGTATAGGCTGACTGACGTAGGTAATTTTAGCACATTTCGCATGGGACTAAAACTGTCTTCACTTTGCGAAATTTCTCCGACACCCTGGAGTGCAGTGCAAGCCCACAGCCGAGACACAGCTCCTGAAAGGCAGACAACACGTCCAGAACCATAAGAGGTCTCTTATCATCCTATGACTGACCCCAGAGCGGTGACTATGCAGGAGTGGTTACCTAATTGCAGAACCATTCATGCAAATTGAAACAGAATTAGCACTCACATTTTAATAAACATTCCAATCATGGTGTAGAACCACATTTGCCACCCTACCCATTTAAAAAGCAGGTCACAATTAATCTTTGCTTGCTGAAGTTTTCTTCTGTATATGGCATTTCACACTGAACAGCTAACTTAAATTTACTGATACATGCTTATTCCATTAGGAGATCATTATTTTCTGAATTAGTTGTGTAGTTTCCTTTGAATGACAGCATTCAAGATTTCTTGCCACTGCTAGGCTGAAAATCGGTACGATTTGTTGCTCTGCTTTAGTTGCTTTTCTTTGGTTTTGCTTGCTGCTTTTTATGTGATCACTGCTGAATTTAAAAACAATTAAGCTAAAACTTCATTAAAATAGGTGACTTGATTTTCAGGCTCAGAAACTTCTGAATCAGTGAAAATAAGGCTTGTGATGGTCTGCAGTACAGACACGTATTTTCTTCTTCTTAATTTCCTGTCATCTCCGTGTTTTTCTGTAGGGGGCAATAGGCAATAACAAATGCCTCCTCTCACACTGTCTTTAAACACAATCAGAAAAACTGCAGGCAAAACGCTGATTTTACCAAGTCAACTAGAAGTCCAGAATGTGAATTATAGTCCTTTATTGTGGACCTTTATGCATGTAAGATAAGAGATAACCTGCTATTAATCTACAAAACTTGCTAAGCATTTGTCCTGATTCTCCAGGCTGTCGGATTTTCTTATAAGAAAATCCTCCTTTGGTACTTCAAGGGAGCCCTGTTTTCTGCATTGCTTGACACGCACACACATGCAGTGCATAAATTAAAGGAAGCCCATGGGCACACTGTAATTCTGATAATAAAGAAAAAGAAGCAGCCATTTCATATCTCTAACAGACAATTCTATATAAAATGAGCATATTTCTTTCAAAATAAAACAGGCCCTGATCTGTGGAGGTATTTAACAGCTGTGTGGACATGGTGCTTGGGGGTGTGGTTTAGTGGTGGACTTGGCGGTGTTAGGTTGATGGTTGGACTCGATGACCTTAAGAGTTTTTTCCAACCTAAATGATTCTACGACTCTGTGACCTTTGCAGCAAACCTGCAAGTCTAGATCAACTAACTCTCCAGGGGCTTAAGAGTTATTGCACTGAAAAGGAAAGGAAAGCAAACAAAAAAACCCCAAACAAACCCAAAACAACAACAACAAAAAAACAATAACCGACCAAACAACAAAAAAGCAACAACAGCAAGCAAACCAACCAACCAACCTACCAAAAAAAAAACAACCCCAAACCACCCTGAACCTGACAAAGATTTATTTGTCTACACTTCTGGATAATTCAGTTTTAAAATGGACAACATAGTTATCGGGGAGGGCAGAGTAAAGTAGGAAAGAGTAGTGTAACATCCTTCTGCCCACACATCTGTGTGATGCAGATGTTTCAGCCCACTCAGTGGCTGCAGCTATGCCATTCTCTTTGGCTGTCCTCTCCACCCCCTCCCTCCATCGTGGCTTCCCCTTCTCCTCCCCCAGCCTTTGCTGAGGTGCTGGCTCCTGTGTTACCTAAGAGCCAGCATTATTTCCCTAAGCACAGAGCTCCCTAAATAGCTCCTTTACTCTTTCCAGTCCTGTTTGTTTTTCCCCTTGATCAGCATGATTGTCAGCAACCAACCTTTCTTTAATTAGCAATAGCAATATTGAGACATTTTGTATTTGAATAGCATTTGACATGATTTAGAATAGAATTCCTGCCAAAAAAGCTATGCTGCTGCATCCTTAACTTTGCCCTTCTGTATGACCCAAGCAGAATCCAATGAAGGGAATCTTTCTCAATCTTTCTCTAGGTCTCACTGCACATAGCCAAGAGGATTTTATCTTTAGTGTTTGTGCATGGCATGAAACATGAATATTAATAGGCGAGAAGAGGAAATGAAATTCAGATACAAGATTGTTCTTATTGGTTTTGATTGTTCCAAGTGAAAGTACAAAATGCAAATATGAAGCTACTATCAACAATAAAACATAAAAGATAAAAAAGATAAAAGTGTATTACTAGGTTGTAGTGGCGAAAAACCGTATACATGAATTGAAACATCAGAAGTGACTTCAATTCCCATTCAAGCACAACAATGTCCTCTAGCACAGAAAAAAAGAAGTAACTAAATTTACAGATTGAAGTGGTTGTGCATTGGTGTCAGGAGTATATTTAGAATGCGGTATTCCTTCGAGGCTACTTTTTGTGTCATACAGTATCAGATTCCAGTGTGTTACATGGGAAGCAGTATTTCTCTGTAGGGTTTCTTATGCCAGGATGCTCCTCAGCGGTTTATTAACATAATTTGCTGGCTTTCCATACATTTAGTATTCACTCTTCAGGAAGTTTTTCTACCAAAGCTTCTTTGCTGTCATCCACATCTCTGCATAGATACTGACTTCATATCCTTTTTACCTCATATTATAGTTTGAGTGAGATGGGATCACTAAATTCTGCATACAGAAACAAGATCATCTCAAATCACCGGAAAGCAAATACGTTAATGCATTGTATTTGTAGCTTACCGAAATAAAAGACAGACATTCATTATGAGCCTAATGCCCTTAAAAGGCAGTTTTAATATGTTTAGTTACTGCTCTCTAATCACCATGTGAATGCTCTTTGAAGAATCTCATAAATCTTCAGGAGATATAATTGTACTTTGAAACAAGGAGTCATAAAGTATTTAAAAGGATGAGGCTTAACATGGAAATTTTTATTCTTTACTTTCATTTGCTGCAAACCTGTTTAACTTTGGGTAAGCATGCATTCTACTGACCTTACCCTTCCATGACCTAGGTAGGTGTCTAGAGAATGTAATTCATTGTAGTTGGATATTTCATCAGTAAGGCCCACATAAGCATGTAGATAAATGTATGCTCAGATAACAGGCTGGCTGTATAAAAAGGCAGCTTCTTTATGTGAGAGCTGCTCCTAAAGTATTGCTTCCTATTTTATTCAATTGGCCATTGACATCAAATTTTGGTGGATGGGAAGGTTGAACCTTCCCACCAGTATTCTGTTTCATTTTGTTGCCATGTAAGCAGAGGGGTAGTCTGACAAAATGGTGTCTGATCTGGAAATGTGTATGAAGCAAAGGGGTGGAACTGAATTCCTCCATGTTGAAAAAGTGTCGCCAATTGATTTTCATCAATGCTTGTTGAATGTTTATGGTGAACAAAGAGTGGATGTGAGCACAGAGATGTAGTGGGTGGTGTGTTTGAGCAGAGATGACTGTGGTGCAAAAGACAAGCCAAGTTCTAGATGACTATGAACAGCTGTTGCAGGTTTTTATGAGTGTTCAGTGCTGGTGAAAATGCATAGCTAATGGTGGTGGCTACATTGAAAAAGAGTGTTTTGTGCTGAGACTTGGCTTTATCAAACAGTGTTATTTTGTTCTATTTGTTTTCATTTCCATGGGAATAAATAGAAGGCATAACTTTTGGAGAGACCTGCATAATATTGGGCAGTATAACATTATCTTGAAGAATGCCTAGGATCACAAGTTTTAATTTCTCTCTTATGTGTAAATTAGGAATTATTGAGAACAATTAATTTTCAGCACTTTCAAAAAAGAAAAAGTGGAAGGTGAATATTCTGTATATATTTTTTACTTTGTAAAATAATTTGTCTAAATTGTAAAAGGTTCAGTGATTGCTCAAAGGTGTCATATTTTCTTCAAATTGTTATTAATCTGTTGTTGAAAAACATCTTTTTGTTTTAATCCTTTTTGATTAAAAACATGATTCTTAGATGAAGATGCAGTCAGTTTCCTAATCACTAGTGTAAGATAATTGTTTCTTGTGTGACAGCTAGTACATCTGTCTGGGTCATTCTGTAGTCAATGTAATGTACCTATCTCCACAAAACAGCCTGGCAGCTGTCTTGCCATGTTTGTAACAAAAATTAGAAGAGTTTAGCATAAAAAGAGGTTTTAGTGCTGTTTTCCTCTCAACACTCTATTAGTCTGATATAAGCTTCTAAATCACAAAGACTTCCACTTCATATATAAGTCTTTCTACCTCTCATTTGAGTTCAGAGCCAACTTGCACCGCGCAGCAGTAAGGCACGCAGTCTAGTTTCCAGCCTTGATGGAAGGGCAGGAGTGCTATAAGCTCAAGGCAAACAGTACACTTTACATGGTCTGCCTTGATCAGTTAAAGGCCCAAAGCTACACTGAATTGTTTTTCTCAGTTTCCCCTCTTGACCGCAATGCCATGAGGTATCACCTTGGTACTTTCTTCTAATAATGTTCCAGCTTTATGAAATGAAAATATTACATCGTGTCTAGATTAACTGTGTCAGCTTGTACGTCTAGGCGTGAAAAGAATCTGTTGTGAAAAGCATGGAGAAATACAATCCGTTTAACCTAAAGGTGATGTGATCTTTAAAAGTAATGTGTTGCTCTGGGAGAACCAACAAACATCCCCCTGAAGTGTGATTGTAATAGAAAATGAAGAGTCACAAGGTATTGACGTACCTTACAACTAGGAATCAAAGCTCAGCAGTTTCCCCAGAAAACTTTTACATCCACAGCTGCACTATACCTTGTTGTGACTAGCTCTTACATTCTGATCATCCTTCATCAAATGTCTGCTCTACTTAAAGCAACTTTTTTTAATACAACATTAGCATCAGTGTTTTCATGGGGTACAGAATTAGGCTTTTTCCATAAAGCCTGGTGTCTGAAAGCATGAAACAGGTTTACGTATTTCTTCTAGGTCTGATTACAAAACACATTTTCGGGTTGTTTCCAGAAGTTTTCCTGTTCAGATGATCTTATTACCTGTGCCCCTTGAAGCTGTTCCTGACAATATGAATTCATCAATCTAGAAATGAGATTTATGAACTGATGGTTTCCACTGAGGCCTGAAAAGGCAAATGTGTGAGCAACGTTATTACCATCTGTAGGAAAGAAAATCTCCTGTCAAAGCTCCTTTCGCAATATTCGAGGATGAGAACTTGATCTCTAGATAAATACACGTGTTTATTAGATAGGATTAATCAATGATTAATCCATTTAATCCAATTAATCAATGAAACATTTAAGAATTTGTTGCTATGGGTGAATGTAAGAAGGGAGGAGTGAGAGAGGAGGGACTCGAGTCAAGAATCTGTAATTATTTTTCTGTGATGGGTCACGAGCAATAATATTCATTAGAGTTCTTCCATATATGCTCATATCTACCAAAGAGTATTGTCTCATGACAGACTTCATTATATCTTTAGACAAAAACAGATGAAAAAGTTATTTTGGTCATTCTAGAGCAACAGTCCAGGTAGATTTGTATATTATTTAACAAAATCAACAGCGTTGTTAAAAATGACAGGGAAAAATAAAATTGAAGTTATGTCACCTTCAGCACATGTGAAACATAATATCTTTCCACACAGTATCTTCCTCATGAAAGCCATCATGAGGCTTGTTTATCATGTTTATCACATTTTCTTTTTTTTTTCAGAGTTCTTGGCACTTATTAGTGAATAACATCAAAACTAGAAAGAAATTATTCTTGGTTCTAAAGTGAAGAAAAAATGCCAATAAATAATAACAGGGAGGTGATGGTTTCTATTACTGAATATTAGAGAAATTCTTATGTCAGAATTCTCAAGTGATAATGCTTTAAGAAATCAAACTCTTAATTCCCCAGCAGGATTCACATTTTATTAGTAAGATGCAAGTTCAAATGAGATAGACGATAGCCCACATTCTATGGGGTATGGCAAGTTCTATGTCTAAGAAAGAAAATCGCTGCAGGTTCTGCAGTTATGGAAACTGTGTGCTGTTATTTACACAGGAGCATTAACAGGCTGAACATTTATGTGCTACAGCTAAGCAGGAGCAGAGAGATGCAGCACCCTTCTTTCAGTGCAGTGGAAACTTTCTCGTAAGCACAAGAAGTACCTCTTTTGACTCTTATTTCAGCTAGTGAAGGAAGGAAAAAAGAACAGGTAGAGAGGCTGAACAAGACCTAGTGCCAAGCTGAATTAGAGAATACAGTTTATTGAATTTATGAGATATAAATGTATTTGTGTATGGCTCATACTTAGGGAGCACAGGCACTTTGTGTAGGCAAATTAGTTTTCTAAGTGACTCTCAAGACAGGAAATCCTTCATTATCCACTGCAGTGCTGTTCTGCCTAGTTTCTTTAACTCCCTCTAACAGGCCTTTGGAGTCTGCAGAATCACAGAATGGTTGGGGTTGGAAAGGACTTCTGAGGATCATCTCATCCAAACCCACTGTCAGCACTTGATCACTCTCATAGTAAAAAGTATTTCTTGATGTTCAGATAAAGCTTCCTGTGTTTCAGTTTGTGCCTGTTGTCTCTTACCTTTCGGAGGGCGACACTGAAAAGTCTGTCTCCCTCTTCTTGGCACGCTCCATTTGGGTATGTACTCACATTAATAACACACACAGTCTCTCCCTAAGCTAAACAGTCTAGCTCTCTCAGCCTTTCCTAGTCAGAGAGGAAATCCTCTTGTGGCCCTTTGTTGGATACTCCAGCATGACCATGTTTCTCTTATACTGCAGAGCCCAGCACTCCAAGTGTGGCCTAACATTTGCTGAGCAGAGTGGAAGGAGCATCTCCTCCAACCCACTGCCAGTACTTAGCAGAATGGATATTGTTAGCCTCCTTTGCAGTCAGGGCATACTGCTGGCTGATATTTAACTTGGTGTGCACTACCATCACTTAGATTCTGCCAACATGTTTTCCACCTGAGTGGCCTTGTTGAGCTAAGTGCATGGGGTTCTTCTCAGCCCATTTCTGCAGCCTGTCAAGGTCCCTCTGGATGGCAGCAGCACCCTCTGGTATATCAGCTGCTTCTCACAGTTTTGTGTCATCTGCAACCTTGCTGAAGGTAAATTCTGTCCCATCACTCAGATCATTAATGAAGACGTTAATTAGGATTGGATTCCCACTATCCCATTTAGCCTGTTTTCAAAGCTGCCTCAGTGAAAATTCTCCATATGAAAAGTATTCATTGTATTACCAATGATAGCATTTCCTAATAGTAATTCTTTACAGAACATCCCATTGTTTCCCACAGTATTTCAGAATAAATGTAAATATGATCAATTTTTATTTTTTATTTTTATTTTATTTTATTTATTTTTTTGCTGTTGCATACTGTGAATTCACAGAGAAAATTCAGGGATTAATAACTTCAACATTCATTCATTAAATAGCTTGCATCAAGTTTATTAGTTCCTTTTTGGAATCAGAAGTGAATGTGTAAGTGTAAAAGGGAACAAGGCAAAACACACTTTTGTTGTAGGAAGGAATTTTCTTCTTTTTTTTTTTTTTTTTTTTTTTTTTTTTCCTTGTACGTGTGACATCTGATTTTTCTATAACACCCTAAATTTTCTTGGCCAGATTCTCAGCTCATATCGAGTTCATGAAAGCAATTATAAAGTGACTTTGCTCAGCAGGTTATCTGACTACCAGACTGTCAAAGGTAGAGGTAACTTCCAAGGACATACCAATTTCCCCTTACTTTAATTTGCTCTTTTAAAGAGTAGTGATATGATGGGCAGATGTATGGCAGATTAATTGCCTAATGACAACCAAAGTGGCTGAAGTTCAGTGATGTGAGAAGTGATCCTGATATAAAACCTGCACCAGCAGAACTGTAGACTTAAATGACCTAATAGGTCATTCTTATTTCTAATGCCCAGGATAAAGTTATAGAACCAGTAAATCAATGTAATATCCTTCTAAAAGGGAAATGTTATAAACATAAATGATATTAATTGTATATTGTAAGTCCACACTTTAGAACTTAAAGTAGTTCTACTCTCTCCTAAAGGATATGTCTAAATGCCAGTAGTTTTCATTCAGTGCAATGAAAATCTCAATGGCTAATCCAATGGCTTTAGAATCAAATAGTTATTCATTTAGCTGGTGATGTAGAAGATTATAGTTGGAGTGGAAGATCATACTTTCCTTACCCTTTATTATGTAGTTTTGATAATGATCTGTTAAATCATCATAGTTTCATTTCTCTGGGCTCTGGTATGGTGCATTTTTGTGTACACTTCTCATGGCTGCCTTCAAGTGAGTACAAAAGAAATCAACGTACTTCTCTCCTCCATTTGTAATATTCCTATAAGGAAAGAACCACTGCACAAAAATCATTGCTTTCTACTTTAAAATTACCCATAATGGTTGTTGTTGACATTTATTTATGGCAGAATAACTATGAAGGGATGCTGTATGGGAAATTGGTAATCACAGCCTGAACCTCTGATTAATCAGCTGAGGCAAGTGTTGGGTCAGCTGTGGGAGCACAGTTGAGATTAATTAGCTGTGCTCCCAGAAGGGGTGGAGCTTGACTCCACCTCCTCTAGACCTCAATTAGGGGCTGACCACCACTAAGGCAGCATCTCTTGGAGACTGCTCCCTGGTGGGGATTGTCTCAGCGTTTCCCAGCAAAGACATCCATATTGGTGAGTTTTTCCTCATAAATAGCACTTTGAATATCTGTTACCATCTTTGTTACCATCTCTGTATCATCCACCTTACAGATGCCATCAGAATTACTGCTGTGGCTGTGGGTGAGATGTGCCAAGTTTCTGCACTGTGTATTGGATAAGTAATGCAAACTATCTACATGCACGTTTGTAGGAAGTGGCAAATGCAAAGTAATCCTTATACTGAAATCAAAGAGGATAGGAAACAGCCATGAGTTTTCAGCTTTAACCAAAGCGTTCCGGTGTGATGTACTGGTACCTGTTCACAGTAGTTACTACTACAGCAACTCAGAGCACCTTCAGGGTGCAGATGGCTATGTTCAGGACATGGAGGACAAAGAACCCATCTCCACAGTGAAGAGACAAGTCATGTGAGGGTGAGACAAGTCATATGAATATGAGAACATCACTTTTGATGGTGCCAGAGACATTTGGTGAAATGAGCAGAGAGTGTTTCAGCTCACAGAAAGAACTCACATAGTTCAAAGCCCAACAACTTCCTTGATTTGGAGAGAGAGTTCACAATAAAGTATTGTGTAAATTAGCAGGGCATCATTTTATTGGACACCAATTTCCTTCCCCGCTCTGTCCAGCAGAGTTTACCAGTTGCTTCCTTCCTGACCCCTCAAGGTAAACAGGTGCATCATAAATGGTACAACTCCACAATGTAATTAAAGTTCAGGTGGGAAATCCTTTACAGCAAGAGACATTTCCCAATGCACTTCTATGACAACAGATGATTTTTAGATGAACTTACTGAATTTTTACTATTCAAAGCTAAACTGAATGCTTGAACTTGCAGCAATGAGTTTATAAATTGAACCCATTCTGAAGTATTCCAGGACTGGATGATACTCTTTGGAGGACACAGAAAGGGAATCTGTAATAAGCTTCCACCAACATTCAGTGCTACTCCATAACTGGTTATCTGCTCTTAGGCAGTGAAGAAGGAACAAGGAGGGAGTCTCTCTGAAATGGCCTTATACTGCGTTTGGTTTGTGAAGTGTCTGTAGCATCCCTTGGTTAAGGCTAAGAGTATTACTTCACTGTCAAAAAAAGGGAAAAAGCAAATATTCAAGGCATGATTATTTCACTGTGATTCTTACTTCACTTTGGCTAAACTAAATAGTACGTCAATGATAACTAAAGTTCTGATTTAGGGAAGCAGTTTACGATAAAATCTCACTACTAGGTGTTGTGGAATGAGCTTCAAAACAACTTGTTTGACTTAAAAATCATTTGCTTCCTCTTTAACACATCCCTTTCACTCCAGTAATAAGATTTAGGTGATTTAGGATTGTAATCGCCATTTTGAAGAAGTTTGAAGTTTGATTTTCAAAATGAGGTGGTTGTCCATAACCGTGACAATTCTTGACTATTTAGGAATTGTAAACTTTAGGTATTTGGAGTCTCAGTTTATTTTGCAGAGAATGGACGAACCACTTAACACTGTTCCAAAACGGTCTTGTTGTCAAGTCAAAGGTAGAAACGTCAGCTTCCCAAATGTACCAGCATAATTATGCTAAGAATCACATATTTGATTCTATTCCAGAGGACACAAACAAGTTGTTTTTGTTTTTCTGACCTTACTCATGGGTTTCCAAAGTTATATTTCTCCTTAGAACTCCTTGGGAATCCCTGAAATGAGAGTAAACTTTCTGAGACAAGAATGCTGTGGTTTTCTATTTTATACCATGCTTTAGTACCTCGTTGTTCCTCTCAGCAGAGAATGTTGTGTGGAAATACTTGCATCCTCTTCAGCAGAATCATTTGTCTGCTTGACAACTATTCCCAACAGTTATTTTTATCGACTTGGATAATATTTCTGAATTTTATCTTTGCTGTGTGGAAGCAAATTATAAATGTATGCTTTGAGATGAAAGATTTCTATTGACTTTACCAGATTTTCATTATGTATTATATAATCTCTCTTCTATAAATGACTAGTCCCCTTCTCCTTTGGTCTCAAGGGACCATTGCTGAATCCCTTCACTTAGAACTCTAATATCTTTCAGTCTGGAGAAAAAATTAATACCGGAGTTATGGAACTTTTTTTTTTCTTAAACATGAATGGAAACAACTGAAAAAAATTCAATGAATTAATTTTCAGTCACCGCATTTATAATTAATGCTAGATTATCAGTCTTCTGGTCGCTGCTATTTTTCATTTATTTCTTTGCCTATAACTTTTCTCCCACAGTGTGTGGCTTTCCATTTTCAAATCCAGTTTTGCTTATAATATCACACACCACATATTTTGATTCATCCATTGAAGAATGATTAAATAGACTTATCACTCATACGCAACTACTTCAAAGTAGCCATAATTCTTTACTATCTGACTGGAAGAATATGACATTCTGAATGTCATTTTTACTTCTTACATGATGTTTAGCTACATTTCCTTCTAAATCTAATTCAAATTCTCTGTTATGTAAAATCTAACAGGAAGGTAGGGAGGCTGTAGCAGAACCAAGAACAATTATTATTATTATCATGCAACTGACTAGAGATCCTATATAGGAACATATATTTATTTTTCCCCAATTCCTAACCCTTTCAATTTTTACAAACCCTTCTTTTTATTTTTTATGCATTGACTCATGCCATAAGCTCAGTCGGTTAGTCGGTTCATGCAGGTAAGCAGAGCTGGTAGCATAAAGGGCACTATTCCCAATCACAGTCTCTAGGCATTCCTGCAGTATAAGTCATGACATTACAGAGTTCTTCTCTCCCTTGACTTGCTGCCATATCCAGACAACAGCTTATTATGAATCCTGCAAACTGAAGAACAACCTAGGAAAACTAATCAAAGCACTAAGATGTTTTGACTGTAATCTCTTTGAGAGCTTGGTTTTATCACCAGTATGATCAGAGTGCTCAGCATCTCACATGCTGGCTACTATCCCAAAGAACCTAATCTCCCATTTCAATCCTTTTTAACCAGATTTTAATTAGGCCATGTTAATTTGTGTGTATGCATGCCCATACACACAAATTACCATCATACTCATTCATGCACACACATATACACACACATACAAAGTTGTTTATTAAAAAACTCTTTTTTTTCACTAACTAAACAACCAGCTTACACGTGGCTTTAACTTTAATTTCATGCTGGTAACACTGCACTACATATGCTCATTGCTTTATATATCCTGAAGCCACACCACATGGATCAAACATACTGCCAGCCTTCAGCTCAGTAGAAAAGCTACACAAAATAAAGATGATAAAAACAGCCTAAAGAAACTCTTTTGCTATCAAGGAAAGACAATGCAAATGTAGGCAGTAATATTAATGAATTCTACTTGCATATTTTTTTCAGTTGTATAAATATTTTAATAATTATATGTAGGTATAATAAAATATCTTCCAAGATAGGATGGGATTGAGTAGAATTATACATCAGAGGTACATATAAAGTCACATTCTGAAAAGGTTCTTTTTCAGAGTGGGATTTTCATAAGTGGTCAGGTTTTGTTTGTAAAGCAAATATGCTGCAGTGCCAAGGTCTTGTAAAAGGGTCTAGTCAAAATTAGAAGTTCCAATCAGGAAAGTTATTCCCCCCATAGAAAATTACTTTAAAATACATGTTTAAAGAAAGTAGCATATTCACGAGGACAACTAGTGGCACTTTCTTTAGATGTCACACTAAAGATCTTTATTTCCTTTACTCACTCCATCCAGGCAGGATACATGTGGAAACCCTGAGATGAGGAACTACTTTCTGTGGGAGCTGCAGCAGGGCCCAGCTATGTCAATGAGTACTTTAAAGGAAGAGCAAGATCATGGTTCATCACATAGAAGCCTACATGGATGATTACTTTTGAATTTCTTCAATCTCGGTCATGAAAATATTTCAAAAAATTTGGCAGAGAATGTAAGAAAGGGAGTAATGGCTTCATTTTTCTTAATACAGATACAGCACGCTGCTCATTTAGCTCTTTGAAGACTGGGATTTGAGTAGAATAGAATAGCTGGAGGGATCTTCATAGGTCATCCAGTCCCACTGCTTGACCACTTCAGCTCCTGCAACATGGCCACAGTAACAGGAAAGTCAATGGTTCCATTCAAAAGTAATTTCTATTTTTGGGGAGCCTATAAGTCATCCAAGCATCTGGGTATGCAACACCAGCTTTGGAAGAGCTACTGCTAGATGAAGAGGGTACTTTTGGAGAGTTTCTGGATACTTAGCCTCTTGAAAACCTGGCGCTGTACACAGTTTTCCTGGGATTTCTGGAGGAACTCAACATGCTCCACGTGCAGTTGATCTGCCCTGGGTAAGTAAATGTGCTTTGGATAAAAAAGATAAAAAAAGTAAAAATAAAATCATGTAGAAATCCTAACAAAAGCAATGGTTGCCTGATTCTTGGTTGTTACTTATCTTAGGGGATTATTTTGCTTTATTCTGTGAAGTTACCAGTCTCAGATTCAATTAACCATTCGTATTTTGATAAAAAATATGGGGTACTCATATTCGGTGTATTTGGTATTTGGTGTCATAATGTTTATTTTGTGGGCTGTTTTACACCTTATTCCTATATGCTTTGGTGCTTGTGTACTTGTTCCTCCGCACTCTATAATCTATTTGAACTGTGATGTTACCAAGTACATAACTATCTGTTACATGCATAGGACATCTAGAAATATATTAACAATAGAGTTTTCCCAGATGATTGTACTGCTGTAATTAAGTAAAAGCTGCTATTCCCAAGGTGTGCTTGATTCTGCTAATATCATCAGTACTACTGCTGCATACTCAACTGTGTGTACAAAGAAAATTATAGACTGGCTTTTGTTCTTCCAGAACAGCAGGGGTAAATCTTCACTGGATGCAAAACAATGAAGATGTATGGAAGAAGAATGGAATAATACATCATCTGAATGCATGATCTCCATGATTATATGACAAAAGGGGAAAAAAAACTAAGGTAGGATTGGTTAAGAAATTTAAAACGGCAATCAATTTTCTACCTTTCCAGACAGCCGCAAACCAAATACTTTTCCTGAGATTGAAGATGAAACAAGAGGAACAGATGTTCCACAATTGGCAAATTAATTGAAAAATTAAAGCAGGGCCTTGTTTCTTAAAGAAACAGGATCTTGTCAAAATTCCAACGTAGAATCATAGAATATCCTGAGTTGGAGGGGACTCACACAGATCATAAAATCTAGTTCCTGACTTCATGTAGGACCACAGAAAAATCAGACCTTATGTCTGACAGCATTGTCTGGAAGCTTCTTGAACTGCAGCAGGCTTAGAGGGGTTTTAAATATGCCTTATTAAGAAATATTAGCTTATATCAAATTTGTTGTTTATTCGAATATTTATTAACATACATCAAATGCTACTTTGCTTCCACGACTGTTTTTCTTTCTCATTCTCTCAAACCATTTCCCTGAGATCAGTCTACAGTCTTTTTTCAGTCACCTCTCATTCAGTAAGACTTTGTGAAGCACTGACTTGGCCTCAGGGGGGACATTTTCCCCACTGTTGCCAGCGTTGCTGGTGTTTTGTGGTAACAAGGACTAAGGGGAAAACGCTTGTCAGTGGAACATCTTGATAAACAGCCCTTTTGCTACTGCAATTACCATATTTCTTGATTACCAGGAAATAGGCACTTGATAAACATGTGGTTTCATTGTTTACCCATTTTGGCTTTCAATTAGAACCAGAAACTTATAATGCACATTAGAACTCTGCTTAGTTGGGTTTGAAACTAGGCAGCTAATTAATGACTAGACATTTGCACTTATTTATTTAAGACAATCTCCAGAGTCTTCAGTGACTGCTTTTTACAAAGATAATAGGCTTGTTAGAAAGCTAGAGTAATAGCAGCTCCTTTCGGAGGTTTTTTTTTTCCCTTGCTCTTTAAATCATTTGTTATTATTTTTAGCTTAAACACTTTTGACTGGGTATCAGGTATTCAGTACACGTGTAGCCTTTCCCCCCACATGGTAGACTGGATGTTGCAGTTTCCAGAACTTTACCTGTTTTTACCTGTGTTTACAGCATTTTGGAGCTGCTGTCCAACTCATGTAATCTGCACTGTTTCATTGTCATCATTTTTGCTTAGCTGCTAAGTATGTTTAATCAGTTGCACTTTGTTGGGCTACCATTTGGTAGTTCCTTTTATTAGTACATGATTCACAAACTTAGTGCCAAAGTACTGCTGATAATTAGTACAGCATCTCTTGGCAGATCTTGAAGATAAAGCACTTTATCCAAAATCATTTGAGAATCATCTTCTCTGGTTTCAGTCAAGGACTGCTAATGAGCTACATGCATTTATTCTTGTGTAAACTCTGTAAGAAAAGGCTGAAATCATGATCAGTCATGACAGAAGATTTATCACACCAAAATGTGCATGCTCAGGCATCAGAAAGAGGAGAGAACCTTAAGTGGGTGCCATAGGGGAAGATGGAACAACTGACTGGCAGCACCAGCAAGTCAGACTCAGTAAAAGTAAACATCTGTTAATATCAGATTAGGCATAAGTTTCCCCCATGACCTCCCACCTCAATAACGATACATTTCAAGCCAGCTTTTTTTTATGGCTGTAAGTGAAAGCTTTTTGTCTTTTATCTTAAGCTGGTTAAAATTCAGGATGACTTATTAGATCAGTGGATGGCACTTGTTTATGAAACAGAGCAAGTATAACAGCACTGCCAAGCAATAAACAGCATCTATTTGCAATTGAAATGTGTAGTAAAAAACGTGTACTACTTCATATATCTTAAGGTACGATGAGAAGTCATTTTAAGCAGCCAGTAATCAACAGCACATGAAAACATAAGAATCCAGACAAGTAGATACTTAAATCTCTATTATTTTCAGTGAGAGTTAAGCACATAATTTAGAAAAAAGTGTTTACTTATTTTTAAAAAAATAAGACTGGAACTATAACTTTAAAAAATTTCCTTGTAGTTCATATTGTTCAGTTAGCAAAAAGTTGCATATGAATTTGTGCGTTGCACAGATGCCCATTCACATGGTCTATATAAGGTGTGTTTGTGAATACACATAAAAAATGTATGTATATGTGAAAATATGCTATTATTTTATATTAGTACATGGCTGAGCATGTATGCTACCACTATGCAAAATGAGGTAGGCCAGCTACTAACAAATGTTTTAAGATAAAAGTCACATTTCCATCTTACTTTGTGTCTGTATGCATTACATATATCCACTGTCCCTTTTTTAGAGTTAAGTGACTCATTTTGTTTTGAAGTTGCTCATTCATTTACATAACTGAATGTTGTGTTGATACCCCTCAGAAACGTAAGTTCCTTACGTGAAGAACATTTCATACGTTTTTAGCATAAATAATGTGGTCATTACTCCTAAATGACACATATTGCTTATTAATAAGGCTAAAAATAGCTTTTTAAATACCCAAAATGCAATTATGGAAATAATGCAGAAATAATCACAACATGACCATTTATGCAGTTTAATAGAGTGATTCAGTGAACTGCTAGAATCATATGGCTGTGAGACAGCATCATGTTTTGCAGCCACATCTGTTGTCATGAATCTAACTTCCACTGAAATGCATGGGAAGGCACCCTCTTGGTTCCACCAGAAATCTGCACTGATTTCTGTCAGTTTCAGTAGGAAACGGATCCTTATCAACATGCTGAGTGAAATTCAAGACTGCAGCCCTCATAGTTGGATAATGGTCTGTTTCTTCCAGTTGGTCAAAATTATGAAACAAGAGATTAAATTTTGTTTACATCACACAATTCTGCAAAAGAAAATGAAATGCAAGTTGATCTTGTGATTTGGATTTGTTTGTTGGTATAATCCCTCTGCTGTTGCATGTAAAGATGTGGAAGTATTCAAGAAAAAGATAGATGTAGCACTGAGAGACACGGTGGGGGTGGATTGGTGGTTGGATTGAATGATCTTAGTTGTCTTTTCCAATCTTAATGATTCCATGATTGTATGATAAATTCCTTCATGAAGTAGGCCTCGATTAGGCAATCTGGCTTCTCTTGAATCATGTCTATTTAAAATATAAATCTGAAATAGTTCTGATATAAAAGAAGTTACGAAGTATTCCCTATAGAAATGCGCATCCACAGACATTTTTTGTCAGTTACAAAACATACATTAACTGTTGGAGTCTGCACTTACTTTTTCTAAAGCATCTTATTTATGGAGAGAGGAAAAAGTTCTGACAGAAAACACTGATTTTAAAAACCAGAGTGGGGTGGGGGACAGCCTGCAGCAGCTGCTGAGTGAGAACATCTCTCCAGACCTTCCAAGACACAGCAAATGATAAATGCATTAACAAATCTCAAAGGAAGATGGGTTTGGTTTAGGAACTTAATCAGTTGAATATAGACTCAAGGTTCCTCCATGGAACATGGACAAAACTTTACTTCTCGAGACATTTCTTGACCTTGAATACAAGTTCACTGAAGCACACAGCTGAAAGATCATCAGTTTTCAGGTAAGGGCTCATGTATATCTTGTTCTTAATGGCCACTGTACATGCTATAGGGATACTAAAATGATAACAGGTATAGTAAGCTGCTGCTTAAACGTGAAGGAATAGAATTGTGAGTCACTTAAGTTGCTGCCCTTAAGATAAAAAGTTCAGCATTTAACTTTGGATAGCAAACAATAGTGCAGGAAAATTCATGTGGAACTACTTCACCATAATTTTGTAATGTTCGAAAACTGGAAACAAATTGGGCAACAAGTTGTCCTAATCATGTTTAAATATCTTATTTACATGTTACTGGCAAACTGAGAAGTTAGGAGCTACTAAAAACATCTGTGCTATTACAAACTGCATACACACTTGTCCTAGATTTGCTTCTTCTTGTATACAATGCTCAAAGCAGGGCAAAATCAATCAAATGTATGCTTTTTTTTTTTTTTTTTTTTTTTTTTTTTCCCTCCCCTTTTCATTAAGAATATGCATTTCAATTTTAAAAGGTATTTCAGAGGGAGCAAAAGTTTTGGTATTCTAGCACTGTAACTTTAACCTCTTCCATTAGAATAGCATTATCCTGGACAAAAATATTGTCAGTAATACAGGACATCTGTGGTATCTGAATAGTTTTTCACATTTAGCTTCCTATTTTTAGTTCGTGATCGGAACAGACCTAATTCTGGAAGCAAAGGAGAACAACATCACAGAATCACAGAATTGTAGGGGTTAGAAGGGACCTCTAGAGATCATCGAGTCCAACCCCCTGCATGCAGTAGTAGAGGTCAGTAAATGCCCATAAAAAGAAAGAAACATAAATTTAGTGATGAAACAGTGGAAGAAAGATAATGTTGCAAGAATACAAGCAATGGTAAATTGTGAAAGGAGAAAGGAAATATACGTACTGATGAAGACAAAGCCAGCAGGAAAGCATCCCAACTTCAGCCACACTGCAGCAGTAAAACTACAGATGGACTTTCTTATCAAGGCAATTGGAAAAAGACATGATTTTTCTCCCCGATTTTCTGTTGGGTGAGGATATCTTAAGTCTTTCCATTAACTTCACCTACTCCTTCCAGCTCCTATCAACGAGAAAGGAAATCTAGAGAAACTCCACAATTCTGAGAAATAATTTTAGTTTAATGTGACCTATACAGTGTGGTATCATCTGAAAAAATGCACTGACTATAACATCTGCAATGGTAGAGCATCAGTTAGAGAAGCGATTCACTTAGATTTTCCCACCCTCAGCCAATTCTTCATGTCATCTTATTCCACCTGCTGTCTAAACCTGAAGTGCTGCTGTTGTGCATGGGCAAGGCTAGCAAAAGTAGGAATTTTAAACAGACCCTAGAGATTATTCACAAAAAAAAAACCCCAGAGTATTAAGATGTGTAACAGACAGTTCCAGAAATCTAAATTATTCTAAGTTACATATATAGATTAATGCAACCAGTATTTAACTTGGTTGAACTCAGACCATTTGATGCATATCCCACTTGTATTGAATGGCTAGCAAGTAGAAAACAGGTCAGGAATTGTTTCCATTTCAAACTTACCTGCACTTAAAGTAGACAACTCAGTGGAAAAATATCCATCATATTTGCTAGGAATTACTTACAATAGTTACAATTACTTTAAATCATTAGTTCAACCATTTTGAAGGATAGATGCAGAAACAATTGGGTGAGAAGAGATATAATTATGGAAAAACAGAGACCACGTTGGCCATTATTAATGAAGAAAGCCATAGTTTTCTTACCTACCCAACCTACTCCTAGCTCTTCTGCAGTTACGTGTTTTAAAATGATCAGGAAGTGAATTTCCATTCAGTTCTTCCTCATAACTCCTGATCATCTGTAACACTCAGGCGCTAACTAACAAATAACAGAACTTTTACTACTGCCTTCCTCGTTAATTTATTTCTTTGTTATTTCCCACCCTATATGTGATTATGTTGTTGCATGAAAGAGAGCTTTTAGCTTTTTTTAAATGAAAGAATGAAACATCTCTGGGTGAGAAACAGTTTCAGCTGTTATGGAGATGGTACTCCTAAGTGGTGCTGCTCCCTGATTCTCATCTAGTGTATTTGCTCTTCTAGTGTTTCAGAAACTGGAATAGGAGTTTTTTCATCAACTGTACTGCAAAGATCATTTCTCTGTATTTCTGAGGAAAGAATTCAGCCCTGAGTATTAGGAAAAAAGATGCAATTTTTACCCTGCAGAACTATGTCATTTATTTTCTCTTAAGAAGTGGTGGGTAGGCAAGTGTCCTGCTCCTGCAGCACATAGATTCCACCTTTATGTGTACCCTGCTTCCATCCCTTTCCCACTGTAAACAAATAAAAACAAAGCAAAACACCTGACAGCTGCATTTCAGTGCTTCACTGTTTGGTAAAGCAATGAATGTACACAAATAGATAGCCAAATATGTATGATATAGAGTTTGGGCACTAGAAAATAGAAAGGGGCATGAATAAATTTAGGCTAACAGCTATTTTCATTTAATGGAATTTCATACATTCTGCTTAAGTAAGCAAATACATCTTCTTAAAGCCTTGTAGTTTTAGGACATGCACTCTCAACAGAATAGACTAAAATCCTCCATACAAAAGGCTCTCAAAATTTAGAAAATTCAGTGTTTATCTGAAGTTCTTATCTCTGATCGGTGTGATTCAGGCTCTTCACATATACCAAATCGGCCCTAAAAGAAATGAAATATATTTGTAGTAAATGGGATAACCTCACTAATGTCTAGCATATGTAGCATCTGCACGTGAGAGAGCATTGTACTCTTTACGGTTCTCCAGTGAGCCGCATATAAATTTGTCCAGAATATCACAATAAACGGGGAAAAAAATATAGATTAAATAATTCAATAATTTTTCAGTGCAGTGTTTTATTTGAAAGCAGGAGATCTTAAGTTTTGTGCCTGAGAGCAGCTGTTTCATTAGTCTGCTTTGCTTCTTGATGAAACACAGCTGCAAATGAGGATCATGTACTGGACGGCATATTTTAAGTCTCTTCTTTAGCACAGCCTAAATTTATTCTATACGGTTTTTACTGCTTTCCATTCTGGGGATGCCACATCATTATTGAATGGCTGAGTTTCATTCAAACAAGATTTTTTTTTTTTTTACATTCTGCCTTTCATATTAAGAACCGTATGAATTTTGTAGGCTGTTGTCAGGAGGGAAAGAATTTCCTTCTGGTATCTCTTGCTGGCATGCCTTCCCAGAACAAATCAACCTTGCCACTCTTTTGTTTAGCAGAACCACACCTTAATCCAGGGTAATTTTCAGTCTCTAGACACTCTCT
Source organism: Excalfactoria chinensis (assembly GCF_039878825.1). Lineage (NCBI taxonomy): Eukaryota > Metazoa > Chordata > Aves > Galliformes > Phasianidae > Excalfactoria > Excalfactoria chinensis. The sequence goes on along the minus strand of NC_092828.1, from coordinate 76,630,570 downwards.
TCCTCCTTTCTTCCAAAAGGAGGTGGGAAGAGAAAAACCAACCCAGGGATTATGCAGGACTTGTTACCATAAGGGTAATTTTTACCTCTGACTATTGTAAAGGAGAGGCTTTTAAGACTTTCCAGGTTAAATGTGAGCAGCTTGGAAACTCTGTAACTTTTTTTGTCTTCAAAATGAAGGGATCTGAGTCCAGTTCCAAACACAAAAGTGGTAGATCACGGTCCATGCATTACATTTAAATGTAAATGACTGAAGGTCTGCATTTGTCCTAAATAATGCCCACTGGAATATAACTTGTGGTCATTTAAACACATTTGCATGTAAAATTACATGCCCTTTCAATCATTACTTGTCACCTTGGACACAAAGTAATACAGACATTGTCTTGAAAATATTTTCTGTTATTAAAAATATTTGTCCCAACATTTTCCCTTCGCTTCAGTTTCCTCTACTGAGGAGAGCTCAGCTTAGCAACTTGCCCCATGTTATCTGGGAATTAAATTTTATCTCTAATTTCAAGTCTCCCTCAAACTACAGGGAGATGTTTTATCATTCTCAGAGTTTTCATGTCTGTACTAAACCTCAAAGAAATAATTTTGTAAGAATAATTTTACTCTGACATTCTGAATCTTCCTCATTTCGGTGCAAAGCTGATCCATAAGCAAAGCTTCGGGAGTAGAGTTTGGATGCTCACATTCTAAGTGTATACCAGTAAATCATTGCAAGGGGACATTTCATTAAATTGTAGGATATCCTGAGATGGGAGAGACCCACAGGGATCACTGAGTCCAAATCCTGGCTTTACACAGCACCACCCAAAATGAAATGAAAGGGATGCAATTTTGTTAAAAGAAAATACATCATGGAAAATCAGAAATACATTAGTGATATTTACTTGGTATTGGTTTGATGTAATGAATTTATTATAAATTCACACCTGATATCTTAAGACAGATCAATAAAGCGGAGGTAAGTTTTATGTTTTCAAGAGGGGAGAACACAGAGCCATTATGGGGGAATATGTTTTGCAAGCTGGAAAAGCAGAATAGATTCACCAAACTGACAGGAGGAGCAGAAAGATTCTCCTCACCTGTTTTCTTCCCTATTCCTCTCCCTTGGCATGCAACAAAATATATTTCAAACAAATGGGCTTCAAAAACCTCCCGCTGCTTTTAGAATGGTTATATATTGCTGTAAAATTCAGGTCATGTTTGTTCAGGATTTGGATAAAAGTAAAAATAATACACATTCAATTTTTCGGTTTGACTGCAATCCCAGGGAGATAACTTCACTTTCTGGGTGTCTTTGGCCCTACCCCATGCTGCTGGTGTATTCTCAGGGACCAGCCAAAGAAACACAAACCATCAGCTTACATCCAGAGACAAAAATAATAGTGGTTCAACATCACAGAGTCACTTATGCCCATGAAAATTAATTTCACAGCTCCTGTGAGATGTCTGTGAAGTCTCACAACTACAGCTTAATTGTGGCCTTAAAAACACATGATATGAATTGCATTTCTTCATAATATATCACTGCATCTCTTTCTTTCGTCAGTATCTGGAATGTAAAAGTAAATTCACTTTCTCTCTGCTGAATGCACATTGTTTTGACATTTCAAAGATTCCAGAGGTTTGTTTGTTGTATTTTTTAATATCTCATTATACATATCACATATAAGAAATGTTTGATTTATGCATTTTCTTTGTTAGTCAATATTTTTGGAGTGCTTCATATGAATGGGGAACTAGTGACTTCCAACATTATTCATTTACAGAAATCATCAAATTTCAAATTCAAGTTCAGTGACTGAACTGTTCAGAATAATTTCTGCTCCCTTTCCACTCCCCAGGGAAAAATGATGATAAATGCAAACTCAAAACAAAACAGCAACAAAAAATCCACCTTATTACTTTGCTATTTCCCAGTTCTGGCTCATACACTAAGCTTGGATTTTTCCCTGCAAACAGACTTGAGTAGTGTTTCGTTTAATTCTCAGAGGTCCTGTTCTTCAGCATTTTGAGGATTAACACCTGTACCTATGTTTTTCCCAATTCCAAGGGATGGAACACCTCCCCTGCGAGGACAGGCTGAGACAGCTGTGGCCGTGCAGCCTGGGGAAATGAAAGCTCCAGGGAGACCTGAAGGCGACCCTTCAGTCTTTAAAGGGAAGTGTGTATGAAGCAAAGGTGTACCATTGAATTCCTCCATGCATCCATTTGCTGAACATTTTTGGAGACAAAACTGTGGATGTTAGCACAGTGAAGTGGTGGGTGCTGCATTTTAGCCATGGTGACAGCAGCAGTGGATCACTGCTGTTGGTACAGATTGTTATGAGTGCAGCATGCAGGCTCTTGTTCATTGCTGGTGAACATGCACAGCTGATGGTGGTGACTGCTGAAAAACGGTGTTTTGTTCTGAGAATTTGCTCTATCAAACAGTATTATTGTGCTCTTTGTATCTGTTGTATTTACCATGGAAATAAATTGGAGGCATTAATTTTGGTGCAACCTAAATTTAAACAAGAAAGTACTACAGAGCTTCACTACTAAACACGTCATTGCATCAAAGTTATTTTCAATTTGTCTTGCGGCATTAATTCATAGGCTGTCAGTAATGCATGTTTGTTCTTTTTAGCTGCTTTCATCTCACTAAAGATGTCAAAATTAAATGAACAGAAAACAAATAAAAAGGGTTTTCCATCCCAATTCTATGCTTATTTTTCTTTCCGTTTGACCCTAACTGCAGCAGTGACATGCCTACTCTTGCGAAACAATTAATGAAAAGGCCAGCAGAGTCTAGCACCAGTGAGAATAACTGATTGTTTTCTCTTTGTCTGTACTATGTTCTGCAGGAAATATAAATTAGAATTGTAATGGGCAGGTTGATAGAACTGACCTAATAATTTAGCTGTCAAGCTATTCACAAGCATGGAATTCTCTCAAAAACCCTTTTCTTCGAATTTGTTTAGCAGAATCTCAGCTGGGTTTCCCAAAGTAAAAATATCATTCCGTTTTCTTCTCTTTCAGTGTTACTGTCTTCTTGTCTCAGTAGGGAGCAGCTTAGTTCAAAGGCATATTAATACCATACATCAGTTTTGTGCCTTTTTTTTTTTTTTTTTGTACATTGGCTTAAAGTGTTAAAAAAAAAGAACCACTCATGCCTACAGCTGAGTATTGCTGAAAAAGAATAAAGAACCTTTGGACTCAGCTATACACATAAAACTGCTTCTTTTGCCAAATAATATCAGTGTTGGTTGTGCTGGTTTGTATCAGCCCATCTACAAAGGATGTATCTCCTCAGACTCTTCTGTGTAGATTTGTTAGCTTTTCATATAAGACAAAAATATCTATATTGGGAATTTAACATATTAAATAGCAACAAGTCACAAGAAGAACTGTTTCACTAGCTTCTACCTTTCAGATTTTTAAGTGAAGAAGTCTTAAGCACAGAGCACTAATAAAAATTAATTACTAAATGATAATGACAGTGAAGTGCTGCTGGATAGTTAGGCAGTGCTTTGAGACAGTGGTAAGACAGTAAACGTCTCTGAGATGGATGGTTCTTTAGAATTGGATCTCAGTAACTCAGATCCTACTCAGACACACATGAATGTGTTAAGAGAATTTATAAGACTGAGGAATTCTGACATTGCAGTAGCAAAATGAGTAAAAGTAGCATTAACTGCAGGAAGCAGTTGGAATTCTCATTCACCACACAATGTATTTTAGTCTCCTCTTTATGCTACAATACTTCTTTAATGATACTGCAGTGAAGACTGTTGATTATACCATATAGTGTTTTCTTTCTAAAAGAAGATATTTGGATTGCCAGCCCAAAGCACCACAGTCCTGCTTAAATTCAACAGCCAACTACAGGCGAGCATTTGGAAAGGTTTTCTCTCAGACTGAGCAAACTGTGGACTATTTATTTTACAGCAGCTCCTTGGACCACAGCTGATAGGTCAGTAACATAACTGAGGAGATGCTGTGGAGATACGTTCAACATCTTCCAAAACAACAGTAATGCCACACAGCACTTTCCAGTTGTGACTGTCAAAAAGACAGAAAACAAATCTGATCATGAGTTAACTATCAATACCCCAGATCATAGTACTAAAATATTAATCATAGTACTAAGATATTAAGATGAATACTACAGTATTAATATCACACTATACTGAATTGTTTTGTACCATGCTGTCATTACCAGATTATTGAAGCTTTATTTACTTGTGAATTAAGCAATATAATTAACTTCCATTGTAAATGAACTGAAAGACAAGTGTTGCACAACATTCAGTACTTGTGGTGTGAATTTGGAAACAAGAAAACAGCTGTAGACTCAGCTATGAAGTATATCTTTCCAAGTTAAAGCACTGGAATTTGTATGAGAATGCTACAGGGGGATACCAAATGTACTCTTTTGTATGTCTGATTTTTGGAAATACTGCAGACATTGTATGGTGAGCCAGTTTCTTCATTATTACATGCAAGTAATTCAGTTTTAGGAGAGCCTATTGCTTTCTAGATCGTTTCTGTTTATGGTTTTAGGTATTCTTTGTGAATACAGGGTCTTAATACATACAATTAGACCAGAAGTCCTCACTGAAACAAAAGCTATTATTGGTCTGGCAAATACAGCCTTCATTTTCTCATCTAAGTATATTAATAGTACTTAAACATAAATAACTCTTCTATTTAATTCAGACACGGTGTATAGGTGGCTAGTTCACAGCGTGAACCAATGATTAGGTGAGTTTTCCCTTATTACAGAGACCCAACGTGATGCTGATACAATCTCCCATTGCACTGAATGTTGATGTTATTCAGATGATGATTGGATGGGTATTCACAATCTTCCGTGGGTCAGTGCTTGATAGATGTTACTGGAGACAAGCCATCTTAAGGTGCAAGTCCATCTGCGTTTCATCAGTCTAAAAAAATCATTCTCTGATGGTCCTAGAGGCTTAGAATCTTAGGGAGAGTAATACAAATGTTTCAAGGGTACCAGGAGAGGAAGGTCCGCCCTCCAGGGCAAGATACAGGCCGTATTCTTATCTTGGGTCAATACTTCTGCTTGCACCGGATTATGTCCTGGCCTCCGATACCATACCCTCTGGCCAGATATCTGCGGCTGTATAACTATATCTGGCACCAGAGGAGGAGTCTTGATCTGCCATAGGGACATGATAGGTGTCCCTTTAGCAATAAAAACCAGAGAATTGACCATGATGTCAGCAGGCCATGTACCTATCACCGAGGGGGTGACTGAACCTCCCACCTCCAATAATCTCCCCCAAGGTGCAAGTAGGCCACACCATTTGTTTTTGGGACACTCTAATGGGACCTGCCCGAGGGGTTCGCGGGGCCGATCTTCTGGCTCGAGCTATTGGAAAAGCCTTGGCATCCTCGATCACCCTGATATTGTGCTTAGTTTGTAGGCACTCAGTTTCTCCTAGGTCCGCTACCAATTGGGCAGCTTGTTGGACTGCTGCTTCTGTGGCCACTAATGGGTTTAGTATGGAAACCAGCGTTCCATACATATGTGAGGAAGCTTGTTGTAAAATTAGGCCCCTCATTCCTGCAGAAAATCTTACCATATTGGGGCTGTTGAATGTATCTTCGTAGATAGCCTCTTGCATGCCTAATTCTCGTATGTAATTTTGAAGGTCTTCCATAGAAGACCACATCCCCGTATTTACTGGCATATCAGTTTTATTCGGCCACACTATGCAGCAGGCAGCCATTAACCAGTCTACGATTGAAAGATTTTCCTCAGGGAGCTGGGTCCCTGCATACAATCTTTGCCTAAGGGCAGGATGGAATGTTATTGTTGCCAGATTGGATACTTCGGGGCCACTAACTAGTACACTTTCTGCCCCCAAATCCCATAACCATAATAGCCATGCCAGAACACTTTCCCTAAGCCTTTGCCTGAATCATTGCACTAGGTCCATGAGTTCGGTGGGCGTGTATGGACGTACTGTTACATGTAAATAAGACTCAGCAGGGGGCCATTGTTCAGGGGGGCACCCTTGCTGGTCGATCTTGAATTTTTTTTGTTTCTTGAGTCACCACAGGACGGACTTCTAATAAGTCCGTTTTAGGTGACTCCTCTAGATCAGATTTAGTAATCTTGTTTAGATCCGTTGTTTCAGGATCCTGATTGTCATTCATTGAAATGTATCTAATTTGGGGGTTAGATGAAAAAAATGACGGATTCTTCCCTGTTAACAGACTGATCTTGCCCTCTAGTTTTTCAGTGCGGGCCTTTAATGATTGATTTTCATGTTCAATATTGTTTGATTTCATTTCTGCCTGATTTAAAGCATTTAGCAGAGGCCAGGCTGCCATAGACGCAGCCATTTGTCTTTCCTTTGTGGTCAAAATATCATTTTGCAGTCCCTGAAAATATTCAGTTAGATGGAAGGGGGACATATTGTTTGTTACTCATAAGGGACCCCATTGTTCAATAATTGTTGCCAGCTGGAAATATGGGGATGCCTCATACCCTGGGATTTGTCCAGGGAGAGTCTTTCCTAAGGGGGTGAACTTCTCCCCCTTGCACCAACTAAATACATTCCATAAAAATGACATTTTCCCCCTGATATTTGCAGGCTCCTGGCTGGCTTGCCAAACATGTAGGTGGCTAATATACAGATGTTAGAGAAGATGATAGTAAATGTACAGAAGTTATAAGCAGAAGGAAAACTCGCCAGTGGTGATGCCTTAGCTGAAGAAACTGGGGCAGTCCTCACTGAAGAGCAATCTCCAAGAGATGCTGCCTCAGTGGGGGTCAACCCTTAAATGAGGTCTCAGAGGAGGTGGAGTCGAGCTCCACCCCTTCCAGGAGCACAGCTACATTACTCTCACCTGTGCACCCGCAGCTGACCCCACACTTGCCTCAGCTGATTAATCAGAGGTTCAGGCTGTGATTACCAATCTCCCATACACACAATAACATTGTTATTTTGGCTTCCTTGTGGCTTGACATACAAAGATACAAAGATGCTTGAGATACAAAGGAGGAGACACAATGTGATCTTCAGAAAGCTAATCATTCCACAAAGTAACTGAAATTAGATGTCCTCTTCCAAAACACTTTTAATACCCTTTTTGACTAGAAGTAGCTGGGCTACTGTGGGGGAACTGTTAGGTTGGGACTTGAACTGGTGATTGAGCACCTGGTTGAAGGGGTGTGTCTGGCCAGGGAGCACAGGCAAACTGCTTGCACTTGTGTTCCCCATATGACTATAAAGGGTGGACCCAGAATAGAATCCTCTGGGTTTATGTGAGGGCCAGACATTGGAAGGGAGTATCTTTTGGATGTTGGTTGTTTTCTGGGAAGGTATGCTTTGTTGCTAGAGTTCCTTCACTATGTGGGTGAATTCAGCTTTTTTTTTTTTTTCTGTAACTGGCTGTCAGCTTATCCACAGATATTTTGCCTGTTATTGTCAAGAACCCATCAGGAGTAGTTTTGTTTCTTTGTGAGTAGGGAAGCTGTATTAAGATTAACAGTAATGACCTGAAGGATTCTATGGACTCTGTAGTGTTAAGACTTCTCCCTAATTAGAGATCTATCATGCTGCTAAGCGTACAAATCAGATTTATTCAGTATTGCTTGTGTGCAGATTAAAATGATTAATGCTGGTAAATATATTGCCTTAAACTTTATAAGCACCTCTTAACCTTTTATATTTTACTGTCTACAGTTTCTTAAATTAATGTTATGGTTTGATCTCTTGAATTTAGACACTTACAGAAGTTTTATTTTTGCTGAAATAAATAATTGAAGAGTAACTAGAATACAGCTCTTCTAATCCATAACTGAATATTCAAGGTGTTATTCAAGATAGTATTTTCTCTCTTTTTCCCTACATTTTGCAAAAGCTTGTCCATAACTCACTAGACTAGACTGAGCAAGTCTTCACATTTAATTGCATTGTATGGCTGTGATAAAGAAGATGTAGGATGTTGATTCAGCCAAGATCAGTGACTAGCACAATGCTGATTTTAATGAGATCAAATATTCAGACTACCCAGATGGAAATTTCAGAAGGTATGATAAAAATCTATATGTCCCATGAAGCCTTGGCATGAAGTTTGGAGGGTTAAAACTTGCATTTTAGGTATTTTAGGTGGTTCAAGAGACAAATACATTTTAATGTCTGGAAAGTTCATTAGCTGTCAGAGGACTGAAGCAGATGATTGAACATAAGAATTTAAATTTATTGATCTAATTAATCTTTTATGCCCAGAGGTCCTGAAGAAGAGTCTGTTTGCTTCAAAGGGATTTTCAATTTTGAGAGACATACATGCAGATTTAAACCTGACTCAGATGCATGTAATAATAAAACCCAAATACTCATAGCATACAACAGTGTCTCTCCAAACTCAATGTAGTTTTCACCATACTACTGTTGGTATGCAAATCATAGTCATTAAAATGTTCATGCTGAGAATTCTAGCACGGACTTATGAATCACTTTGTAAAAACAGGCATTCAGTCTTTAGCATCTTATTGTGGTATTTACTGTGAGAATTTTGTTATTGCAACAATGATGGTAGAACATTCATAGCAAACAATCTTCTTTCATGGTAACAATTCCCTGTTCTGTCCCTTAGTTGCAGAATGATCTGGAGCATTGTTAGTTGTAATTGCACTTTGGGTTCTTCACACATAAAACTGTACTGGAATATTATTCCTTATGCCTAAAAGTCATTCTAAGACCTATAAAATCTTTGCAAGTATACACAAATGCATGTATAAGGAAAGAGGTACTGGTATTTTCTTTAGCGTCCCTATTATTACTTTGCATTTCCAGAAACTATTCCCAGAGTCTTGTACCAGTAATAGTGGTGACAGAGTGCAAATGGGATGCCTTTGCCTTCAGATTTAGCTGATGATGTCTAAATATAAACCACTAGAACAGACAGAACTACAGAATTTTAAATTCAGGTGCAGATGGGAGTGGGTGGAAAGGAGAAAACAGTTGGGATGGAAGCGAAATAAAATCATGTGCATAGCAGGGACCTTTTGCTGGTTGTTCACTGGAAAGCTACAGTGCTGAAACTTTCTCTTCTCACCATGTGGTGTAGTGCGTATCAATGTGTTGTTGGATACTGAAGATCCTTTGGCCGTATAGATGAATAAATGCCTGTAATTTCTGGTGGTAAAGAAAAATGAGTGTTAAAGAATTTTTGTATACTGTAGCTGCATGGAACGATTCAACATATGCTGAACCTTGTTATTTCAGGATTTCTATGCACATGTAGAACTATCTCGCTGTTACTTTTAGAAAGTATTTTAAAAGCTACAGAGTAATAATAAACACATTTATCATTACATTCCATTAATTGTTCTTTTTGCAGTTTTTACTAATAAATTTATAATATTTAAGTCAATGATACTTGGTGAGGAGGTACTGGGGCTCATCATAAACAGTGGCAAAATAACTTCCCTTACTTTGCGTTCAAGTGGATTCAAATTGGTAGGATTGTTTGTTTGCTACATGTGTTGTTTTAGAAACAGATAAATCTGGGGTGGTTTCAAAACTTTGCAAGAGGGGTGAGCAATTATTAATGAGCCAGCAAATGCTCACAATTTTTCTTTAGTGTTTGTCTCCACTAAGAATTACTTTATGTCCCTGATTCTTTACTTGGATTCTTGGTTTATTTTAAAACTCTTGCAGGTTGTTCATAGTTTCCAAAACCTTCCTGAACAATGCACAGTAATATTGAGTTTTTACATTAAGGCACTCTTTAACTATGAAAATGCCTCACTAATGTGAAAAGTATCATTAAAATGCTTCTCGTGTTAGTTTCATGCTAAGTTCACAAGACACTTTATGTACTTAAAATCCATTCAACAAACTGACTTCTTAGTACTCTTGTCGCAGGGTAGCCTATTGTTGCCTGAACTGATGACACTGGTTACTATGGAAATGGTGTATTTCAAAGATCAGGAACATGAAATGAAACTGAAAGAGACAAATGGGACCAAAAGAGGTATAGGACAGATACAGATAAATGTCTATGTGCTGTGTTGCTACTTGCCTGAACCTTTGGCTGTCTATTGCAAAGAGATGGCATGAATTAATTCTCCAACTTCCACACCCTCCTGAACACACATGAACACATGGTTTCAACTCATAAATCTCAGGAAATGTATTCCTTATGTACTATGGGAAAGGTATATATCTTAGATATCTCTATATATTTGTCCTTGCTTTGATCCTGGTCTTGATGCCTCTCAACTCTTCTTCAAGCATTTTAAAAGGGTTGTGACAAGACAAGATGCTTAACTTCTCTCTTGTACAATATGATTTTCTCCTTTAGAGTCTCCGTAATTGCCTCCTTTTTGGTGTTTGATGCTATCAAACACAAAATTCTGTCCCCATTTCCTGTGTGAATCCTTTAGGATATGACAAAACAAAAATCCAGAAAATCATTGCTATTTGTCAGTATCTTCTAAAGGCTCCTATCTTTCCAGTGCAGACATAAAACCAACATTCAAATGAAACACAAATGACCAGGCAAGGTGGCATCACAGATTGTCCAGTAACTTTGTGCACAGCTCAACTCTAGTTTCTGCTTGCTTTCATTATCTGGTATTCAAGTGTTGTCATCCTTACTCAGTATTGCATTGTACCCACAGGTTCATTTCATTTGCTTTCTTTATGGCAAAAAATGTACATTAATTATATATTCATCATCAAAAGCAAGATATTTATAAAGGTTTTGAGAGAAAAATGATGATTATATTAGTTTCACATCACTCATTGTATGGGAGACTGCTGATCACAGCCTGAACCTCTGATTAACCACCTGATGCAAGCAATGAGTCAGCTGCAGGAGCACAGGTTAAGGCTATTCAGCTGTGCTACCGGAAGGGTTGGAGCTTGGCTCCACTTCTCCCAGATCTCATTTAAGGGCTGACCACCACTAAGGCTGGATGTATTTCTATGGAGATCACTCCTTTTTGGAGTTTACTGCAAGCCTTCAACATTGGTGAGCATTTTCTATTTATCATAGATTATCTGTCTATCACTTTAAGCTTTCATATGAAACATCTGTATAACCTCTTTTTGCCTATTGACTGTGTAACTGTACACTCATCTAGGGAGATCTTTCTGTCTCTCAAAACAAAGAAGATCTGTTATTCTCTTAAGGATGACATGTAGTTATGGAGTGGAAGAACTTTAGCAGCCTGAATCAGCTATCTGCGCTCTTTCGAGTGTGCAATAAAATCATAAGAGATCTGCTGGGTCCAGGGTCTCCTATTAGTTCACTGTCTGGAAAACATATGCAGTAGGTTAATATCCAGTACTGTCATGCCAATTGATTGGGAAGGGTAAGGATAAGAACAGCTTCTCTGTTAGTAGTACAAAGAAAAGCATACATTGTCTCCTATGCATAAAGCAATGGAATTTCCTATGAGACTGCCAGTACAAATGGAACTGATTTGGATTTTACTTTGAGAAGAGTTGGTTTACTATCAGTTTAATATTTGTAGGAAATATGGACATTTTAACATAAATTTTGTCCTCAGACAAGGAGGAAATGTGGTTTTTTTTTTTTTTTTTTTTTTTTTTTTTATGCAGTAGGAATTTCCTTTCCAGATGACTTGGAAACAGTGGTTTGAGCACTGTAAGATATTTCAAGCTCAGTACACTTGGAACTAATGCACTTTATTTCTATATCACATTTACATAAACATATTTCTGCAGCATCCTTCAACTGCAACAAAGCAGTACTTCTTATAGAGAACTGTTCTATTAAAAGCTCAAACTATCTCTAATGTCATCTGCAGCCAGACACTTTTCATTGGGAGAACAGTTGTTTTGCGTAAGGCAGACAAGGCCTCTGAGCTTATCAAATGTTTTTCTAGATTAGAACAAGAAGTTACCCTTCTGGTATTTTATTATTTTTTTCCCTGCTTCACATTAATAATAGAAATAGTCAGTTTTAGGCACACATTATCAGTTAAAAATCAGCTTTTGTTACATACTAGAATGTTACACCATGTCCAATGCTTCCATAGCAAACCATTTCTTCAGAATTCCAGGACTATTTCCTGGACAAGAAAACTTTCTTGGTGGAGACAACCATTACTTTAGGAAGAAAACTAATATCTACAACAAGAATTCCTTGCCATTATGAAAGGACAAGATGATGCTTAATCTTCAGGCTGCAATGAAACATACTTGTAGATATTTATAGTGCAGCTATGTTTTAATAGTCTAATGAACAGGAAAGAAAACAGTCTTAAGGAAGAAATATGGCAGCTAGTCAGACTTGCATGCAGCCAGTTGAAGTTCCTACTAATGCATATTGGCTTCACTAAAAAAGACTTAGATAACATTGCTAACAATAATTTTGTCAAAACCGTCTCCTTTTTCCTCATGGTCTCTGGTGGCATTTGCAGACAAATGATCAGATAACTGTACAAGTGCTGCTCTGCTACACAGAAAGGCTCGAATCCTGGGAGTTGGACTCGAGGATCTCTAAGGTCCCTTCCAACTCGCACGATACTGTGATCTGTGAACTCAGTTCTCATTTCTTTAAGTAAAATCAAGCTGAGGAGGTCCGAGTTTCCAGTCTCCAGTGGAAAAAGCTTGAAAATATGATATAAACATAACATGAAGGCTTGATGAATTATTATTATTATTTTAAATCTTAAGATTACATTCAAAAAATTAATATTTTTCTTCTTTTGGATGCACCTCAGAACATATTTTAACTTAATACATGTGATTTTAAAATATTCCTAGTTGAGTATGCAACTGTAATGTACTTTTTTTCTGGCAGTTACCTAAGATTATTTAATGCATTAGGGGTGGTAGATAATCCCAAACCCACTTACATTCATGATTTTTAAAATTCCATTCTGGAGAAAGCACATAATTTTTAAAAAGTGTGGTAGTCTGTGTAGACTGAAGAAAAGAACTGAGTTCTGGTTGGAGGAGACCACATTCTAGCTGCTTTGATCTAGAACTCTTCAATTGAGTGCTAGTTTTTATAATCTAAAAAGCAACTTGTAGAAGGTGAGAGAGCCAAATATAATTTATTCCTAGTTAATCAAATAGAGATTATATCAATGTTATATTGCCTAAAAATGGTTCCTACACACATATCCATTTTCTGAATTGGCCTAGAATTTAATTAGAAGCCAAACTGCATGATCTCTCATCTCCAGCTGCTAGTACTGTTTGCTTTCTTGTAGCAGTGTAGTTCATTATTTTGTTCCTAATATCAAGTGCTTTTATTTGTATTTTCTAATTCTCTCAGATGAACTACATGTGTCTCATCCACTTAGATAATTCAGAGCTAAGATTTTTATAATCTTGACCTTTAAAAGGTCTCTGCCATCTATCTTTATAGTTAACTAGCTTTTTTTTTCTTTTTTTTTTTTTTTTCTTTTCTTGCTAGAACCTCTCAAAAATGAAACAAATGGCTGTAATTAGCATTATCAGTTTTCCTTTATTCAGTCACTTGACCATAATTCCAAATGCTGATGACTACAATGTGGACCGGCTATTATAACTATTAATCAGGACAAAAAAGTAGAAGGTACACTTTGTCCCCAAAGTAAACTTTTAATTTTAATTCTTCTACCATAATTAATGGTAAAAGAAACGCTTTATTCCTTTTTCTTGTTGTTTTCCTTACATGTCTTCTGGACAATCCTGTATTAGTTACTGAAAATGGCTTGAAAGTATTTAAATATTGATAAAAGCAGCTCCACTACTGGTGATGTGCAATTTCTGACAGCAGTATATGACTTAAAGCAACACAATCAGACTTGATATCAGAGATTAGTCTGGATATTTGCATTTTCAGAAGCTGGACAACAAATTGGGAATCTGCTCCCAAGAGCTATTTCCCCACTCTAAGGCAATTCTCTGCACAGCAGTCTAATCATGCATTCATCAATTCTAAACAAAGAACACTGCATCTGAAAGTGTATTCATTTCAGTAGTTAATACCTTTGTTTCATGAGTGTCAGGTAGTGCCTTTTTTCCTCTCTTAAGAGCATTTCATTTTTAGGGCATTGTTACTGGGCTTTCAGGGGATCAAGCTTTAAATTGGTGCAGTATATAAGTGGAGTGGAATTGTCCTGCCCTAACTGACGATATTGCCCTGTGCTGGGTGTGAAGTGTCTAGAACAAATGAAGGACCAAAAGAAGGATGTTATACATCTAAATATATCCAGTAGATAAGGCCCATCAATGGAGAACTGCCATTACTAATGCCTCAGCTGCAGTCTGTGCAGCTATGCAATGGTGCTCATGTTCCGTACCAGCTGAGCTGCCTCTCACAACTGGCACAACACCTCTTCTGGGTTCCAACAAAAGTCCATATGTTAAGCCTGATTATTTGCTAATTTTTCAGATAATTTAATTTTTCTAGCAGGTAGTATCAAAAATATATCATTCCTTAAAAAAAAAAGTGCTTATTTTCCCTCCTTAATACCTCACAGTGTCATGTATAAAGAATGCACTTTGCCGTAATTAACCAAGCAGAAGAAATCTTGTTTCAGGAGGTAGGAATTCAAAATACTATATCAAATATTTCCATCCCATAAATTCAGATCCTCTGTATTTTAATTTCTGGTAGATTCCTTTGGTCTCCATGGAAACTGACCCAAGGAGGTTTGAAATGTTACATATTATTTAATTTATCTTCTTTTCGCATAAATGTTGCCAGAAGATCTGTCATATCTGTTCAAGCGTAAAGTACCAAGGGAGTTAACAAAAGGAATACATTAAATTGAAACTTATTGTATCCCGTCACTGTTGACACCGCTGGCCTTGAAACATTGTCAATGGGGCTCCTGAGAGCAATCTTGAAAAAACATAACTCTCAGCAGAATATGCAGCAATTATTATAGTCAACAAGCCCATAATAAAGTATCATATACTATAATCTATGCCATTGAATTTTGTGTAGACTTTAAATAATGAAAGCTTCATTTGTCAGTCAGACTTGAAAAGTAATAAAGTTTACTGGGATTAATGTGGCTATTCTTTGATACCTAACACAAATTATACACTTACTTAGTTACGCTAAAAGTAATCCTTGAAACAGCTCAATACAATTGCACCAAGGTTTTCCCAGGATGTGATGTTTCTTCATAGAGCTGCCTTTACTGAATGTTTTTAAATTACAGTCCAAATCTCTACATATGCCTCAGATACGTTGGTTAGAAACAAAGATTTAATAATACAAATTATATACTTCAATGCATGCGGCTGAGTAATTTCTCTATTTTATTGCATTTTTTCTGCTTTTTTTTACATGGGAAGTTACCCTGTGTGTGTGTAGTAAGTACAGTGACCAACTCCCTGTGTGAACTTTTCTCTTAGCTGCCCTGGGCCTTTGTCAGTGCTAACCTTAAATAAATAAATAATGCATGTAGGGGACTCTTATTGCAAAAAACATATGATTTCTCAGCTGAACTGTATTTAGGTCAAGCAAATTGCCAGGAAAAAAAATTCCCTGCTGTCAGTGACAGAAGCTCTAAAAAAGGTCCTGTCAAAACCTTTATTAAAAGGCTGAACTAATTCAGAAGCTTTTGCTGTCACTAATTCATAGATTGGCTTGAAACTGAACTTCTTTTTATGGAAGTGCGTATTAGCAGGTGAGAAGTTCTTCTTCATCATTTTTAAATATTGGCAAAAAAGTTATAAGATTACACTAATGTGTTCCAAGATCTCCTTTGAGGTCATTTCTTTCCTAACAGGGAGAAGCTATTGTGATGAAGTATCTCCTTGTTGAGAGAATCTCTTTGAGTAGCTTTTCTTGAAGCATGGGGGCTAAAAATGTTTGTCATGTTTGGATTTAAAACTTATGTTTCTTTCCCTCCTTTACTGTCTATCACTGGTATTACATGGAGAATGGACTGA
The DNA here is from genome assembly GCF_039878825.1 of Excalfactoria chinensis. Taxonomy (NCBI): domain Eukaryota; kingdom Metazoa; phylum Chordata; class Aves; order Galliformes; family Phasianidae; genus Excalfactoria; species Excalfactoria chinensis. The sequence goes on along the minus strand of NC_092828.1, from coordinate 76,614,660 downwards.
GTAATGTACACTGTAATCATAGCATCCAATAAAACACCTGCATTGTCATCCACTAAAAAGTTAATATAGCCACAGGATTTATTCTTTGCTTTTGTACTGTACTTGTAATGAGAAGTTCAGCACAGGGGGATTAGTGACTGACAAGGTCAATGGTCTGCAGCCCGGTTACTATTGATTAATAAGGATGCTTTGAATTCATATAGTCCCTTTCTTTGAGGGATCTTGCATTTCAAGTATCCTGTTTCATTCAGTGTATTTGTATTCAAAGTATCCTAAAGTTGTAGTGGAGAGATGTGGGTAATGACAATAGCGATTATGTACTTAGTAATTGTGCAGAGGTTTGAAAATTACTTTAGCATCACTGATGAGAGAGCTGCTCTCTTCAGAGGAGCTACTCCAGTGGATTAACAAAGCCATATGTTTATCTTAGCAGATCATTCCGAAGGGTGGATGTTGCAAATGATAGTTTCCAGACACTGAAATTGTGATTTGCTTCTAAATTTTTCAATTCATTTATAAACAAGTACCATGTTATAGTTGTTTTGTCCTGGATGTTCAGATCTTCCCAGTATCAGGTTAGGAGAAATATCAGGAGAAGGAGTGGGCTGACTGACTTTGCATGAAGAAAAAAAGGTCAGTAGGAATGAATAACCCTAAAAGAACATTTTATCTCCTTTTAAATCATGGATTTTAAGAAATGTGCTTCAGAATGTGCTAAATCTGTATGAATTAAAGAAAAAAAAACACCAACAAAACTAAAACAATAGAGGTTTTTAATATTCAAAAATCAGAAAATATGTTCCTAAGCTATTTTGTATTTCATGTACCTATTGCTTGTTATGTTCCATGAAAGGGATCTTTCAAAACCTAGAGTAACTGAGTAAAGAGGTGCTGCTTTGGACTGTACAAGTGAATGTCTTTATGCTTCAAACCTTGAAATTTACTTGCCAGATGTGAGCATGCAATGCAGTGCACAGAGGTTTTAATATCTGCCCAGTCCCTCCGTGACTTTCATGTAAGATCCTACAGCAAGAAGGTGTCAGTGTTTCAATCACAAATAGAGCAGTGCAAAGCTGGTATTCCTATTTTTCCATCTCTATTATTTCTTCCAACACCATGCAGATTGCATTAATAAGGGCATTAAACAGCACTCAATGAATTTCCCCAGAAGAGGTTTGGAATTTCTTCACTGCTGGATGTTTCAAAAATATTTTGACAGTGAAAGTCCCACACCTTCCAAAGAACACTCAAACCACCTTTGAAACTGCACTTCTGAAGGTAATATTAACTCCTGAGTGTAGCCAGTAAGGTATCATTTATATATATAGGGAGATAACAAAGTTAAACAATAATCAATTGTAGAAATCTTCTGGCAAGATCTGATTTCAAAATGTAATTTTCCTAGCCTAAGCTCTGTAACTCACTATATATCATCATAGATCCCATCCTTATTGACTGAGCCGTGAGGCCTGCAGGGCTTGTTAAAGCCCATAAAATCTATTTAAAGGCTTTCAGCTTTGGCATTTGGTAGAAGCAGCCTGACTTCAGCAAACCAGAATTAGTTTATCTATGCAAATAAAAAATTCAGTGTAGTTGTAGGATTTAAGAAAGGAACTTACTATTTTCAACAGAATCCTCTTGAACACATGATAAAATGTAACATATCAACATGTTTTCAGCATCTATTTTTCCCCTGAAAGTTTACTCATAACACAGTCCAGTGTATAACTTTGTGAGCAGTTAATCTTCAGTCTTGTCAAACATTTCTACTGCGTAGCTTCCCAAAATGTTCACAGCAAGGAACATCTGGATTACCTTTCTAGAATCAGTTAGTAGCAGATGCATTAACAGATGCATTACAGTTTCTATGGAATTACTGTCATTGTGTAGAGTAAAAAGTTTTGAGTCTGTGCCTTGGTTCAGTGCTTAAATGCAACACATCTAATTTAGAAATAATAATTTCATTCCATACTTGAATTTTACTAGATAAGCTCTCTTTGTTCCTAATATGTTATGTATTTATTTTGGCTAAATTTTGGCAGTTTATTGTAGCTTCAGAGCATCATTAGTTTGTTTTGTTTTTCCTTTCAAATTGAAGTCACATATAAAACCTTGATCAGGGTTGAGGATCTGGAACAGAAGACCTGTCACTGTGAGTTTATTTCTGCAAGCATTTGATTGAAAGGGCAATCTGCAGATAGGAGTGATGTGCAGTTCACTCCATTTTCTTCCATAAAATTTGTGGTAGAAACCTTTAGTTATTACCAATTGACAAATGAGATGTTACTTCTGTTAAGGCAAAGGCTACCATTTCTGATAGGCTATTTTAATGAAGAGCTGTATGATAAAAGAGGAGGAAAGTGCTGTAACACTGTAAGTACTTATGAAGCTATCTAGATGTTTTAGTCACGTTTTTTTCAGTTGTACCCTTTATTGTACAGTATATTAGTAACAAAGGGTTTGCAGAGCTAAGAGTTAACTGTTAGGTAATGCTGTATTACAAATGTTACTATATGTACTACCTATGAGGAGGCTTAGAGCAGTGCTTTTTCTCTCCTGCGAACCTGTGTGAAGGACAAAGTCTGAACTGCTTCTTTTTGTGCAGTCAATAAAGCATTGCAAAGGGTCACATCACTTCCTTTGCTGACCTGGTCTTACTGTGATGCAAGTGTTTGAGTACTTTTTATTGAGAGATACCAACAAGGCAGCATTGTTGTAAATAGACATTTATAGGCTGAAGTTCTGAAGAACAAGTGTTATTCAGTGTAACTGGGAGCATCAACATCCATGTCGATGGATTCAGTTGTTTATACATAACTGACCTCTAAGGGAAATGGTAGATTACAAGTTAGGGATTTCTCTTCAGACTTAACTTTATGCTCCTATTGGCCTCTTGTACATCTCTGGATAAGAATCTTCAAAGCTTTGATGATTTGATGTTACAATATTTGTGCAGGGGCAATACCTTTCACCAATTTGTGAGGTATGGTCTTCTGTTATATTTTTCACAGTGGTTTTCCTTTGGGCCCTAAAGTAATACTTTTAGACAGTAGTTTGTTACAAATATCTTGTCTAACAGTTAAATACTAGGAACTACTGATGGTTAAGGACTGCCTTCCATTAACTGTTTCCATATTCATTAAAAATAGTTCTAATAAAAATGTGATTTGTTCACTAATGGCAGTCAGCAATCACTTCTGTTTTATTAGTGTTTGTTTTCCTTGAGCGTTCAGTGTCTTGCATTTTTTGCATTCTGTTCATTTCTCCTACCATGCTCTTGCAGATTTGCAAAAAGAGACGTGAGATGTGATTTCAAATACAGAAAGAACAGACTACAAGAAATACAGAACAAAAATTCCCTTTAGAATGGAATTCTAATGCCTACCTTTGGAATCATTAGTAGTTAATTCCAGTAGTTTTCTGTAAACTGAAATCCAGAAGAGAGGAAATCAAGAGTGTCCAAAGCACATACACTAAGTGAACTACCATAGCCAATGAAGAATGGAGCCATAACAGTAGCAGATCTTGGCTCCACTCACTGATTAGGAATAACAACATTATTTTTAGGGAAGAAGAATGGCAAACCCCCTGACCCCCCTACACCCCTGGAATAAATTATACAATCGGAATTAATGTGTGCAGCTAACTGGGAAGCCGATTGATGTTACTGATCCAGCCCCTTTCATGGTACCTGAAGTAATACTGGCAAACAAAAAGTATTTTTAGGGATAGTGAAACAAGAATAGGTGCAGATGAGCCTGACTCTGATGTTTAAGCATATTAAAGCAGCTACTTTGATATATAGTGCTAAAGGTGCAAAACAGCTATTGGCAGTGTGCTTTTTCTTCTAATTGATTTTCGAGAAAGACATTTCTTTCCTCACCTTAGAGAAACTCAGAATGAGTAAAATGAAGCTTAGCATGCAGGAGTACTGGACCCTTGTAAATGTAATTATTTGTTTAGAAGGTGTTGAATGGTTGGTGGTTTGGAGTCTGAACCAGGAGCCAGGAAAGGAAATAAGAAATGCCAGAAAAAGCAGCATGGCAAATAGACAGAAATCCTATTAAACGCTCAGACCTGAAGAGAAAATAAGCATGAGAAGTACACAGCTGGAACAGAGTAGAAAAACACTCTTGCTTATATTTCTCACAAGTAAAGCGCCAGTAAATTTCATGGAGTTTGAATCAGACTTCCAAGACTGGAAGATATGAATCATAAATCAAAGAAGGAGGTATAGGAGAAAAATGATTTATTAAGGAAGAAATAAACTTAATTTAATAAATACTAATATTTTGGGATGGATTATATTATCTAAAAAAAATCATTCAGTTTAAACTGAATATTGTATAATAGTTTTTCGAAAGGAAAACACATGAGAACTTTGGCTTGTGAGCAAAAACTTAAGTTAGCATTAAAATTTTCAAAAGCCCTTTAGTATAAACATGAAATACAAATGAATTTTATTTAAAAATGATAAAAATGGAACTAGAATGACCTTGACAAATCCAGTCTGTACAGTGCTGATGTGAATTCACATCAACAAAATATAATAAAAAACAACAAAAAAGCTACTTTGTTTGCTATTTGCCCTTCAATATGCCACAGCAGAACAGCAATTGTTCATTTTACTTATATGCATTCACTGATGACAGATAGTCCAAACAGGGGGGCAGTCTATCTACACTGCCTGATGTCTGTGCAGGATATTTTACCAATGGAGCTTTTTTCCCTCTTTTTGACACTTTGTCCCTTCTTGTCTATTCTTTGACATTCCCTGAATTTATGCTTGTTTTATTCTTCAGGAATTTCGGCTCACTTCACATGAAAGAAACTAGTTTATACTCTTCCACTTATTTTCAGTCTGAGTCAGACAATTTTTCTGGGCAATATAAATTAGTAGCAACATAGGGGGGAAAGAATGGGGTTTTGGTATTTTAGCATGTGGCATTAGTTTTAGTTTGAGGTATGGGATGAAAGTTGTGACCTCAGAGCCACGAGAGGTTTCCTTTTTGTCAACACTTGATTTGCTAAATTTTGCTTGAATGCAGTTTTACAGGTGACAAGGAAGAAAGTATCCCGGTTTTCTTATCAGAGCTGAAATAATGAAAGAAAAATGTTTTTTCTTCCATGGTTCATATTAATAAACAGCTGATCATGAGCCAGATTTCTTAAAGTCAGTTTTCCCATTAAAGGACACAGTTCTAACCAGTTTTCTTAGTTTATTAGTCTTTGTATGTTAGTGTATGGGAAACTGGTAATCACAGCCTGAACCTCTGATTAACCAGCTGAGGCAAGTGTTGGGTCAGCTGTGGGAGCACAGGTGAAGGTAATTCAGCTGTGCTTCCAGAAGGGGTGGAGCTTGACTCCACCTCTCCTAGACTTCATTTAAGGGCTGACCACCACGATGGCAGCAACTCTGTTGAGTTCGCTCCTTTGTGGAGATTGGGTGACCAGCTTCAGCATTTTCCAGCTAGACTGAAGGCATCAGTTTTGGTTGAGTTTTTCCTACAGATAACCTTTGGCTATCTATTACCACCATTTTTTTTTTTTTTTTTTTTAAAATTGTTTCCTACCTTACAGTTAGGAACTCAGTTCTGTGGATTTGTAGGAATGAGGAATGGATAACCTCCACTGTCATTAATGTGTTAACATGTTTACCTATTAATGTCTAGTAACTTTTTTTTTTCTTTTTTTTCTTGTTCCCTAACTTGTGAATAGATTGGAAGTCACAAGAAAAAGCGTCACCACAACATGGGAACTCTTGTTGTTCTGTGGAAAACTTGAACTGGTGTGTTTTTGATCCATAAAATGGTATACTGCTTCGGGGCACTTTTAGAAACAATGTTAGCATTCTGTTCATGCAACGCTTAGGGCAGTATTTGGGTGCTCTGCCTTGGCCACTTTGAAGTACTTCAGAGCTTGTCAAGAATTTCAGAATCAGTCAGGAAGGCAAGGGGAATCCTGATTTCTTCTTAAGCTATGAGTCTGCTTGCTGCTCTGCTCAGAACAGTGTGGAACCCAGAATTTGGAAGGGCTGCTTTACCCTTGCCATTATCTGTGCCTACAGCAAATGAGATCTATATAGCAAATGCTTTCTCAGTGCAGAGGTGGTGGTGATGGTTGGTATAAACTACTGCAATTCCAATACTTGTGCGATCACTACAAATCTGAACATTTTAAAAAATATTTCAAGATTTTTAGCACTTTGCTAAAGCAAAAAATGTATGAAAGTAAGCAAAACTACATTTGTAATAGTGAGGTTGCAGTTTGTACAGCAGTGGTTCCTGCTGAGACTGAAAGATCTCAGAAAGTGTCTTAAATAACTGAGCAGCTGTAGGAAAAGAATAGGAAAAGCTTCAGAAGACAGGATTTGAATGTAATGTGGTATGGTCTTAGGATAGTGATTAATTCAGAAAAAAACATGCAGCCCAAATACTGTTAACAGATAACAGTCTGTATGTAATGCTAGAAAAAACTTTCAAATTTCTCTGTTCTGTAGGACATTTCACTGCAAAAGTACATTGCAAGGAATCATGTTGAGGCAAGCAGTTGTTCAGTGGAAGATTTTTTTTTTTTTTTTTTTTTTTTTTTTTTTTTTTTTTTTACAGTTTTATTAAAACAACTAGGAATGTACATTTGCTGACTTGTAGTTTCAGGACTGTAGCTCTCAGACAGAGAAATGGAGAACATCCCTGGAAAGTGGAAAAACAATTGTAACAAAAAAGCCCAGCAAAGCTAATTGGATCATAAAGCACAGGTTCATAACATAGTGAACAACAAGCACTAATTTCTCTTATTTCTTGGGTATTCTAACAGCTTGGTAATATCCTTTCCTATTACCCATTACCAGGGAAAGACAGCTCTCCACACATCTCCACAGCAGGCAGGATAGCAGAGGCAATGGCTGTCAGTAGTGATGCAATCTTAATAGCCAGATTAACCCATTCCATTACTGACCACTTAACTGGTGCAAAAAGGTTGCACACAGTGGCATCATTAACTGCATTTATATAGCTGTCGTCTCTGCTTTGACATGTATAGATATATTGTTTTTGTCTTTCTACTCCACAATGGATGTTGATCTTGCTTTGCCTTACCAGTAGTGAAAGTTAGCATAACAGGGTGGAAGTAATTGTTAACAAAGGCTAAAACTGACTTCAGCTAATTCACAAGATTCTTCATAAAACTAGGCATCATGGACGCTGTTTTCTACATCTGAATACATCACAGTTCTGCTTTGCTTTCTCAAATGAATCCAAACTCAGCTTCTTGATGTGTGACTAATTCTGTTTCCCCTCGCTATTTGGAGTTTAAGTAATCAGATTAACCATTAGCCACTTTCTATTCCCTAGAAAGGAACTTGTTTCAGGTGCTTGTCTAATGATGAAGTTATTAAGGAAACATTTTTACTCTGAGGCACTTATCTACTGGAATTTTATTTCAACAGATATATATATATTTAAGGTTGTGGTATATAAGGAGCTTTAAAGCTATTGGCTTTAAATTTCAAATAGCAAATTTAATCTTTGCAAAGGTGCTGAGTTCTGTGAAACTCTGTGCCATTGTTTAAATTTTTGCTGAGGGATAATAATAAAAAAAAAAAGCCAGGTTTTTACTATGATGTGCAGTGGGAGACAGCGTAAGAAGATTTCTGGTTAATATGCATTAAAAGGAGTATTAGCTCCAGGTTAGTAAATCATCTGAGCTAGTTGCATTCCTGTATAAAGCATCTCATTTGAGCATTTAAAATGCGTCAATAAGGAAAAAAAAATTCTACAGTCACCTTCTAGCTTCACAAAAAAAGACTAAATTCTATTAACAGTTAAATTTAAAAAGAAGTATTCAAGTCCCAAAATCCCTAGGAGGAAATATATTTATCATGAACTAATTGGATCTCTTGCATATGGAATATAACTGAGATGTTTAACTTGTTTACGTGCAGATTTTTAGTATCTGATACTATTGTTCATAAGGTTATTGTAATCCTGAGTCAGAGAGCCTGGTTCTCCTGTTCAAGCCATAAGGATTTAGGTTTCTTAAACTTTTTACACTCTATGTTCATAAAAAGCATGCCAGTCAGTGTGGAAGCAGGCATCTATTGAGCGTCCAGGACAGACAGACTTCCATGTGCTGTACTCATTAACCAAAAATCATTTTGAGAAGCAAGAATAAAGGCAGAAATATTAATCCTGTGCCCTTTACTCTGTGGATAATTATATCCTCAGGGTAACATTCAATTTATTCTTCATTAGCAGGCTGAATGCTGTTTCTGCACTTGGAGAGATATTAAATAGCCTGTGTAGGTGCAGTTTTGATTAGCATAATCGTTGCACTAGTGATGGAGAAATTATCTTCAAAAGATAGATGTGTCATTCATAAAAAATCTGATGCGGGGAACAGATGCACAACTGCAAGACTGTACAGGGATATGACACACACACATTCTTAAGCTGACATTGCTTTTCCATGTATCAAAATCACAGGACGCTCAATGCAGGAAGTTACATGGCCCAACCTCCTGCTCTGGGCTAGGCTAAATAGAAAGTCAGATCAGTTTCGTATTCAGCTGAAGTAGAATTCAGAAGTCAATCGTCATTTAAGAAATGGGTGTCTAAAAGTGTTTCCTACAAGAATGCCCTTTTCACCTACAGATAGAAGAGGCCAATCCATTTTCATGACTGTATGACTTATTGTCATTCCTTTGGCTCTGCATAAGGAACTCTAAGACATGTTGGGAAATTCATATTTTCTGACAGCATTTTAAGTGGTCAAAAGGAAACCAGAGAGTTCAAGCATATCTTTTATTTTGGAGCTGATGGTTTCAAGAGTTTAAAAATTTTATAATGAATGGAGTACTTTTTATGTGGAAGCCATTTCAGAGTAGAAGTTTTCTATATTAACTCCCCTACTGGAGCTTACAAACATTTTTAAGCTGTCAAAATACATGAATAATTGGTACTAAACCAGTGTACCATACCAATATTCAGTCTTTTCTTCTCTCTACTTACTAACAGATTTTCTTAATTTATACTACTAAGAAGAAATACATGTAGTCCCAAAGCTATAGGCATAGACTTGAATATATTTTTCCAACTTTTAAAATTACTTCTATTGATTTTCATTATGATGCCTATTATACTGCTACTAACTATATTTGTTAAAAATAAAAATCAGAGCAGCACAGAAATATATAAAAGAAATCTGCTTTTCAATACATAAATGACTTTTAAAAAGCATATAATAAATTAAGTTTTAAGGGCAACCTCTACTTTCCTGAAGGGCCTTCCACTGTTGGATCAAATCATTTGCCTGGCCTGGATTTTTTCCACCCTCTCCATAATGTCTGTAGGGGACTTACATGGAATATTTGGCATGGGTTCACCATATTGTAGCATAGCAATTAGCTGGCATTTTATCTGGGGGAAGTAAAGGCAGAGAAGTAACTTCTTTTAAGGTGTGGACATTAGCATTAAGTCAAGTGAAATACATTGAGACCAGCTATAAAAACCTTGCTGAATATACTTAGAAAAACCTTTTCATGCTTCAAGATGTTTCAGACCTAGCACCAAATGTTAACTCAGTATTTGCTGTAAATCAAGAGAATTGGAAGCTTTCAGTCCTGAAGTAAGGAGGTACTTTGAAGTTCTATAATTTAAAGACGGAATCATACCCAGAAAACAGAATAAAAATATCGTTTAATTATAGTTTAAAAAAAAAATATCAGTGGAAAAATCATCAAATGTATGTTTATGAGATTAAAACACACTTAGAGATGGACTGATCTTCAGAGAAAATCTTTTGTAGGATTCTGATATTTAAAAAGTGTCACCAAGGCTGCAGGAAGGAACATCAATCTGAACTGAGTTCAGTACCAGAGGATTCTTGTGTCATCTAATCTCTCATTCCTAACTACATTAGAATAAATTTAGAAAGAATGTGGAGCTAATGTTATCACTGTTTCTGAGTGATAAAAGTTCATTTGGATCTTATGCCCTGCCCGTCTAGTGATAGCCTGTTATTAAATCACTAGCTATGGTCATTTCCTTTAATTCTTCATCTTTTATCTCCTTTTGGAATAACTTAACCCAAAAGTTTGGACTTTGAAACAAAAAAAGGTTCAGTGCCCAGCAGTAAGGGCTACAAAAGTGCATTATCATCACTCTGGCTCTGACTGTATATGTTTTCTATGTTTCCTCTGAGGAACAAGCTATCAGTTTTTGCCTTTTATGTATGCAAAACGTAGCAAAATGTAGTCTTTATCCACGAAAGGAGTAGTTACTGCTAAGGAGTTTCATACCTCTTTGCGGTCAATGCATTATGATTTCCAAATGCATGACATTCATGTGTCACTTTTGTCTCCTCAGGGTGCAAACCATTTTTTGTTTGAAACAGTTTCAAGTATTAACAGTTCTTAGTGCAGAATGATTCTATTTCCTTTCATTAATTGAACAGGTGTAGGGAGAAGGTTTGAAGCAATGATATTTGAAATTATAACATTGTACTCTCACTTTCATGACCCAGAGGCTTTATAATTCTTCAGCAAATCTTCCAATTGCTACTTTTTCAATACCTTACATCCTAGCCCATCCAAGAGGCAAATTTGATCTAATGACTACATAAATGGGAGAGAAAAAAATAATTGTTGAAACTATTTGATGACACTTCAGCAACCCTAACCACCTTTATTTGAGAATATTGGTTGTGCCCCTGTCACTTCAGAGAGAAAAGATGTCCTGTTACTGATTAGATCAATTTGGAAACTATCAACCTCAATTTTCTAGCAACATAGAAACTTAATGCTTTCAAATAATACTACAGAATGAGTTGCAGTTCTGAAAATTGATAGTTGTGGTGGTCTTGATAGAAACCTTGATGGCATGCTGCACATAGAAGACAATACAGGAAGGTTTACAAAGCCAATAGAGCGTAGATGGCAAATATGCTGATTTTGAAAACTAAGAATAGGAACAGAGAACTGTTTAAATGAGGTGATGCACAAAGATCCAGCAATTTACTAAGCATGGGATCCTAACATCTTAAAATTTGTTTGAAGCAGAAGTCGACACAGTTGACTTAATCTTTGCATAACTGAAGTATAACTTCAGTACGCTTCAGTACTCAATTCACTTGAATGAACAGTAAGGAGAGATTTCAGTGGCTGTATTTTCTGCATTAAAAAAAGAAAGAGGAAATTCACCCTTATATCTTTCAAATATTTTCTGTGAAGTAGTTATAATATATGAATAATGGGGCAAAAGTCTTTTATGGCATAGTTTGTATACTTGGTTATATACCATCTTGTTTTCCTGTAATATGAGACATTATGTAGCAAAACTGAAACTCTCCTAAATAATACTAGAATATTTCTCTAATAACATGAGAACAATTTCTCTTTTCTAATCTAATACCCTTTTGAAAATAAAACTACGATCATTAGCTTCTGTCTGGAAAATTTCAGGACATTGAATAAGCCTGAGAAATTCAGAGCCAAGGAACGGCTCCAGCTGCTCCTTGCTACTTTCATTGGAGAATAACCTCATTGTGAATGTAACATAATTCAGAACAAAGTCATAGTAATTCCAAAAATGGCTTCAGTGAGCATTTGATCAGTGTTTAAAATATGTATATTAAAGGCTGCTCTGAAACTATTGCCTTCTACTTGTATCCATGGAAACAAAAACGGATACAAGGAGAAAAATAACGCTATTTGACAGAGCAGATTCTCAGCTGCAAAACACTAATATTCAACACAGTCATCAGCCTTAGCTGTGCTGTTTCACCAGTGATGAACAAGAGCCTGCATGCTGTGCCTGTGAGAATCTGCATGACTGGCTGGAGCATGGCTTGTCTTTCACTTTGCTGTCAGTATTACTGAAAAACACCACCCACCACATCACTGTAGTTACACCCACTATTTGGTTAATGAATGTTGTTGGATGCCATTCTTTCTCACTTGGAGGAATTCAGTGATACACCTTTGCTTATACACTTTCATGTCAGACTGTCCCTCTGCTGCCATCTGTTTCACAGCAACAAAATGTGGTGGAATACTGGTGGGAAGTTTCATCCACTACTGCCGTACTACCAACATCCACATCTGATGTTGTGGACCAACATAATAAGATAGGAGGTGTTACTTTCAGAGTAGCATTCATCTGTCACCACTGTAGTAATAGAAAACAGTGTGAGAAGCACAAAAACCCAGGTACGTTTAATACACCAAGAGTTTTGTATGCACTGTGATGTGCTTCTTTAGATGACTTCCTGCACATAGAGAATCCCTTACCGCATATGAAAGGAAAAATACCAATACTCCACAGAAAACTGAAATAGCAAGGAATAAAAGCTTATACCTCAGTCACAAATATGGTGCACCAGGAAGTTTTGAGAGGTAGAATAGGGTAGGCTGTTGAATTTCCTTAAAATTGAAAAATGTATTTGAGTTTTAATGCACCAGAGAGCTGGGAGTCAGCATCTGACCTATAATGTCTTCTAGACAGTTACAAGATTTGCAACATATTTCTTTCTCAAGAGGTTAAGCTGAAGGAATCTTTATGGTTGTAATAAAAAACATTTTTAGGAGAGGATCAAAGAAAGAGCCAGCAGTGAATCTCCAGTTCAAGAGGGCTCCCTGTTAATGCAAACCGAGAGAGGCAAGATCTCCTTTGGGAAGAAAATGGAAAAGTTTTCGGAATCACCAATTGTGTGACTCTTTATCCCAAGCTCATCATTCATGTCTCCCACACAGGACAGAGAAACTGGAGAGCACAATGCTGGTGACTGATTGGTGGTGGTGTAGCTGCTCCTTTTGCAGAGCTACCTGCCTATAATGCTTATGAGCAGATTAATCATTTAAATGATGATATTGAAGATAAGGTACAAGATTTTTAGGACTTTTATTTACAAATGACTTGAATGAAAGTAACAGGCTTTATTCCAATGTCTAGCAAAACTATTATCCTGAGTGTTAGTAACTATTTTTCTACATAAAATCCTCTATAGATTCCTTAGTTGAAGTATATACTTTCATTCTTGCTCTCGGTTATGTTTTCATTGATGGAGCAGTGTAAGCTTTTCTGTCTTGTATCTACTTTTTGATGTTCAAGGAATTAGAGCAACCTTGTAAAAGACGCACAGTATTTTCTGGTAGAGAGTCTGTATGCAGCCTAATGATTGTACTTCCTATTGACTTCTATATTGTCACTAAAAGTCTGATACATCCTTATCAAATTGGAGAAAAACAAAACAAAACCAAAAATAGCATTTCCCAGAAGAATTTTAACATTCTTAAGTGTTGTTTGTGCTAATAGTTTGATATTTCTGTGCCCTTCGGTTCTCTGATGACCTTAACATAAGTGATATGGAACATGTGACTCTTCTTCAGGTTTCATTCTTAAATTACAGTTCTACGTGCATATGAGTCTCTTTTTTTGGCATTCTTAACTACACTTGAGAGATGCCCAATACAAAATAGAGGACCAAAAATATTTATAAACATATATTGTAGTTAAGCATAATTTGTTCCACAGAATCAGAGAGCACTGCATTGCAGTACCTTCCTGAAGTCTTTAGAGGGAAAAAATGAACTTTTAGTTTTTATGACGTGGGCTTTATGTCAGTGTTCCTGAAGATGTTAATAGTGTGCTTTGCCAGCTAGGTACTTCTAAAGTATTACTGAGGAATCAACAGAAGATTCTCAAAAGCTTTCTAGCTCTAATACAAAAAATACTAAAGCTGTTTCTGGAAATGTATCCCTAGAGAAAAGCTATAAAGTGAAGCTAATAGAAAAATGCTGGCCACTTTTTTTGCTTTTGCTGATGTGCAGGTGTTTTAGCTGCTTCTTCAG